>NW_005187418.1:4874759-4937563 GCF_000239375.1 Pundamilia nyererei
TGTGTGTGTGTGTGTGTGTGTGTGTGTGTGTACATGTTTAGACAGCTTTGTGAGGACAGAAAATTGGCATGCTACTATACTTGTGGGGACCAACAGTCACTTATGGGGGAAAAATGCCTGTCTCCACAAGTTTGAAGGCATTTTTGAGGCTCAAAGTGTGGTTTTACTCTCAGGGTTACAATTAAGTATGGTTAGGTTTAGGCTGAGGGTTACGATAAGGCATTCATTTTTGATGGTTAGGGTTAGGGTAAGCGGCTTGGGAAGCATTATGTCAATGCAATGTCCTCACTAAGATATGAAAACAAGTGTGTGTGTATCTCTCTGTGTGTGTGTGTGTGTGTGTCTTACGATTGTTCCTCACAACTGATTTTCATTCATTTTTTGTTTTGCAGAATGATTGGAAATTATTTCAAGTGATGAAATGCATGATTTGGAGCAAAATGCCTTTAAAACACATAAAAAAAAACCCAATGGTAAGTTTTGGGTTATTTTTGGTGATGTGTTCGCACCTTTTGCTCCACAGCTTATCAAAGAGCACATTTTTGTTACCTATTTCAAAATGAACCTTTGAGTGTGAAGTGCAGCATTGACCACTCTTTTCATTTCATTTCAATCAACAAAATAAAAGACAGGCTCTAAGCTAAAATTTCCACCTCTCTTTTCGGAGGCCTTAAGGAGAGCAACACATTAAAAGAAAAAAAGAGATGGAGAGACATCTTTGAATGACAAAATACATTGCTGTTTGCTCAGACCAAAAGTCTGACTGGCAGTTCTGACTTTCACCTGCATTTGGTAAGAACTTGAAAAGCATGACTACATATAGATGGGGGAAAAAAAACACAGCAAAAGCTTAAAAAGTGAAGTGATATCAGAGGAATTTTCTATTATGCCCAGATGGAAAGCGAGAGAGGTCAGAAAACCAAGAGGAAGATAGGCTGGAGGGAAGACTCTTGAATGCTTCAGAAAGGTCCCTGAACTCCACCTCCTCCTCCACACACACACACAAACATTTCCTACTCTGCTGCCCTGATATAGAACTAACCGATATAGAACTAACCCCAGTGATAACTGGAGAGTACTACTGGATTCATTAACCTCCAACAACATTTTCGTATGGGATAATATAGCTTGTAAAATGATGACACGTAAGAAAAAAAAAGTAGAGCAGCAGATCCAGGTCTTTAAAGGGTTTACAACTATTTATCAAACATTTCTCACACCAATAATATTTCTCTGTCAGTTAGAGCTTGGATAGGCATCAAAGGAATATGGATTTTCTTAACCAAAAGGAAAGCTCCATCCTCTCCTGCACCACTCTGGCCAGTCTTGCTAGAGGTTTAATGAACTGGAACGAGTGGGGGATAATGGGAATGCAAGCACAGCGGGAGACCAATGGGGTGATGAGTGGTTCTTATTACCTGTGAGGCCAATTACAATAAAGATCTGTCAAAATGTCCCTTTGACAGAGGAAGGCCCTGCTGACCATCTGAACCACCCCAGTCAAAGAAACACAATATAGAGAACAGAATAGTTTAGATGAATTATTATGTTCATTTAGGTTCAGGCCAGTTAAAGTCTTGAAATCTTTAGGAACTTGCCTATAAGCAGTCTTAATCGTACTCAAACTGCATGTCGGGTTTTGTTTTTTGTTTTTTGACACACACGCACACACGGAGTATATAAATGTTTTAATGAGTTCAGAGATGAAATTCATATGCATGTACCACCTACCGCAGTCAAACAACCTTGCAGTCTAATTACTGTTCTCATAGAATAATGACATCCTGGGCTCACTATGCTTAATAAATAAACTGCTACCCTTGAGTGAAATTTTCATTCGTACATTACTGCAAAGGTTGTGATATCTATCTATCACATTTACAAGGCAAGACGTGGAGGCAAAAAGGGTAACATTGCATTGCATTTCTTAAAAACAACTAATATTTGAAAAAAATGTCATTCTAATTTATGTAAGAACCTTTAATCATAGGCATCTTCGCAGATGGAGAGGAGTAAAAGAAAAGAAATCCAATAGTATTCATTAGTGAGAGAGAGAGAGATCATTCAAAAAGCTGTTTGTGTGAGACAGATGGTCAATATGGAAAAGAAATATGTAAAGCAGAGCTGTGCCAACCTTGGCAAAGGAAGGCTTGCAACGCAAAAAGAAAGGTAAAAAACGTAGGTGTGGAACTTGTGGAAGAGAGAAAAAAGAAGCAGAGAACTGTCTCAGGCAAAGAAGTGGTTTGAGGTACAAACACAAGGAACAGGTGAGGTGTGTTAACAAAATATTAGTCTGTTTGTTGTTTTTGATTTTTCTGCTTATAAATTAATATCTCCTGCCTCACAGGAAATACACCACCTCCCCTTCCCTGCACTGCTTCATATCTTCCACATCTACTAAAATGCCTGAATGTTTTGTGGTTTTCTTGCTTAGTTTATGGATATAATCACGCAGCACCCGTGAAAAGATTGCAGTTGACTGCATCAGCCTCTGATTCACATATGCGCTTTGCTCCCTTTCTCACTCTCACGCTCTCAAGAGAGTAAGCTCTGACTAACACCAGTTTACATGGTTGGTTCACCCAAAATCTCCCCCTAAAGATAGCATGCCTTAGAGTATAATGTCATCTACCTTTATTTAAAAATATATAGAATATGGTTGTATTCACATCAGCTTTGCAAATAACCTTGTAGCAGTTGCTACACTTAAGAATAAAAAAGTACCTTGTTGAGCAAACTTTGTGGGGGTTTTTTTGTTTGTGTTTTGTTTTGCTTTTTGCAATCCCCACAGAGAGGGCAGTGGACTTTTTAACCAGATTGTTTAAAAGAATCTTTATAGTGAGAGGATGTCTGAGGAATAGAGTACTATACAATAGTCTATTGGTTCCAGTATTCAAGAACAAAGGTTTTGTGCAGAGGTGTAGCAAATGGGGGATAAAATTGATGAGGCATGCCATAAAGATGTGTGAAAGAGTTGTTGAAGCTGGGTTAAAAAGAGAGGTGGCGATCAGTGAGCAGCTGTATGGATTCATGCTGATACAGAGCACTACAGATATGGTGTCTGCTTTAAGTGTAGATAGAGAAGTATAGAGAAGGTCAGAAAGAGTTGCACTGTGTCTTTGTGGATTGAGAAAGTATGTGATTGGGTGCCAAAAGAGATCAAGGTAGAGGTGGCTCTGAGTGCCTTCTTGTCTGCAGTGGTGATAGACAGGTTGACAGATGAGGTCAAGCAAGAGTCTCATTGACTAAGTGATTATGATGTTTGCAGATGACATTGTGATCTGTAATAAGAGTAGAGTGCAGATGGAAGTGAGAGTCTGAGAGTCAGGAGATGTGGAGGTATGTTCTGGAGAGGAGAGGAATAAAAGTCAGTAGAAACAAGATATAATTTGTGTGTGAGTGAGACAGGTGGAAAAGTGAGCATGCAAGGAGTAGAGGTAATGAAGATAGAAAAGTTTAAATGCCAGGTGAAGGCGAGAGTATAGACAAGGTGGAGTAGGTGGAGACAAGTATCTGGGGTGATTTGTGACAGAAAGGTAGCAAGCAAGAGTGAAAGAGAAGAGTTACAAGATGGTATCGAGACAAGATTAGACAGGAATATGCCAGACAGCTCAGGTTGAGCAGTTTGGAGGCAAAGTCAGAGAGGCAAGGCTGAGATGGTTCAAACATGTGAAGAGGAGGGACATACTGGACAAAGGATGCTGAATATGGAGCTGCTAAGGAGGACGATAGGATAAGGGATAAGGTAAGATGGAGGGAGATGAGCTGCGGTGGCGGCTCCTAGCGGGAGAAAAAGAAGATGTACAATAAACATTGTCAGTGAATGCTGTTCATCCTGTGGATCCAAAATAATGGTCCACCCTTTTTCAGAAGGGGATATTGAAACCTTGAAAGTAACCCATCTTTTACAAGGACTGCATGCTTATTAACCACGGCTGACACGCATTAGTCTGGTTGCCATCTTGACTTGAGCTCATTTTAAACATAAAATGTATACATGTTGTTGAATATATGCTGTTAAGAATTGCAAGAACACATTAATCACTTCAGAATGTTCAGAAAAACAATCATTACATATGTCACAGAGGCACAGCACCCATGTATTTTTGTTTCAGTTTCATTACGTGCTTACTAAAATTAATATAACAGAACTTTGCTAAATGTAGCCATTTAAATGTTCATCTTTTGGGGGGTTTGGTTCAGTTCTATCCAAACTCTCATTATTACCCAAACCTTCTGTATAAAACATGCACTGTATTGAACAGATTCCAAACACTGACACCATCTGTGTCTTCGTCCTTATATGCCAACTCTTCTATAATGTCGAATCTGATCACATGAACTTATATTTATATATGAAAAATACAGTACTAACCAAAAAATAACCACATGGCTACACTGATGTGTGTCTTTGGAGCATATTGGATCAAACATCAGTCAATGCTGAGCTATAATTGGTGAAAACATAAAACCTTGGGCACCTACATCAGATAAAGCATTGATGTTTTTCCACCCACTGATATGTGTTTAGGTCAATGCATGTGTCACTGAGCCTGGAGCCAGAAAAGGCACTCGCTGCCCAGCTCTCCTGCAATGGCAGTATCCTACTCTGGACTCCATGATGGAGTCTTGACCCACACACCCCCACAGTGTTGAAGGCAGTGGAGGGCACTCAGCTGCTGGAGTTTTATTTCAGTTTTCCTTCTCTGACCTGAGAGGGCCCGTTGTCAGATGATAAGGTGTCCTAAAAGAGAAAATTTGCATGAGGTTTTCTTTGAAGAACATTTTACTTCCTTTTTTTAAAAATATATTTGCTGTGAGTAAGTCTTCACTGAGATCAGTTGGTCAGGCACTTTTTTTGTTTTGGAATTTTTGAATTCATATTTTAACTTTTTAAGGTTTTCCACATGTTGATGCACTATTTTTGTACCCTATCTTGTAATCATGCCTACTTGTCCTCATGGCCAGCGTGTGCCACCTATTCATGCAGCTACTACCTTTTCAAATTCATCCTTTGACGTGGCCCTGTCATCTTTTAATAGCTTGCGGAGGGATTGTTTTCTTCTCTGCACCTTAGAGGAGATAATGGCAGCATGTCAGAAAGTCAAGGAGCAAGGACACATGATGGATTCAGTGTTGGATCCAGCAATTCTTGTGTGGCAATCTTGCATTAATTATATATTTTTTGTCATTTATTATATACTTTAGCTGAAGCGTAGCATACACAGTGTAGCGTGGGGGTATGATCTAAGTTAATGATGAAAAACATGTAACCCACTGCACATCTTCTCTTTAAAAATAATAAAGCTGGTTTCGCAGGAGTGAATTCAGTATAGGACAAGAGATTTTTGTTAATGCTTGAAAAACCTTCTAAGGGAGCCTGAAAAAGAGCTGTGTACAAATTGGAGAAAACAGAATTATTATGAGATCTTGAGTCAGCACAGTAGAACTTTGGAAGTAAGACCTCAGACTCATTCTTATTTCTAAACTTGTAGCATCATTGTAGTCAATAACAAAAGTTCTCTCCTCAGAAATTGACAGGCTCATTAATCCTACAGATTTCTTATAAATGTAAATGCTACATTTTTGGAAACCACCAGCTGTTAATGAGCGGGCTGACTATAAGAGTTAATCTGACATGTTATTCAGTTTTAAACACGCATTGTCTTACATAATCGCGGACTAATTGTGTTGGTGAGACATTAATGAGAAAATAGAGAAGCAGCTTTATTCAGCCATGCTGCATCTGTGCAATGTGCTTGTCCACAGGGATTGATTGTTGTGGCAATGAGGGACACTATGTAGTATTTTCCGATGAAGCCGAAATCAAATCTACTTCTATCCACATACCCTAACTGTAGATCTTACTCACGATGCCAGTTTGCAGACATTATTCTTCTGGCCTCTTGCCAAACAATGATCATGACGTTTTGAATGTCAGGCACGTGGGGACCTTTCAACCTAGTAGTAAAGGTCCCCTTTGTCCAGTACCCACAGATTTTCTGCTGCCTTTAACAGTTGCACCAGACTCCTTCTTGCCTTTTGTAATGCAGTTCCATTGTACACCTATCACTCTTAAACATGTGCTTATCACTCAAGGAAATGCAAAGAACTAGAACCAGAACTAGGGCTTCTATGTGCGTGTGATAGACGTGCATACAGAAGCCCCAGTTAAGTTTTTTTGATTGCATTTATTTTAAGGATAAAAGGCACATGAGTCAATGCTCAAAACGTGGCATGAGTCATTCCCTGTAAGATCATTTGGCGATTACAGCAGACCCACGTCAGAAAATCACTTTTACAATATACCAACATCGTGAGGCTCGCATAAATATGCTCTTGTGGATGAATGTGACCAGCTGTAGGAAAAGACTGAGGCCGCATCTAATGAAAAATATACAGTAAGTGGATGATCAAGAAAGACTTAGATGATAGCTGGTAAAAGAACATGAAAAAACTGTGTTTTTCTGACAGCAATGCAATGATCACTTTACAGAGACTAAATCTGGATCAAAGTTGAAGTGAACAAGTAGAATACCAATAGTTTGGTAACTGAGTTGGAGGTAGCAAACAAATAGAAGAATGAGACTGCAAGCAAGTTCATGCTGACAGTGTCCAATAAGCTGATGTTGGTGCAGAAGATATCACCAATGAATAGGGATGGGTATCGTTTAGGTTTTATCCGATACCGGTGCCAAACCGGTACTTTTGAAACGGTGCCGGTGCTTAAACGGTGCTCAAACCGGTGCTTAAAGAATGGAGAACACAAAATTGGTCCAAAAACCTCTCATGTTCAGCTGTTTTTTTGTAAAAAGATAACAATGTTATCTTTTCTGCAGCTATGGGGCATATATGGTATCACTCTTGGCTGGAAGCAGTGCTTAAACAATGGAAAAAATACAAACTTTGTCCAAAAACCTCTCATGTTTAACTGTTTTCCACTTTTTCTTTGGTCATTTTAGCCTTTTTGGCCAGGGTGAAGGGAGTATCTGCCATCAAACAAGAAGACAGCCTCATGTAACTATGATGATGTTTGCTAGTTCACCTTACATGTATTAATGTAATAACGTGGTTAGCGTACACAACATAAATTGTACACATACAACATTAAGCTACTCACGCAGAGAAGAACGGCTGCTGCCGTCATCATCCGTCATCATTTCTGCTACACTGGCAGGGCTAGGGGCCAGGACTCTCCTCTTCGGGTTTTTGGGGGATGTTGCTCCGGGTCTGATAACTGGCAACCCACCCGCAGCTATCAAATACGGCGCATTTTTCGGCTTTTAAAAAAAACGCTATGCGTCGCCAGGTGTTTCATCGGATTTGAGGTGTTACTTCCTTTGACAGTATCACAGTATTACCTTAAAGCACTTGTTGCAGGCTGCTGAGTTTGCATATTTTGCTGTGAAGTACAGCCAGACTTTTGACCGCTTCACCTTGGGCATTTTTAATCTATAGCTCTGCTCTAAAAGAACGTACGTACCTGGGCCCGCCTACTATCCTCGGAAACGTAAAACGATTGGCTAGAATTCAAAGTGTGTGACATCTCAGGAAAAAACGCACTGAAATAAAGCACCGAAATGTGCGCTGCTTTTCGGTCTGGTTACTACCGTTTATGTCAGAACCGGTGCCATGATGGCACCAGATACCGGTACTCATCCCTACCAATGAATGTTTCAGATTTCATTAAAGAGCTCGACTGATCATCTCATTCTGTAGAATGATGCCCATTACCAGTAAGAACTGAGGAGAATAGATTTTTATCGAGGATGTCCTAATTCTCAAAATCAAGGGCACCTATGTACCAAACTTGTCTTTCGACATGAAAAAAAATGTCTTTAAACATAGATGAAACACCAAAATAAAATAGGACAACACAAGGTATTGTAGCTTTGCAACAATAATACAATTATATGCTTGGTTAGAAACATGATAGCCACAGGCTACTTTTGAAATCGGTACAACATAATAAGCTGTGATGTCAAGTAGCTTGGCAAAATGTGTGTGTTATCTTTTCAATCACAGAGATGGATTAGCTTCACTGACTGATTTACCAATGTTGGGAGCCATTCAATAACAAAGCTTGGATGGCAAAACTCCCGAAAAAATATTGCTCATCACATTGAATTTAAAAATAACCCCAGGTAACTATAAATGTAATTGCTTTCAGGCGGTGTAAAAAAAATAAGAATGAAATTTCTGTCACACTGGAATGATCCTGTAAAGAGGTATGCTCTCAGCAGTGATTGACATGCCATTTATGCTAGGCCTTTGAGTGACAAGACCTCTGGATTGACTTTACTACATCTCAGGAGTGGCTTTAGAAAAGCTCTTTGCTTTAATGGGGGGAAGGCTCCATTTAAAGAAACCAAACACCCAGAGAAATGAGAGACTACCGTACAAAATAAGGATTTTCATCATTTTCTTTCCCAGCTCAGCTGTGACTGATGAGTAATAATTTCTTTCCTTGTCCTTTGTCAAATTTACCTTTAACTTCTAACTAAGTCCCGTCTCTTGAAATGAATGTCGATCGTCACAGGAAAAGAAAATATGTACAAGAAGCCTCTAATGAATGTAGAAGAGGAAAAACGCTGCTTGAGCTTGGTAATATATCCAGTCTTATCACTTGAACTCTGCATAGTAGGTTACTCTGAGACAGTTTGCATATTAGTCTCCCTCTTCCTGCTTTCCCATTAGTCATATTCATATAACTTAGGTATACTTTTCATACCCTAGCTCTCAGAGAAAACACAAAAGATATTTGTGGGTGGCATACTGTTTGAAGTGAAAATCTACACTGAATTTACATTTCAGTGCCATAATCTGTGACAGCTCAGTAAATATGTGTCCCTATTTGCAACACTTTAAACCATAAAGTCAAGGTTTGTAGAGTTTAAATCTTGGAGCCAACTCAATTTTCAAGTTATTGGCAATTCATTTCATCAACTCCCACATTTTCTGTTTGAGCATTAAGCATCCTAATTGTTTTTCAGTGTTATGCAGAAAAAACAACTGTAAGACAGCTGTGAAATGCATCCCACTGAAATTGTGTTGAATCCTCTAAATGTGGGCCTCATAGAAAACCCATTTGTTGGTCCAAGATTGGGCTTTTCATGAACTATGTAAATTCCACTTTGTAATGAATTTTGCTTTAACGTATCCAGCAAAGAAGTCATCCTCTATGATTCATTCCGTGAGGATTAGTCATTTTCATACCCACGCATTTGAAAATCTTGCAATTCCCTGTCTACATGTCAGTCCATCAGTCTTACTTAAGTAAAGTATAAAGAATAACGTATTTGAGAGAGAGAGAGAGAGAGAGAGAGAGAGAGAGAGAGAGAGAGAGAGAGAGACATTGCTCTCCCCAGGATTGATTCAACCTAATTGCCATGTATGGGCGCCTGAGTATACGCACCAGCCCCCTTTATCCACACAAAGCCCCTCATTAAGAGCTGGTTGGACAGCGGGCCCGGTGCCGAGGTGAACGCTGGCTAGAAGCGCTGGCCTGGCATCCACATGCAGGTGCAGAGCTGCCTGCTCTAATTGACAACAGGAGAAGAAAAGGCTCCGTGCTGTGCATGACAGACCTGCCTCTCTTTCCTTCTCTCCCTCTCTCTCTTTTCTGATCTGCCTTAACCAGGTTATGAGTCCGTCTGACAACACGTCAGCTCCGCTTCTCTGTTCTAGCACTCAGCCCAACTTTCTTTCTTCTTTGAAAAATTTCTCTTCCTCACACCCCACCTTCTTATTATATGCTTGATGAAACATTTCAGTGAAATGCAAGTTCTCCCTCTTACTGTCTCTCTCCTTAAATTAAATTCTGCATTGAATGTAAAGTCACATACGTGGGATAAGCTGTTGGCTCTGGAAATATTTTCCTGTTTTTTATAAATAATATATCTTTATGTGTTCCCAAAATAGTGTCTTAATAAATCCATAATGTAAATATATCTTGTGCCCAATAATTTTGTTAATTTCAGCATAGTTTCTAAGAATCTATGCATTTTACATACAATATAAGGATTGCAGAGATATTTGAGGGAAGTGCTCCTGTGGCTGTGGTAAACAAGCCAAAAGTGAACTAGTGCTGTGGCAAATTCAAAATGCTTTGTTGCAGAAATTGGAAATAAAGCATGGTGTGATGTTTGCCAAATTCATTGACCTTTAATGAACTGATACTGAGAATGTATAATGAGGTTAGTATAAATGCACTTTTACTTCTGCTTGACAACAGCAGCACATTAATTTGAATTGTAAGCTCTGTCTTATGTTTCATACTTTAATGTAGTTACTGTAGATCTTATTTTAAGTATTTCCTCTATTTAAAAACAAAACATATATTTTAATCAAAAGATCCACATTTTCCAATGCACTTATCATATTTTTCTATTGATGAAAGACATTTCATTCAAGTTCATTTGATGCTTGTAATGGCCCCTATAGCTAGTTAATACAATGTTCTTGTGCATGGGCAATGACAATAAAGGGCTACTGTATTCTATTCTACAATCGCTGTCTATGCAAAAATAAACAAGACTTTTTTTCTTCCAAGGCAGTGGAGAGCACTTTCTTAAAGAGACATTTCATTCAGTGGGTCCAGTCTTTTTTCTTTATTCCCCCTTTTCTTCCAGTATCAAAGATCAGACATATTGGTCCACTTTACTTCCATCTTTTCATTCATTTAAATAATTCATGAAGTTTGCAGAAATCATTTCAGGCAAAGAGCTTTTCAATTAAGGATTGAGTGCTTAGCAGTTTTTTTCATATTGACAGGAAAGTGCACCTTCTGGAGAAGAGTGTTTATGAAATGTCTCTTATTTCAACTTGAAACAGGCATTCATTATATTCTAAGTGAGCTGTTCTACAGATGTCATCAAGATGAATAGTAGAAAAATGAGACAAAGAGACAGAGAAAAAGGAAAGAAAACACTTAAGATGAAGAAATCTGCAAGAGCTCTGGGAATGTGGCTCAAAACTGTGCTATGTTTGGAACAGATACCTAATATGTGTGTGTTTTAAGTTTTGCAGGGATCTATCCTTATGATATAGTAAATAGTTACTTTAGAAGCTCCTTGAAGGATATATGCAGTGCAAGCAGCAGTAGATTTTACTGGGTGAATTAAGCACAGTCAGATTTAGCTGTTTTGGTGTTACAACTCTAGGGCTATTTACTTAACAAAAGAAACTGGTTTGAAACTAATTTCTGCTAATTGTATCAACAAAATCATTCTTTTTGTCACTCTCCAGGTGGAAATACAGTTCAGCCAGTAAATCAACACTTTTGCTTTCACGCTTAACATTCTCGTCATCACAACAGATTAGTACAGCCTATTTGCATTCCATACTAATCTGTCTATCAATCTCCCACTCCACTCTCCAATCACTCAAGCGGTGCCAAGACCCCAAGATACTTGAACTCCTCCACTTATAGCAGTAATTTGTCCTGGAATGGACACCCCCCTTTTCCTACTGAGAACCATGACCCATCCATCCATCCATCTTCATCCTCTTTATCCGGGGCCGGGTCGCCACCCGGCACACAATGCACCCGACCCCTATGGCACCTCCTGCGGGTGGTGGGCCTGTGGGAGGATGTGCCCATGTCCCCTTTTCGGGCTGTGCCAGACGCTCGCCCTCGGGCACCCTCCCTGGGCCTGGCTCCAGGGCGGGGCCCCAGTAACCCTATCCCAGGCAGGGTAAACTGTTCCCTCTATGTTTTCTTCATAAGGGTCTTCTGAATTGCTCTTTGTCTGGTCCCTCACCCAGGACCAAGTTGCCATGGGAGACCCTACCAGGGGGCAAAAGCCCCCAGACAACATAGCCCCTGGGATCCCTGGGACACACAATAAGGTAGCGATCTTCCACCACAATAAGGTAGCGATTCACGGAGAGGAGAACCATGACACAGAATTCCTAATTCTTATTCCGAGTGCTTCATTCTCAATTGCAAACCACCCCACAACCCTGGAGAACACAGATGAATGCCTTCTCCAAGTTCCCAAAAGACATGTAGATTAGTTGGACAAACTGCCATGTAGCCTTGTATATTCTCGAGATGATAAAGACGTGGTTTAACGTTCTGAAAATCATGTTCCTCCTCCTGAATCCAAGGTTTGATTAATGGATGAACACTTTTCTCCAGTACCCTGGTAAAGAGGCCTTCCTAGGGAAGGTGAGAAGTATGATCCTTCTATAGTTGGTACACATCCTACGGCCCCCCTTCATGACACAGGGAAGCACCACCCTACTCTTCCAATCCATTATTTGTTCAATTAGATAAATGACCTCCTATCAGCTTTTGCTAAGGATAGCTGTCAATAGTCGACCTGAAATCAAAGGTTTTCTTGAAGCTATTTGTCCTGGTTTTCCAACTTGTAGATGTACTAGTGGAAGGGAGTCAGCTCTAAAACATTCCTAGCTGTGAATTCCAGATTTCAGGGCAGATGAAACACTGGAATAAATCTATTCAATAATAGCTAGAGTGAACATATTTTGAAGATTACTGCAATTATATTCTTTCTTGCCAAAATGATATATCATTAGACCAAAGACTTTTTACATATTGCTTTCTTGATATTCAAGATTATTCAGATCTGGAGAATTGTAATTAGAAAAAAACTTAACTTCTCTCTGTTAAATATTTTATGTGTATGGGGAATATGTCTTTGGTCATGACTTCTTTACTTCTTGAAGACACTTCAGCTAGCCCAGCCATGCCCACAGCTTATTTCTAAAACATTTGTGTAGATGTAAAACTGGTGATGCAGTGTGGCAAAGTGTGAGTTTCAGTGTGGTGGCAGTGTGTGTCCGTTACCTTTGCGGTGGGGAGCCTGTCATGGCACCCTCCCAGAATTTCTCTTACACCCATCTCGGGGGATGGAAAGGTTTGGTCCTCTGGTCCATCCCTGCGTTGCTGGCCCTGTCTGAATTCCACCTGTCCCAGTCTGTCACAACTTCGAACAACTCGCACTGAGTGCGTGCACCAGGAGGTGGCTCAGCACCAGGTTGCCCTGTCTGTGTTTTGGCGATGTACATCAGGTGTACCTGGCCGATTAAGAGGAGACCAGCTGTTTGCTGCCTTCTTCTCCAGGATCCTGGGAAGTCCTGGTGTCCGAAAGGCTGTGGAGGCCATTTGGCAGGCTTGTGCATCTTCAGGGCTTCCCCTCCCTTCTGGAGAGGGGTGGGCGCTTCTTGGGCCTTGTAGGGACCCTCCTCCCTTTCAGCCATTGTGCAGCGGCAATGTGGTTCTCAGGGTGCAACCTTCACTAGGGTTATCGCCTGAATGTGGCAGCCAGCCCCTCTGTCTGGGGTGCAGTTTTTGGGTGCGCCTCAGTGGCAGCCTTCGTGCTATGGGTGGTGGCTTGCTCTGTTGTGGACCTTGCGTCTTGCTGTACTGGCTGAGGCCAGGCTTGTGTCTGGCAAACCGATGCCTTCCGCCCCTCCGGGTCGGCATTTGCATCTGCCGCCGGAGGAATAGCTTATAGAGGTATCCACGTGCCATGACCAAGGAGGGGGTGATTCCCCATACATATGGAATATGTAATGAAGTGGCGAGATCTCTAACTCAGAATACCAAGTTTGCAAAGTAACCATACATTATATATATATATTTTTTTAATATCTTCACTTCAATAGATAATAATAAAAATTTCATTATAAATATAGTCTATGTTGTGCTCCTAAGATGTAGGTTCAGAGAAAGGAAAAAATAAAGATAACACTGCACCTGTGATATACACTACCAGTGTAAGGTTTGGACACACCTTCCTTCTCATTTAATGGTTTTTCTTTAGTTTTATTACTTTCTACAATGTAGATACATACTAAAGATATCAAATATGAAAAAAAGATAAATGAAATTATGTAGCAAAGAAAAAAATGATAAAAAAGAAACTCTAGTAGATGCTGAGGATGCATTAATTTGAGTCACCAGCCTCAGAAATCAACTTAACAGCACCTCCAATTAAAGTCCAGATAAAACACCACACAGAAGTCCAGTAGCAGACACATCTCTACATCAACTTTTCAGAGGAGACTGAATCAGAGTGAATCAGGCCTTTATGGTCAAATAGCCACTAGAAAACATGTACTAAGGACAAACAAAAGGGTGCTTTGCTGGTGACATTGTTGGGAATTTATTCAAAATTGAAGGTACACTGAACAAGGATGGCTATCACAGTATCCTGCAGCAACATCCCATCCGGTTTGCGTTTAGTTGGATTATCATTTATTTTTCAACAGGACAATGACCCCAAACACACATCCAGGCTGTGTAAGGGCTATTTGACCAAGAAGGAAAATGATGGAGTGCTCTGCCAGATGGCCTGGCCTCCATAGTCACCTGACCTAAACCTAGTCAAGATGGTTTGGTCTGCATAAAATGGACTGCAGACTAAAGGCAAGACAAGTACTATTACAGGTTACTACCTCATGAAGGTCATCAAGAGAATGCCAAGAGTGTGCAAAACAGTAATCAAAGCAAAGGGTGTCTATTTTGAGCTATCTTAAATATAAAAGTTATTTCACACTTATTGTTTACTACATAATTCTATTTGAGCTCAATTCCATTTGAGTTGTTGTTAAAGCTTATTTTATGTTTGTTTGGTGGGCAGACCACTGAAAAAGTTGTTCCATCCTTCTGCAGCAGATAACTATCTGCAATGGTTTATGGAACTGCTTAAAAATGAAGGGAAATGATGGTGACCTTCTATTGGAAAAATATACACTAGTCCAAACTGTGTCCAGAACAGAAAAAATGCACTGTACTGCTAACAGAACCTTTGCTCTTTGCTCAACAGCTTGCTAACGCAAAGCTAGCCAAGAATCCAGAGTGATAATAAAGTTGTGAATACCAACCCCAGCCCAGCAACCAGAGCTAGATCTTCAACTGGTAACAAACTGATAAGTAGTAAGGATTGTAGCCACCTGTTAGTGTAGAATCAGTGTCGTCTCTTTGAGCTGGTTTTTAGCTTTGCTTTTGTTATCAGGTTTGTGTTAACATGTAAACACTAAAAGAAAGATTGTATGTGTTACCTCATTAGAAAAAGAGGTTTGTGTTGGTGTATGGGACTGTTGGCTAAAGTTTATATTGTTTACCAAGAATTATGTAACAATGCAAGTATTGTAATGAGTAGCATAACAAATTATTTCCTCTGGAGAGCAATTAAGTAATATACTGCATTACTTAAAAAAAAGACAAATATTGTGTAATCTTTGTAATTACCTTGTCTCGAGTAATGGCCCCATTGTGATATTCTATATATAGAATCAGCTGTGGTGGTCATATTCTTTTCTGTGTTCAAGCTGTGGAGGTGATTTTCTTCTCTGTGCACAATCACCAGTTGTACTGATAAATATAGGTAAAAATGCAAAATTGTAGCGTGAGCTAAATGCATAAATGCATGACAAATGCAATCACAGCGACCCATGTGTGGAGAGACTTTGGAGGCAGGACTGAAATGTTGCTCCCTAAACTCAAAGTTACCTACAGCACATATAATGAACACCTGACCATAAAGTCAGGTGTTTGTACTGAGTTATCAGTCAGAATTTTCAAGCTTTAACATTTGTATTTGAAAAACCTTACACGAGATCCATGTCTTTTCTTTTTTCCCCTAGTAAGTTTTCACAGTAACTACAACATTCTGGTACTGTGTCTGGGAAGTCACTGAGGGTAAGGATAAAATTCAACAAAAGGAGCAAGAAGGGTAAAATTAGATCCACCACACACTTTTAAATCCCAGCTCTGGTTTTCTTACCAAACCTGTCATTAATTCAGCTACACATCCAACACATTGTCTGTAAAACTAAACCCATGGAATTAGAAGACATCAACTTTAAACATTATTCTTCATCCATAACAGAGAAAGAACCTAGAGCTGGAAGAGAGCCTGGGGAGGTGGAGGTATACACTGCAGAGAAGAGGAAAGAAATTCAGTGGAAACAAGACAGAATATGTGTGTAAAAGAGAAGAAGACAGGTGGAAAGGTAATCATTGAAAGAGTAGGTAGATAAGTTTAAAGGTTCAGCCATACAAATCAACAAACAATGCAAAAGAGAGGTAAGGAAGAAAGTGCAGGCAGTGTCACGTGGGTGTAGACGAGGATTGATTTGTGACAGAAAGATAGCAGAAAACAAGACAGTAGCGAAACCTGCTAGTAATGGTGCCATTTTTACAACCTTCTTTCTTCCCTGTAATTAGCTTCACTGTCTGTCATGATGTTGATTGTTAAGATTTGTCCATTTGATGTTCATTTACTGAGAAGAGTTTTCTGTTGCCAAAAACAATCTTAATTTATAGTTTTCTGCTGTCTACATTGCATAACTCTTCACTGAGACTCTGTCATGTTGACTTTAAGTTGTGATTGTTATTTGTCCTTGTACTTCCAGTATAGTACTCAATATGCATCTGCTGTGTTTTTGTAAGCTATTTTAATCATCTTGCTTCTACCGTGCGCATTGTATTAACGTACCCTTTTTTCACCAGGAGTGAATTTCGTTAATAACCCTTTGTAAAGAATGTTTGTCATTGCTTGATGAACACTGATTATTCGTTACGTTTTTGCATATGCTAAAGAAACAGCTTCAGCTACGCTAGCGTATCTGTGTGTTTGTGTGAAGATATGTGTAGGTGTGTGTGTTCTGAACTTTGGTTTTCTGAAGAGTAAAACTTTCCCTGCGATGCTAATTACTAGATTACCAGCCAATTTGTGCTGAGTGAATGTCTCAATATGAGTTAGTGTGAAGAATTGCAAGTGGAGGACACATTTGTTAGAATTCATGTTTCTGTGAACCTAGTTATGTATGGTGCAGACTTTATTTTTGCTGTTTCTGGTTTAATTGTGGTAATTGTTTTGGGAGCTTGGGAGTCTTTTTCACCAACTACTACTCACATGCAATTTGAAAATTGTCTCACTTAAAGTTATATTTGTGAATTCTTCATGCATGTTTATGCAAGTTTAGTGGTGCTCTTGGTTACTTGCGTTTTTTTGCTGTTCCAGTGTGACTTTCCGGGCAATATCAGGCTGTACTATAAAAGGCAAGTTCACATGACGCAATCACAGTTCATTTTTAAATTTTAAATATCACATTTTTATTATTAGCCTTTCCATTGAAGAATTTTCAGTCCTGTAAAATGTTTACATTTTAAATGATGCATTGCTATGTCCTAAATGTTAGTCTGCCACCAGACAGACCATCTTTGTTCAGAAGCACCATAACACTGTTAATCGAGGCCTGATCTATTTGTTAATACTGTAATTATTAGTTGGTTATTTTAAGGTGAAAAAATTAAATTGTGGACACACACAACAGAAGCGAGCTTTCTCTGACCAGGATAGGGCAAGGAGTTCAGCCATACAGGAGGGGCTCAGAATAGAGCCTCATCCACATTGACGGGAGCCAGTTGTGGTGATCGTCTTTTGTGTTAGGTGTTCTGGCCATTCATGAGACTGTATTTCTCAGCTGGCCCGGGAACACTTTGATGTTTCCTGCAATAAACTAGAGGAGATGGCTGGCAAGAGGGAGGCCTGCTGCCCTCGTGACCCTACTTTAGATAAGAAAACCCTTTCCTTTCTTCCTTGTTGCCTTTTGGACTATAATGTGCAATGTTCATAATGCACAGTCAATGGCGCATGATTGAAGAATGTGATTACTGGTTTCAAATGCCTTTGTTCAGAGAGTTTTTGACACTGTCCTTTAAATGGTTATCAAATGTAACTTGATATTTGTTTGCTAGTTTTAGATTAGTCAGTCTATTTTTTTTCCGTGTTTACTCGACTGAGAAATGAATCACCAAGAAACATCCCTGATATAAATTTGAAATGAAGAACACAGTAGTAAAATGAATTCTGGCACTCCAAAATTAACAAAGGGAGATGAATGACCAAAAAGATTTGAAGACAAAGCATCCAACAGTGTTCAAATAAATAACATTATATCCATGAAATTTTAATGGTTAAATTTTAACAATGATAAAACTGCACTGAAACATCGGCTGTTGTCATTTTGCAGCATATCATTTAGGCAGTTTTGTAAGAACATAATCTGGAACTTCAAAGCTACACAATTATAAACGGAGCTATCCATCCAAGTGCACTTTTTTCTTTCTCAAATACCAGAACTGTTAAAGCACTGTCTGATTCTTTTTTAGGGCACAAAGATAAACTGAGAACCTCACGTTGTTTCTACAGTGTGGCCACCAGGTTGCCTTCATATAATGATTTGCCCCCTTGTCACTTGATTGGGTCTTTAAACAAGCTCAAGGAATACATCACACACTCTGACTTTAAGAACTGACTGTTTATGCACTGTGCAATATATCCCAGAGCTGCCATGTGCTGTTGTAATGAGGTAATCAACATTATTTGCTTCATTTGCGAGTGGTCTTAAATGACAAGTGAGTTAGCAACAGGAAAACAGCAGGCAGGAATGAATTAATGAATGCAATGAGTGAACGGTGGCACCAAAAGCAGCATTAGCCAATCATATTAACTCACTGACATCAAGTTCAAGACTAAGGTTACATCCACACGTACCGGGTATTTTTGAAAACACAGATTGTTCTATGTATTTGCACCTTTCGTCCACACGTAAACGGCGTTTTTGGTCACTGAAAACGGAGATTTCCAAAAAATTCCTTGCAGGGTGGATATTTTCGAAAACTCCCATTTTTGCATTTACGTGTGGAGGAGAAAAACGCAGAAAACACAGCGTCAAAGGTGTGCACCTTTTTTGACATCACACTGTGCGCCACATTATTGTTTCGGTGAAATGAATTTCTACAATACTAACACTGTTAATTGTACTCTCTGCAGTGTTTAAATGCTTAAATATACACACACAGTTACTGTCCCTCCACACATGCGACTGGGTTTGGCTTCTGTGCCCCATCTTTGTTTACTATTTCCCACCGAGGCTTCTAGACTTCTGATTGGCCAACATTTCTACATGGTTAGGAATATATCGCCACCTGTTGCTTCCTAGCAGCCTTTTCCTTCATTTCTGCATTTACATGTGGACGGGATTATTTTTTAAAACGGAAACGGAAAATCTCAGTTTTCAAAAATACCCGTGTACATGTGGACATAGCCTAAGAGTAACAATGACTCTGAATTAAAACACTGACATAAAAAGACTGAAAAGGCGGTCGCTAAAAGGCACTCCGTCTGTTTATCTATCTGAAAATTGGCTTATCCCACTATACACTCACCTTGACTCTGTAATCAGACACATAAAATAAAATCTAATCATTAAAAATGAGAAAACAAGTCAGATGCAACCAGAGATACCACACTCCTCTGAAGAAAGAACTTGCTGCAACTTCTGTCTCTGGTGTAAATATGAATAAAAAGCTTTTTTTTTTTTTTTTTTAAAAGAAAAAAAAACTCTGTCCAAACTGATTTGTTTATCAGAACTAAATACTTGGATTTAATACTATAAATCAAGAGGAATTGTTTCAGAGTGAAAAAAGTAATGAAGCGCTTTACATATCCAGTCATCCACCCATTCACATACTGGTGATGGCAAGCTACATTATAGCCACAGCCACCCTGGGGCGCACTGACAGAGGCGAGGCTGCCGGACACTGGCGCCACCGGGCCCTCTGACCACCACTAGTAGGCAACAGGTGAAGTGTCTTGCCCAAGGACACAACGACCGAGACTGTCCAAGCCGGGGCTCGAACCGGCAACCTTCCATTAAGTGTACAGAACTTGCCGTTTATCAAAAATGGATTTAATACTTGTGAGATGTCATCAGTTATAGACTATTTTCTTTTCTTTCTTTTTGCAAAATAAGAGGTAAAGCATTTCCTTATATAGAAAAATGGAGGTGTGGGATTGAAGACACGTGTTTCATAGTAATTTTGTTTGTGGGCCCCTCATAAAAAACATGTTACTGTCAAGGTTACAAACTTGACACTCATTTAAAGGGGTCTTGAGAGATACACTGATCAGTCAACAGCCACTTTCTTAGGCACACCTTTTTAATTGCTCTTTATGACAAACACTGACACGTCCAGGATCAGTGTGATCGGTAGCAACATTTCCTCATTGCAAGAAGGTCATGGTTTCGAATCTGTCAGCAATAATCTGTGTGGAGCTGTGTCTGAGTTCTGTTGGGTACTATGGCTTCCTCCTACAGTCCAACAACAACAAAAATAAAGTTCTTGTAGTTCGATCAATTGGTGAATCGAAATTTCCCAGTGGTGTAACTTTGAGTGTCAATAGTTGTCTGACTCCTTGTGTTAGCGCTTCGATAGACTGTCCACAGTCTACACCGCCTCTCACCATATGGCAGCTGTGATATGCTGTAAAAAACAAAATGTAATCGTGAAAAAAATTGTTTCTTTTCTCTTCAAAGAGTGAAGTCGTTTTGTTACTGTGGGAAAAAGTTCATAGAGATGCATACTTTACAGTTTATAAAAGCAGATGCTTTCACAATGGGAACCCCTGGGTAATCCCTGACAGTGAAATGATATTAGTACGGTAAACAAATGTATCCAATGTCACTTTTCTCCTCTCGCAACAACCCATTATGTTTATAATACAAATGATAGATTTGTGACAATGACAGCTCTTTTGTAATGACTTTCTTCCTGTTTAAAAAAAACAAACTACAGCTTGGGAAAGTGGTTGCTGACATGGCTTTAGGAGCATTTTGTGCAATACAGTTTGTCCACAGTAAATTAAAAAAGAATGAAAAACAAAAAAAACAAAAACAGACTAATCTAAAATCAAATTTCTGGTCTTCTTGTTTTCAAAGAATTTCTAATGCATTTTTTTCATATTTCTTAAACAGTGCTGATGCCTAAAGTGATTTTCTTCATGTTTCTCCTCATCTCTTAAATGTAATTTCTATGAAATGATTACCACAATCAGGCAGGCTGTTACTGAAACATTTTTATTGTGAGTGTTCCAATTCTTGATTCATCTTGTCTAACCGTGTTTTTGAACTCAATGCCAAGATTTACTGAAGTTGTTCTGGTAGCATGTGGTGGCCCAACAACTTAATGAGACAACTTATGTTGTGTTCTCTTTGAATTAGTCAAGAACCTGCATCTTTTTTCTTCCACATTTTTTTGATATTTATTGACTCGCCAGTATTTTTGTTCAGTTCTGTTCAGATATAATCTTCTTTCTCTACGTGTTTATTAATTGTTAGCCTCTTTTGTTTGTTCACTACTTGCTCAACAATCTTATTTGTGTCTTTCTCAGTATCTTTAGCTATGACATTTGTCTTATCATGGCTGGTCCCTGCTATGCGGTCATACTTGGCATCTACTCACTAAGCTTCTCTTCACCTCTGCTGAATAAGAGCGAGAGGAAAGACAGGATGCATTATACATGAATTACAGGCTGGCAGACAGCACAGCACATGGCACCGATTTTACTGGGATGAGCCTGGGAGATTTCTATTAATTCTACTAAAGCATGCATGGTGTTGAAAGCACAGAGAAAAGAAATGGGAAGCTGCTGAAGAGCCGTGTGGCAGAGCATTTGAGGAATCAGGGTTAAAGGCAGGCAAAGAGGGAGTTTGTTTGTTAAAATATTCAGGAAAATAAAATGACTACTGAAGTAGAGTACATGGTTTCGTGTGTATGTGCACCTTTACTGGAACATGCCGGTCCTTAAAAGCTTTTAACGCACTTGCTTTCATGTTTAAAGCTCCTAGTAGCTGTCCTTATCTATGTGTTCGGGGATGGGATTTCCATACTAAGAGCTAGATGTACATATGTGTGTCTATATTGAAAGCAAGATAGGAAATTGGTTCCAAGAAAATCTTGCATAATGAGAGCCCAAAGTGGCCAACTGAGGTTCTTGTCACATCTTTGTTGGCGTCACAGGGTGCACACACTTCTCTCAAACAAGACATACAAACGGCACACTAAGACAAGCACTTTAAGATAAGTCGCACACCGTCATGCAAATGTAATCACAGTTTACAGCAGCTAGATCAAGCATCATGGCTTTCAAGGTCGCTTATTAAATGATAGTTCTCAACATTCATTTTGGCTCATGAAGCTCATTTCTTTATTAAAATGGGAGTGGCATTGAAGCCAAGAGTGCTGAGTTAGTCTCAACACTGTGTACAAAAACAAATCTTGAAAATCTACAGCCAGCATAATATGCTATGGTGCCATCACAATGCTGTGTTTCATCCCTTTGTGCTTTTAGGAGAACGATCAGAATGGATCTTGTTCACTAAAGAACAAGCAAACATAGAATACATGCTACCATTCCGCCTTCGCTGTGTCGTTGATGGAGTGTTGGTCTGAGTCCCGAAGCAATCGATCTGAAGTATTTCCCGATAGCTCTTTCATGGCCACAGTCACAGTGTCTCTACATTGCCTACGCACAGTAAAGCAAACAGCAATTGATTCTCTTCCTCCTATCAGTGAGACATTTCATTTACTGGAACAAAGCCACTTGTGCTTTTGTTGTTGTATTTACTGGGCAGAGTGACAGAAATAAATATGTCTAGCCAGACCTGCCAACCTTGAAGAAAGCCTAAGAGAAAACATTTTCAGCTCAACACGTAGCCAAAAACAGACTCGTTTAATAATATTAGAAATCTAGATCTGAACTCTGCATCTGCAAATAAAGTGTCATTTTTACAGTAGTCTGGCAGTAACATGTTTAATTAAATAATAAAGCACGAAATTGGGCAAACTAAAAAGTACAATAGTTGAAAGCTGCTATCTAATGTTCAGTGGCACATGGTACATGTTATTTATTTATTTGTTTGTTAACGTGAGACTGACACTATTAACGCGCTAACCACGCTAACGCATTGACAAACTAACCGCGCTAACGCATTAATGAGCTAACCGCGCTAATGCGTTGACGCTGTGCAGCCCAACGCATGGGGCGATCCGCACTAACTTGCTAATGGAGATTTGCCACGTTAATGTGCTTATGACGATAACCTCATTTTAACGAGACTAACACTGACAGCATTACTTTCTCTTTGGTGTTGATGTTCAAGACTCTTCAGAGTCATCCATAAATATTCTCTTACTTATTCTCTTACATATTCTCTTACTTCAGGTTCTAGAGCTTTTCTAATCACTGTATTTTTGGTGTTAGTGTTTTTGCATTAATTAAAGGTGGAGGAATTAGAAGGATGATTTTAGAAGTTTAGTTTAGACTTAAATGATTAATCATGTGATTAGGGCTGCTCAGAGAAGCAGAACAGAATAGAAAAACAAAACAAAAAACAACTTATCTAGCAACTCAGGACTTAACCACAAACTAATGAGCAGCTTCAAGGATAACAGTATAGTAAACAAAGCTCAGTGTTTCTTCATATCTCATTGCATTTTAATTTCTTAGTCTGTGTGTCACATGTAAAAAAACAGCCCCAAATGTGTCGTTATATCCTGAACGTGCTCGGAGCTTTAATTTTTAGCAACTGGGTAAACACTGTATTTGTATTTCAGGTTTATACACATTTTGTGCTCTGAACAGCTGCATAGCGAAACTGCTGTTGGTGATAATGAAAGAGCGCGTCACCTACTGCAACACTGTGGCTCACTGATGGGCTTTTAATAGTTCTTGTACAATAATGGAAGTCTAAAGCATAGAGGATTACTGTAAGCTATATCAGGCATCGTAATATTCAGGCACCACTTTTCAGTAAGATCAGTTCATTGTTTTTTCTTTTAATAAAGAAGCGAATATTTGCATATCACCACACTTTTAAGTTCTCTGCTCGTACATCAACAGAACACACTGGAGTGGTGTATTACATTATGCACCATAGCTGTGGGATGCGAATCAGCTATAACCTTGGGCTAAAGAGTAAATGAGCACCAGAATGATAAGAGAGAGTCGATGAACACCAATCCAGAATCAAAGCATCATCTTGGAAGATGTCAAAGTCATAAAACCAGGGGAAGACAGTCTAGCGCCCTACCCATCACATTGTAGCATACTGCATTCCCCCTTTACTGTGATTTTCTGACATGCAATGTAATAGTGCAGATACCACATTTTGCCAAAAAAGGAATCAACAATCAACAGAATTAGTCTGAATGAATGATTTCTATCCAGAAGAAAGCAGTTCAACGTCTGTGTAGGCCCAACATGTTGACTTTTTACTTTGTTAGATTTACGAAAACATGAAAAAAACCTATCAGGGTGTGCAGCCCCTAGGAGGTCTATTTAAGATTCTGAGAGCTTTTTATTAGGTACCCTGGGTTACCTTCTGTATTCCTTTTAATTAATTTGTGACAGATGAAACCACAGGCCAGGGTGGATTTTCTAAAACAATTCAGCAATAAGAAAGTGAGAGAAAACAATACAATATAAAAAAATAAATAAATAATCAAACAATATTTGATCAAATCTAGTAATTTTGAATAATTCTTAAGAAAAAAAATACTTGCATATTGTTCTTCAGTATCAAGTTTCCCCCAAACGCCCCACTAAAAACATTACTACTGCTAATTGGAGCATGTTTCTTATGTAGACCAACAGGTGTGTTCACAGCATTTTGACATAACATGATAGGGAAAGCAGAGGTACAATTGATAGTATTATTATTGCGTGTGTAATACAGCATTGCAGCTGAAAGCTGAGATGTATCAGCTCCAGGTTCTGGATATGCTGTCTGGTGGCTTGCAAAATTAGACAACTTAAAAACAACACACTTTATCAATAACTAGTGTTGTGTATAACATGTTACTGTTATCACATTGCATTTTTAAGACAGTAATGTAATCAATTGTTTGCATAATGGGCAGATCAATCAAGGCATACTTTTTTCTTCCTGCATTTGCGCTACAATCAGCTGATTATATTTCATGTGCAAGGAGAGAAAAAATGGTTAAGAAGTCTTTAAGTTATGAGGGGTGGAGATGTAGCCATTACTTTTATTATTCTTGCATGAAAACACGTGAGCTTGGTGGGAAACTATAAACTGTGTCCAGGAAAGAAACAACAGCATTAAACAAACAGCAGCCAGAGTCTGATCTTCAATGGATAACAAAGGCCCTGATGAGCAGTCAGGCTTGTAGCTCTGTAGCCTCTATTTTTATGTACCAACATGTTTCTACAGTAGAATTGTGGCGGCAATCAATTTCAAATTGGGTTGGTTTTCAATTGTGCTTTGTTTGTGTTCATCCTTGAACACTTAAAAAATGTCTTATGTACCGATTAGGATAGGGATTGTGTCAGTGAGCGTGAGTGTAACCTCGGACATGTAATGGAGAAACACAAAAGTCATTTAAAGAGTATGTCTTGATGCATACCCAGTCATCCAGGTCAGGAAATCCCAAAAGGTTGATTCAGTTCATCCAGAAATTGCGTTTTCAGTGGGAGAAACGTTTTGTCACTCATCCAACCTTGTAAACAGTACATTTGCATAATGACTGAAACTAGCACCACTAACTAACAGTGGGCTGTGAGGTCAGTTTCATGGTCATTAATGTGCAAATTGTCATGACCATTGATCAGTCACTATTGATCAATGACCACCGATCAATGGCCATGAGTACCATTCACAGAGAGTTTGGAAATGTCTGCAATCACAGAATTAATGAAAGATATACTTTTAGGCCTCATCAGCTCAGAGATGGCCTTTTCAGCATTCGCTATATTACTCTGTTTGTGCTGGGTGGCCCACCAAGGGGTCCAACCCAAGAATCCCCAAGGATCGGCCGGATTGTTAGTCAGTAGTGCTACCGTCAGTCATTATGTAAATGTACTGTTTACTGTTAAACTTGCAGTCAGCTGAGACTGAAGAATTCAGTTCGATCAGTGACAAAACATTTCTTCCATTGAAAACGCCACGTGCAGATGAACAGAATCAACGTTTGATATGGAAAGAGTAGTGTAACAGATTACGCTCTCTGGGAGTAATTAAGTAATGTAATAGAGGTAATGCATTATTTGATCTTTGTAAGTGCCAAGTGATGTATAATTTATTACTTTTTTGTAATTTTTTTTTTTTACACTTCCTTTCCTCCTTTAACACATCAAAATGTCTGCTATTAAAGTTAAATTCTTAGCACCTCTTTTAATGGGGAACTAATAATTTGAAGAGAAGACAGAAGTTATGCAAATTGGTGATTAACTGTGTCGTTTTTAGTTAACATATAATTTGTGACACAATTTGCACTGGTTGTCATGGAGGGCTGTGATACTGTTTTGGTGTGTGAGGGCTGCTTTTTGTAGTGCTCAGATCTTATGTATGAGTCCTTTTATTTATTTAATTTTTAAACAACTTTCTCTACCTTGAGCCATTTCAAACATAAAGCAGAACATAGTTCCTTCAAAATAAAATGGCAAAACATCTATTTACACACAAAATAAGAACCTTTGAAAAGCAGCAGCTCAAGCAAGGTACTGACATTATAAAAGGTACATTTAAGCCCTGCCAAGGTGCATTAAGCAAAGAGGAGCATTTTCATCGACAGACTAAAGGTCAATAAGGGGACATGGAGTGGATCCAAAGTGCCTCCCACTCTTTTGCCATGGCGGTCACAGTGGAAGACAAACTGTGGTGCTAGCTATCAGTGCACACCCACTAGCGATCGGTTGCTAAAGATCAATGTGAACTACTCCTACTCGCTCCATGAAAAGTCCATAAAGGTGACGGGCTGCTGATGGTGGTTGCCAAGTCTTTAGAAACTAAATGATCAAATTAATCAAAAAAAAAAGTAAAAACGCAGGAAGAAGAGGAAACTGCATCTTGGCTGACATTATTCATATATTTTGTGGGCACACACACAGAATCTTAAAGCTCAGTAAAAACAAACAAACAAAAAACACAATATTCTGTAGTTGTCTGAAAATGTTTTGTCTTCTTTTTAACATGCTGTTAATCTAATATACTGTTTCTACATATTTGACACAGGAACTGAGTCACTTGCTTTGAATTAAACTGAAGCTGTTGTCACTCACTCCTACAGAGCACCACTCGCTGGTGATCATTTTCTTCATGAGTTAGATGGCAAAGGGAGAAAGTGAAAAGGCTGCAGAGCACTCCCAGCCAGTGGACCATTACATTTATCTATATCATGAATGTAGTGTTCGAGTGAAAAATAGAACGGACATAATATGAGGCGTATAAAGTGTATGATCGAGAAGGATAAACAGAGTGAGAGGAATGGAACAAAAGATAAGAGGAAGACAAGTGAGAAGAAAACGTGAGAATTGAAAAGCCATATGTACTTAGTTAAAGGGCACTTAATAGTACCAAAGTACTGTATAACAATGCACAGATGTGGAAGTGTCCAGTCCTGTCACAGTCTGGCTGAGGCAGACTGTATAGAGTGAAGAAGGTGGACCCAAGTGCAGACACGTGAAATAACATAACTTAATGTTAACTGAAAACAAGCCATTTATGGCTGATCTTAGCCAAAAAAAAACAAAAAACAAACAAACAAACAAACAAAGGCAAAGACAAAACTAAATCATAAACTAAACTGGGTGAGCTAAACATAACAAAACCCTGGAACATGGACGTAGACATAGAGACCTGCATAATCTTGCAGACATGGCATGACATGGAGACAAAGTAGAATAACAGACGCTCAGACAAAGAATGAACCAACAAACACACACAGACTAAAAGCACACAGGTGGTGATCAGGGGAAGTGGAAACAGCTGACACAAATGAACATAACAACATCACAGTGAAAGAGCAAAACTAAAACCAATGAACATAGAAACACGAGACCTCTTCAAAATAAAAAAAGGAAACATGAGATGCAGTTATAACAATACAAACTTGACAAACTGAAATCACAGACAAGAAATGCATAACCAGAAGACGCAAGTGAAACACAACTAGATTAAACTTGAGGCAACTAAATAATGAACCTCGAACCTAACGTCATCTTCACAATACAACAAAAAAGATCAAAAACCAAATGAAAGCTCTGGTAAGTCCCGTGTTGGATAAACAGACACACCCACAAGAGCCATAAGTGGTTAAGTGTTACATTGGAACTTCCCAGTGCCTCAAAAACATGCAATCTATGTCAGCTTTGCTGATCTTTTATAACACTTTTGTCTCATCCAGTATAATGGCTTATAATGCGTGAAGGCACAACTCCAAAAGACAATTTTGTTATTCTGTCAGTCCAGCAGTATCTGACAGTAGAGGAATCGCCTATTTGAAAGTAACTTGAAATGATCTGATTGTTTCAGCACAAAGTAGACTATGCATCACATCATGGCTGAAAAATCTCTTCAAAGACAAAGTTGTGACAATGTCCAGGATGTTGACTGGTTGTCTGCTGGATGTCCTTCATGGCCATCTGCTGAATACATGCATGGATTTTATGACAAAGGCTTTTGAAAATGGTTTTACTCAAGAGTATGAACAATAACAATAACAATAACTGAAGTCCTTAAATTAAGTACTGAAAAAGTTCTGAAGACTTAATAAGCTAACCAACCATTATGGAGTGTATTGTCATTGCTGGTGCCGTTTTTCCATTTTTAGGTACACTGTCTTGGCGCTGCTCATTACGGCTAAACTGAGTCAATACCTCGACTCCCTCATTTCACTTCACATCATACTCGACAGCTTTATTTGTGCCAGAGAACCACAACACTTAAATACAAATCAAATTAAATTCCTCTCACTAACACATTTCCTGTCTCTGCAGTGCAGAAAAGTGCACTGAATTGTTTGCAACTGTTATTTGTGGTGAGTAAGTGCTGGTGCCAGGATTCAGGAGTGTCTGGTTTATGTTTTCTTGATATTGAGACTTGGTCATTTTTTTCCTCATATTAACAAAGCTAATTGGAAAAAATATCAATATCGTTGTCATTGTAAATCCAAAATAACATCAAAGAGCATTTAGGAATTTCAGGACAGACCATTGGCAATTCTTTTTTCAACAACATCTCATAATACCACAGATGAATGAACAAGCACAATGTTGGTTTTTATTACATTTTTGGCTGTAAAACGATTGGAGTGAACATGACTGCTGTGACTGGAGACATGGCATTGGCTGCCACTCAGATACAGTCTGCCTTCTCCAATCTCACCTGGCACATCACCACCACCTGCGAATATGGATTAAATTTACAGTCTTGAAATAAAGTCAGTGACAGCTCTCACACAGTCTCACACTGTGCTGAATCTTCATTACAAGTGTTTTATTGTAATGTGGGACAAGTTAAGCATAAAAGCTGAAATTCTCAAATGTTATCCCAGAGTGGGAAATACTGCTGTTTAACATGATTATCAGGAAAGTTGTTGCCCAATCAGTCTGATTGCTGTGAACATATGAACAGAGCGATGGCACCCTCACGCAGTGCTGCTTGATGGCTGCACCGTGACTGCCAACAACTGCTGACAGCTGACCGTGACAAGAAAAAAATGGATCAATCATTGATCGATGATTACTTTTTTATACATAAACATCAACACGGTACTTCGCATTGACAGTTTATGGTTGAATGTGGGTGTTCAGAGGGCCATCTACACCACCTTTGAATTACAAACACTGCATTCATGTGTGCATCCCTGCATTTTACAAATCTGAGTTTTTTTGTGCACACCATTTTTGGGTTTTGTTCTCACGTACACTTGTTACAAGGATCCTACACACTGTTTGATGAATGAGAACCCTGAATTATATGGCATGTGGTTGTATGCCTGCCCACAGTCCATTGAAAAATCTTTTTTGGACACGCCAAGAGAATTGTAACACACTATTCATCCTACTTAAAAAATCTGCTCCTCACAACTTTATCAAAGTATTTGATTGCACCTCTGTAATCACTATTTCGATGTTTGAAAATGCAAGTCTAATAGGACCTCTGTTGGAGGTAGAATCAACATCCATTTGTCCCATTAACAAACTAAAGTTTTTATTGTAAACCACAACCATTGCTGAGAGAGTGCATAGATGCTTCCCCGGCAAATATCATTTCAATATATGAGCAGCAGGACCATGAGGCCTTATGTTATACATGCTTTAAGCATTTGGCAGAGTGGTTTGTAGTATTTGGTTTATAGCACTGGAAGAAAATAGCAACTAAAAAAAAGAAAAGAAAAAAAGAATGTGATGCATGAGTGATGGGACATTAATAGCAGGAAAATGCAAGAGGCTTGTGAAAATGACTGTATAAGTACCAATAAAGTAGTCCTGACAGGCAATTTGGCAGCCCAGCCCAGCAAAGTATGTGGGTAAATCAGACCATGTGAATGCTTAACGGGGACACACACACTTTTACACCTACACGCACAGACCAGAACATGAAAACAGGCACATTATGAAAAACTAAAATTTTAGAATTACATTTTGGTAAAAAATTAATGTTATTTCAGATACAGTGTAGAGTACTGATTTTCAAAAACATGCATCTCTTATTAGAAATCTAACAGCATGTGCAATTACTAGTTGCTAAGAAACCAAGACCTGCATCTGCTACTTATAGTTTATGAAATTTAAAGTGTTGCAGATGACAGATCAACTGAAGAAACATCAGCTGTAAAACAGTTATGTATTGCACATGTGTAGAGTATAAAATTCTCATCTATAACAAACAATATCAGACCTACAGAAATGTAATACATTTAGAGGTTTTCTAACTCAAAATATAATTATCTTGGAAAGTTTCAAGAAAAAAAAAATTCCAAATCAATTGTCAAAATTTGTTTCGAAATCCTGCAAAGACCTGCATGAAGTACAACTGACAACTATTTCTAAGCAGCCTGACCCTCCAACATTATCACTGTTTACTCAGGGAAATGGTCATTTCCCAAACAAAGTAAAACTGGATAAGCAAGGGGGCGTAATTCATTCCATCCATATTTTTAACTGCTTATCCAGTTCAGGATTGTGGTAGGGGGTGGGAGGCGAATAAGGGAATATCATGGTTAGATTTTCAGATTTTTAAATAAAAGGTTCGCTTCAAATTCTTAGATAATTGTCTCATCATTTGAGAAATAGCAGAGAGGTATTTACCAAAACCTTGCCTATTAAGGGGAGACTATTTGCAGCCTAGAGAACAATCCATTTCATCAGAAATTATCTAAATGGAAGAATCAGAATCAGAATCAGAAGGCCAACAACCTCTCAACAGGTCTTATGAGTGATGGATCCATACTCAAAAAGTTTTGGTTCAACTCGTCAGTATAAACAGAGGTCAGGGGAGAAACAAGACAAGGTGAGTTCAATTCAGTCAGTGGTGTTAGGGATCTTGTCAAAACTGATGAAATTATGAATGCAGAAAAGCACCATCATATTTTGATCCAGGACGCAGTACCGTGTGGAAAGTGTCTGATTATCAACAGATTCATTTTTCAGCATGACAATGAGCCCAAACACACTGGCATACCTGGATAAAAAAAAAACATACAATGGAACAAAATCAATCATGTGTTGGGTTTCCCAGAGCAAAGACCTCAACATTATTGAGTGTGGTTTCATTTTGATAGAGAATGGAACAAAAAGCAGCCAAACCCCAAAGAGGAGCTTTGAATGTCCTTCAAAAAGCCTGGAGAACTATTCCTGAAGACTACTTAAAGAAATTACAAGAAAGCTTGTCTAAGACAGTTCTGGCTGTGAAGTAGATTAAATGTTGTCATCGCAAATATTAACTTTTCAGCTCATTAGAATTGTAGAAACTTGCCTCATAGACTGTATTTCTATGTATTTTTGCACATTTGTAGCAAAATACAAGTAAATGAGGAGAGAGTCAAGACTTTTACACATGTACGTATGCATACTGTATGGATATTTTGTCAATGTTTGAAAAAACAACAAAATTTATGTATATATTTGTCTATTCCTCATACCTGTACACACAGATAATACATGCCCCCATTGTACACAAACGCATCTTTCCTTCTGACGCATGTTTACTCACCCTGCTTCATTAATCACTGCTGCTGGTGTCATGACAGCCGGGCACAGAAGGGTCTATGACATTGTCTCACCTCTTCTTCTCCACCTTCTCAGGAATAAAAATATGCCTTCCATCTGATTCCCTGTCTCCCCACAGCACATACACAATTTAGAACTTACAAATGAAACCAATTCAGTGGTTGCAGGTGTAATCGATGATTTGTGGGGTTCCATCACATCTTAAATGTCTCAGACGTTGTAAAATTACCTCATATTATGCAGAATTTCAGTGAAACTAAGAAAACTTAATTAATGCAGGTAGTGCTTACCTACTGTGGCATGTTGCTATGGAAAACAAAAATCTGACTTTATAAACTGGTCCTCATTAATACAGGAAACTGACAATACAGATTCATTCGTGGCTTTTTTCTATTTGTAATGTAATTCTTTGAATAGCAATTAAATGTTTTTGTTTTTAACTGGTTCTTACAAATCAGCTCACTTTGATGATTCATTTGAATATTTAGTTAGAATATACAGCATATAAGAAGGAGATGAAGTAGATATAAAGTTGACAATTTAAGGCCAATAAGCAGGAGGTGAAAAATCCAGCTGGTCCATATTTGTGTCTTTTTGCCCATGGGCATATTTCTGCTGTTCTGCTGTTTTTGCATTGTGGCAGAGTACATTATCCTGCAGGGGAAGGCTTCAGCTGTTGGGTTGTATGTGTGGTGGCGTGTTCTTGGTTTTAACAATATTTAGCAGGGTTCATATGCCAGAGTAATATCCAGATGAATGCTAGGACTACGACTAATGCTAGCAGAATATTTGCCTTGTAATGACACAGTTGCCCTATCATTATTCTTACATCATTAAGCTACTTACCTAAAGCTACGTGTACTGAGTTTTAAAGATGTCCTCAGAACTGATGCAAAAATTCTCAAAACACAATACTTTTTTCATCGCAGGAACTGTTTTCATTAAAGTAAGCAGCTGGCAATTATTACTAATAATAAAACAATCACATTAATTTTGGAGCTAGTCAACAGTCAGTCCTGCCTGTTTGAGTGTTAATAGAAAGTGTTAATTTGACAGGATAACACAATTATTTCTGTCTATAAGTACTATGTTTTGGTTTTTTTGGTTATGTTTTGTTGTTTGTTGTTCTCCCATGCAGACTGAAGTTCAGTAAAGTCTACCAGCAACCACACAGAAATAGCGGTAGCATCATTTACCAGCTATTTTTTGATAGCTACACAAATATGGTGCCATGTTATCAGAAGCACAGGAAATAAACTGGGCTGTAGCTGAATTCATTTGCTGTATTGTTATAATTTTCTCTTCTTTCTTCTCTCTTTTAAAAAAAAGAGAGTCTTATTTAACCCTGTAGTACTGACAATAGTATTGAGTTTTTCCTTGAGTTGTTATAGTCTTCTTTACGATCCCCAGTGATCTCCATTTCCATATCGCTGCACCAACTGGTAGGGTAGTTTGGTAGTTTCTGACTCTGTGATTGGATCTGGTTTTGCCCTGGACTCTAACTGTCTTCTGTCCAGAAACATCCCGCCTTTGTGGGTTATAAGAGAGACATTGCTGTAGGGGGAAAAAAAACTTTTGAGATAGCTGTTTGGAGGTTTTCCCGACCCCCAAACTGTCATGGTCTGGGTGCCAGTGGTTTTCGACAGAGCTGGTAGTTCTACCTCTGGGACGAGCCACCGTGTTCCTGCTCATTGCTCTCACCTGTGGGTAATTAAGCTGTCGACTTATAAGGCCAGCGCTCTCAACTTCTCTTCGCCAGATTCTCAGCTAACCACTCTACTCACCAGATTACCAGATGCAAATCCTCACCATAGAACCTGCATCAGGATACTGGACCTCTCGACACTCTTCATAGTCATGGTTTTTGTTCACTCCATGCACCTGCCTGCCTCCTGCCTCAATGTCAGGAGTTTTGGATTTCTTACCACTCACCCCGACCAATCACCCCGCCACGCTACTGATCCAGTTGCAGCAATGACTCTGACCCTTCCCCAGGACCCTGCCATCCAGTCTGACTCTCCCTTTGGCCCAAAATCACAGAACTGCAGTTTCCACAGTTGAAACTTCACTTGTTGTTTGCATGGCTCAGGTCGCATAAATACTCCATAGTTTTGGCTTTGTTCATAGCACAAGTTTAAACTAACGGCTCTGTTCTCTAGCCTTGTTGCATACACTTGTTTTGTAAGTAAACTTTGTCACTTAAACGTTCCCTTTGCTCCATCTGTGTCCTGCATTTGAGTCCTTTTCTCTCGAGCCGGCTATGGCCGTGACACAAACCGCAGCGCAGGAAATACCAACTCACTGTTCCATTAATTTGATTGTAAGACTTCAATAAATGTGTAAACTTTTACTCTTGTGTCCTGCAGCTGAGCCCAGATCTGGTTTGGATCCTTGACATCAGTATTGAGTGTTGAAATTCTAGTATCATGACAACCCTGTTAAGTTTTTTCATGCAAGTTTCATACCTGAGGGTTTACTGTTTGCATTTAAAGCACATTGCAAAATAAACGTCATGAAAATAAAGACAGCCATCATCTTTATTGCACTGATGTTCATCCCATGCTGCATTTCCAAAGTTACTGTGGGGTCAGCACAGTTGTTGAAAGGAGCATAAAATGTAATCAGACTAGTCATATAGGTATTAGAAGTGGAGAGACCACAAACCCCCAGGCAGGCAAAGTAACTGCTTTAAAGAAACTAGTATGGAATGAAAACCATTACAGAAATTTAATTAGAATTTCTCAAATGTAACCTTCGTCATTACCGTTTAGGCTTTGAAGACACTTTTTTCACCTATATCCTGTTTTTCATTTCTTATCACAAATATTCACATTGCTTGGACGAAACTTTTTGTAGCCATTTCCTCCTTGTGGAATGCATCTCTGCTCCTGTATTAGCTATTAACACTGACCCCTCCACACTTGTGCATTGAAATAAAAAGCTCTGGGTACGTCAGCTTTTGAATCCCCTTCTGTCCCTTTCTCATCACCATGAGATGAAAACAGCAACTTAACTATAGTCTAGTGACTGAGACATTTTGTTCTCCTCCTGTTCATTCTGTCTCAATGTGTATCTCGTTCAATTAATGTTTCCATTTTGCTTTTCTGTTGTTGTAAAATTGATACTTTTTTCTGTGTAGCTTGTTTTGAATCATGCAATAAAGATTATTGAAGTTGCTTTAAGAACAAACCAATACAGTAATTTCAGGTGACTCTAGCCCGATTCCTTCAGTGATTATCAATGCAGCTGGCACAGGCCTCCACCCTCTCCCCCATTCTTGCATAAATATCTACATCAGCAGCAGTGAGGGCCAAGTGATGCACAGAAGTTTGATTTTGAACTTAGGAAATTCTGTAAGGTGAGCCAACCGAATTAATAAAACAAAGAGGACATTGGCATTGTGCTGTTGTACAAATAGACTACCACAGTTACAGTTCTATATAAACAGGATTAGGTCCCAAATTTCCCCTTGCGGGACAATTAAAGGATTTTTCTATTCTATTCTATTCTAAATGCAGCTGTAACAGCTAACACAGAGTCAGTATTGCTCTCACACTTGATTAGAGAGGCAGTGGTCATTTTTATAGTATATTATATTTTGGAGAATTCAAAACATTTAAAAGTTAATCGGCTACTTCTCTTAATGTGTTTGTAAATTAAAGATTTTGGGCTTACTACTGTTAGTTCCCTGAAAAAGCTGGCATCATCTTAGGTCCGTAGATCTTTCCAAGAGATTTTAACAGAAGTTTACATATTTCTTAAAATAGTCTTGCTATTTTCCTCCATAATACAGCTCTGAATAGAGGTGTAATTTGTGCAAAGCTGTGCGTCATTTTTTCTTTTCCGTTTTGCTTCTAAGATTTTCGAAAAAGAACTAACACAAGGAGTAGTAACCTGCAGGTGGTCTAACTAACTATCAGAAAACAAAGCTACCCAACCTTAAGTGTTCTAGGGTAGCTGGATGATGCAGCATCATTTGACAGGACCATCTAATGACTAAATGTGCAAATGACCCTTAAAAGAGCAGCTTTATTTAGTAATGTGTGTTTCAGGTGAGGCAGCACAGTTACTGCCAGAGCTTCTGTTAGAAAGAAATGCCAAAAAATGAATCTTTTTTTTCCCCATTTACCTGTCTATGAGTGATTGAGGATTACTTGCTGTCAGAGGTGTGAAATCCACATGTGGAGGAATGGGCACATCTCCTTTTCATTTATTCATCCTTTCTGCCCACCGTCTTTCCTCTAATGTACAAAACAAAACAACAGTGAGACTTAGAGCACCATCACAAAGGTTATTAAAGAAAAAGAAAGCTTTGCCCCCGAGGCAAAGAGCAAACAAGAGAGTTTAATAATGAATGATAGTGAGGAGCGTGTCAAAGTAAATTCAGTCTATTGAGCAATACTCTGTGAAATGTTTCACTGTCAGCAACATTCCCTGCAACTGTTACAGAAAACACAGATACAATGGTTTTCAAAAAATGTTCAGATGACTCTTACCATCTGTCGGAATTACTTTTGTGTCATCCACCTTTGTAATTCCCCAGCTGTCAGGGAGGAATGCTACCACAGTTGCCTAAGTGGATGTGTCACTGTCTACCAATTATTCCAGTCATTTGTGCTCATCACTTGCTTTGTCCCTGCAGTTAAGCCTTGGGTGTTACTTACTTTTCTTAAAAAATGTATATAAATAAAAAAATTATCCAGCTCCCTGCAGTGAACATCTTGTTAATTCTGTCAATTAAGTTGTGATCCCTGCTCTTCGAAGCGATGCTACAAGCACAAGTGCTCACTTGTACACATGTACTGTCACACTACTACATATCCTGATCGTGTTCCTTTATACCTGGCCTCCAAAACTTTACTACTTCATTTGCTCCGAAAAGTCTGTGATGTTTATATGAGTATGCTATGCGTCCCTTTGAGAAAAATAATAAAGAAAAGATGAAATCAGATATTTAGATTAGTTTTTTTTAAATACCAGTTTTGTTCAGGACTCTTCAAATTGTCAGCTCAGCAGAAGCCGCTGTGTATGGAATCCTGCCTTTTACGTACTGTTGTTAAAACTGCCACCAGTGGTATTAATACCAATTACAAGAAATAATAACCGACAACAGCAGTACTAACACCTCCTTCACTCTGATGCCAGTTTTCAGGTCTGTTTTTTTTTTTTTATCTATATCTATTGCATTAACTGACATTCAGTGGTTCTCAGAGAATCAAACAATTAAATACAAATGACCAACTAAGGCAAGCTACGTAACAGGAAGCATTAACACCTGCTTGATGAAGGCCAGAGTTGATGTCCCTCACAAATTGTGTAAACATTTCACTTTGTTAGTATTTTTGCAAGATATTCTGCAAGTAGACATGTGTAAACATAAAAAAAAAAAAAGAAATGGCTAACCTAGTTAACCTATAATTTATCAAAACTTCTGTCAAAATTTTTAAATTGGTACTGACAAGATGCACGAAGCAACATATTGTTCTATACAGCAGCAGAGAAAACACTGACAAGTCTTATAAATCAGTTCCATCAGATAACACCAAAAAGTATTGTGTGGGCAGCGTGTTAGAGGAGCAGAAGCAGCTCTGGTTCTGCAACTATGTTTACACAAGATGCATTGCAGCAGAGTGCTCAGCTGTACTGTAGGTCACCTGCTTTTTAAGGCCAAAATGTAATTACTGTGATTATGTGCTTAAAATGCATGAAAATATAACGCGTTCATGGGTGCATGATGTGAGTAAAACTAGGAGTGAACAACTGAAAAACACAGTTGAAACAATTTCACAGACACAGCACAACTTTGTACCGAGCAAAATGATTCTGATACTAGCCATCTAGCGGTGGGAAAGTCTCTTGTTGGTTATCTTGACAAAAGTAAAAGCTTGAGGGAAAGTGGCAGACAATGAAGGGCTTTTGCACTGACTTCCCTGTTTTTTTGTCCTCTTGGGCAATCAAGCTCTGGTCTTTATGGAGCGCCACAGGAGGTGGCTTCCCTAAGGAGCTGCTGTGAATCACTCATAATAAGGCAGCCATTTTGAGAGAACATATAAAGAGCCATTTCTCCCTCCGTTTCTCTATAGTCCCATGCTGAAGATCCGATTCTCTCTTAATCTTTCCCTCTCATTTGCTGCACTTCACCACATTATTATTAGCAAGCCTTTGGGAGCATTAATTGCACTCATTGGGAGAGGCTGCCAGTTTTGCCAAGCTTTTGAAGTTGCTCATTCTCTCAAACAATGGATTTTTAATGATTCTGAGATTCTGAGAAGCATTTGTTGATGAGCACAACAATCAACCTACATACTTGTGAGAAAAAAAAAGTAGGTGGACCAATTAATGAAAAGGGTGGATTCTGTTAAATACTATTATTTGTACAGGTTAAATTAAGCTATTGTGATTAAGACAATCAAATCCATTGAAAAGCATTCGTGTCCTGTTGCGTGTCCTCTTATTCAGTATATAAAAACCAACCAAATGGCATCGCTGGCATCGCTGCAAAGAACTGAAACCCACTGAAATTTGCACTAAAAAAAAAAAGAAAAACAAAAAAAGAAGAAAAATTACAGATGCAAAGCTGTTAATCTGCCTCTAAACATTTAACTGCCATTTACCAGCTTTAATGAATATGATGAAAATAGCATTCATGTATTACTTTTAATATACAATGAACTCAGGGGTTCTTCATCACATCTAGTGTTGACATTATCTCACAGGATGTGGGGCTACAAATAGCTACACTCTGAAAATATCTAAAGGTCAAACTTGTAGTAAGATTGCATTGGTAGTTTATATTTCTTAAAACCAAGTTGTACCAACCATGTATTATAAAAAGAAAGACAATAACATTATATTTTTCTATATGCTTTTTCATCAAATTAACAATCTATTATTTTTACAAACTAAAATTTCTGATATTCAGAGTTGGTATCCACTCCACTACTTCATTAAAATGATGTTTTTGTAATGGTTTTGTGAGGAAGCATTTCATAAACCGACTCCTTCTAGGTGACCTTAGTACTCTTTAATAATTACAGTGACTGTGGAGCTCTGACTTTCCTGCCTCAAGGAGGCCATTAAACCCATTTTTAAGTACTGTGCTAACAAAACAGTGCACAGGTGCATCAATTAGTGCCAGAAGTGAAATCAAAAACAACCCAAACATTTTAACCATGGGATAGGTGTGCATCTTTTATTGGTAGCATGACTCCAGGCCACAGACATCATTGAGACAATTAGTAATGGAGTTAAATGGCGCCAAATCACTGCTAGTACCTGGTAGCTGGGGATACTGTGCGATAATGAAAGGGCAGCAGCATTAGCATTAAAGATGAGTGTTTGTCACAGCTGAATTTGTTTTTTGGAGACATTAGTTATCAGTCAATTGCATGATGTTTGTAAGTGAGCGCATTTATTAAAAGAAAATGTTTTTAACAGTTTTAAATTCTAAAGTGCAAATGAAATATTTAAGAAAAAGAAAAAACCTATAATGAACAAGCTGCAGGAGACATAGTCATAGTATTGCAGTCACAATTTCAGTTGCAAAGGACTATAAATGCAGTATGACGATGTTCGGTTGCTGAATACATCAAATTAACTCAGGGAGATGCCTGTCATCTTTATCATTGCCATATTTTACTTCCATGTTGCTTCTTGGTTGGGTTTCTGATAACAGTGCTCATAAGTGTGTCTCTGATCACACACAGTTCACTGTTGTATGTTTTGCAGTACCAGTAGTACCTGTTCTTCACACAATGTTTCTTGAAAACTCTAAAGCAATAGAGGAATTTGTCATTTTTGGATAATAAGAACTAGTTGTTGTACAACATCCAATCTTTAGCCTTTTATTTGGGTTAAGATTTGTTGGTATTGCTCATGTTGTTCTGGATTAGTCTGTCCGTTACAGAACACTAAGTTATTTTACTAAGTGAAAACACAGTGAAACTAAAGTCAAAAGATTACTGACAAATATTTTAAATTAAGGTAGAGAAATATACATAAACTGCATAATGTAAATACTGCTAGACCTTTTTGATTTTTGAAAAACATTAAATAGAAAAGTAACATTTCTGCAGACATTGAGAAGGAACCACATTGGTCAAAGTGGAGCTGAACTATAAATAAATGCATTTTAAAAAAAAGACTATACACCATAAAGAACAGGAAACCCAGCAGATTTATGAAGTGGCTCATCTATTCTCGTCAGCACAATAAAGTGGATATAATGATTATTCCGGTGCTATAGCAACTTTAACCAAAACAACAGTTAATCCCTGAAAGGAGAACAGAACTGAATCAGTCCTTGCTCTGCAAATAATACACTGTAGAATAATGTACCCATGAAGAGCCCTTCAAACTCAGACTCATGAAGCTCACTAATATGCAAAGTTGTCCTCTTGTCCTCTGCCTCGAGTGGCCATGAGCTTTACCAATTCACATCAAAGCAATCTCATTGTCTGCCTTTCTTTTATCTGCTGTTGTTTCATGCAAGGGAGGTCAAAGAAATGTATTCAAACAGGCTAGGACTTTGAAGCCCCACCACCAGTCCTGGGTGCTTGGTTTGTTCAGTCCTTACTTTTGTCTGTTTTGGCTACATGAAAGAATATAACAAAGGCAGATCTTTCCCTAAGAATCTCGACTTGGCACTTTCATTATAAAAAAGAAGCCACGTGAATTTTGTGATACATGTGACACGACATCATAATAATTCTAGTCAGTGGTTTTAACACCATCAGTCAACGTTTTGAAAATCTGGTCAGGACATTTTCACAAAGTTGCTTTTTGTTACATGTAGCACACTACAGGAGATGTTCTCAATACTAGAAATACTCTGTTAGTATGGGGAGGCGTCAAAGTCTGCTAGAATGATCTGGAATGGCATTTTGGCACTTTCAATTAAGGAGCGCACATTTAAAAATAGCATGTTGGATGCTAATTCTTATTAGATTTCTTTTAAAAATCAGTTTTTTAATCAGTATAATATGTTTTGGTAAAGTAATGTTTTTTTTATTGTGAAACATTTTAAGAAACAGAGTTAAAGCTGCATGCAGCAACAAAAGGGCCCCAGCAAACTGGTGCACATCCAAGGTCTTTAGAGCGCACTCATCAAAGATCATGTTGATCTGAGGAAATCTCTAGGAGGAGTTTGTTAAAATTCAAGGCCTGAACATGAAAAAAACAAACAAACAAAAAAAACCAACCAAGCAAAAAAAACTGCTGACTATCTTCTAAATTTCACGCTCACATATTCAAACACAGTGCCTGGACTACTTTTCGGAAATTTTGTAGGTGGCGTTGTGGAGCCAGTTTGCAAAATCCGTTAAAGAGATAGAACCTAAAAAAATGCCTTCATGGAAAATTGCCATGGCCTCAAGATGCACTGTTAAATAAAAACTCACAGTTTTCACACTGAATCATCATTAGCTTCTGTTTATTCAGAGCCCTTTTTGGTGAATATGGTCAACATGGGACAAGCAGTACATCACACTACAAAACGTGAAATTCCCTATTCCCACTAGGTGGCGCTCTAACGGTTCTTGAGCGTTAGCATATTCTGGCCATGAAGTTTCATGCTTCATGTATACAGTAGGGCTCTTGCACTTTCATTGCCCTGGACCTAATTATAATCATTTTAGATTATGAGATCAAGATTATGAGATAATATTAGAATGTTTTTCGCCGTTTAGTATAAGATAAAAAGTAACGGTCCAGAGCAGATCGTACTGTCAAAGTTAGATTAGGGTAGGACTCTAACCTTAAATCTGAACTGATAATGCTGCTCAGTTTCACCAGCCAAATACCACACTTCTCATTAGATTTATTCTGTTTATTTGTTGGGTTGTAATCAGAATACCTCATAATTTTGGCTTATATCTTGTTGAATGGTTTTGGCTAACTCCATGGGGGGAGCAGTAAACCTCTTAGTCAGCAGCGGCAGCAGCACAGGCCAGCTAATAACACCGTGTACACATAGAAAATCAATTGCAACCCATAATGCAAATCATTATGTGATTGTGGCAGGCGGGTTCCACCACCTGCCAATGTTAAGTCCTAGGTATGGTCAAGGGTGATTCCAGCATAGAAAGGCAAGAGGTGGGACCCAGGTTGTAATGTGGAAATCACTGGACATTTACCTATTCTATTACATGCTTGGACATCACACAGACCTGCAGTAGAAAGATAATCAATTAAAGACCACACATAGACCCAAAGTCAGCATTAGAAGAACGTAGGGCACTGGTGGTGGTGTAGGGCAGCGGTCCCCAACCCCTGGGGCTCGGACCGGTACCGGTCCGTGAGTCGTTTGGTACCGGGTCACGAGAGTTAAGGCTCAGGTTTATTTTGTTATCGTTTTTATTGTCAACTCGGTTTTCCTGGGTCTTTTCACGTGTGTTATGAATAAATCTTCTTTTTTTCGGTACCGGTACTAGTTTTATTTTGTTGTATTTATCCGCGACACCTTAAAGGCCGGTCCGTGAAAATATTGTCGGGCATAAACCGGTCCGTGGCGCAAAAAAGGTTGGGGACCGCTGGTGTAGGGCACAGTTCTGTAACCTGGAAGACTTGGGTTTAAATCCTGTAAAAGATGACCATTTTTAAACTTTCATTTATACTATTTTTACAGTTTTATTTGAAGTTCACTTACCCATTACCTTTTTTTTCCTTTTTTTTTTTTACTATTGAAAACATAGGGTTTAGTATCAAACATTTACCAAGTGTTAGAAAAATACAAAATAGTGTAACAAAAGTTTTAACTTGGTTCTGTAAATACAGGGGCAGGCCCTACGGCATGATGTAAGAAAAAAGGCTCAATCTCCATACATCAACTCTCATAAAACTCTAGAAAACAGGTTGTTTGATCAGCCCAGCTGTTATGCAATTCTTGACATTTGATTTCAGTGTGCCAGTTGTTTTTCTTCATTTGCTATGGGGGAGAAGAGGGAGTAAGCAGAGCAGAGAGGAAGCAAGTGTTTTTGCACATGCTATGAATGTATTTTGACAAAGTTTTTCAAGGAGCAACATTGTACATATTTTATTGTTCATCTCTCTAGACCAATAGTATTATTGTTTGGTGACTGATTCCCATTGTCATATGTCATATGTCTTTCAGAAAACAACAGAAGCAGATTATATTAGTTTTGATTGTTGCAGAACCATTTTATAGGTTTACTTGTTAGTACACAATCTGACACAAAAGTAAAACTCTTAAAAGTTACATATTTAAAGGTTGGGACTGTTACATAAATCTACAGTGTATCCTTCTGCCAAACATCCATCCATGTTATCTCTACAAATTAATGGGAGTATATATAGAATGTCTTTTAAATTCCATGTTTGGAAAAAATAGCCACACAGAAAAAAAAAATTCTACAAAACCCTTTTTCCCCACAGTTAATTAGTCACATATAAATGCATTTTGTAGGAAATAGGTTTGTATTGTCCATTAACTAAGGTGCTGAGTCATTAAAGTGAGGCATGCTTCCTCTCTACTTTCATCTAATCATACATAGTGTCTGTGGGAGCGCTCCTCTGGCCCAGCCCTGTCTGATCTGTAGTATCTCAGGACACTGGCCACTCATGTACTTCTCCCTATTCAACTGCTCTGTGAGTTGGAAAGAAAGAGAGAGATGGAGAAGGAGAGTAATATAGAGGGTGTGTGTGCTCATTTGTGTTCAGGTAGGTGTATATGTGTGCGCACCTCTATGCATGTGTGTGCGTGTGTGCTTTATAGAAGGAGCCAGGGAGGTAAACGAGTGCCCGAGGGAGACCACCCTGGGAGAAAAGGAGGTGGTAGGAGGACAGGTCGAGGAAAAGTAAGATTAATGATGCTTGGGAAAACGAGTGCTCCTGCTGGCCCAGACTTTAAAGACAGCGGGAGTTAGTTACTGGTTGCTGGTCCAATAGGGATATGTTTCCGGCGTCCAAAGTTTAAAAAAAATTCAAGGAGCTTGGCTGAAGCTCAGGAAGAGCAGACAGACTCTTGTCGCCCCAGATACGTAGAGAACAAGACTGGTGTCAAGGCAAAAGTGTTTAAGGTAAGCAAGTGACTCTTCTTCCACTGTCTGCCAGCCTTGAATGAATCATAGGAGATCCTGTCAGGTTTTAAGAACTTCTCGCTGGTCTCTTACTGCACATAAATCACACCTATGTATGTGTCGGAAAGACGTATTGTCCCAGCATACTTTTTTTGAGGGCATGCTCAATGATGTAGCTAGTTTGGAAGAAAATCACACATCTTAGCCTGAAGGCAACCAAAGTCAAACTGAGGTTCACAGTAGCTTTCATTCTGGACTCCATTTATCTGTCACAATCAGATGAGAAGCCACAGCTGCAACCGGGACACACACAGAATATTTAATAAAACAGAGGTTGCTAGGCGTTAATAGCACAGAGGAGTAAACATTTTACTGTGTAGATAAAACTGAGCCGGTGGAAGATTCCTACACGACCCCAGTGCAAACAGAGAGGAGTGATAGTATCGCAATTGTACTCCTACATGTTGAAGTCACATATCTTTGTGTGTCCACACCAAATTCTTACTCATACTGTGGGGAGAGCACGTATGGGAGAGATAATGTGAGAAGACAGTCAGCCATTAGAGAGAGTGGTTGAGAAAACAAGCAGATAAATGCTTATTGTATTACACAACAGGGAGTTTATTGAAGTTGTGGAGGTGGCTTCACATTCCAATCTTTCCTTTAAAAGAACTGCTTAAATGCCATCCTTCCGGTGATTGCGTGGTCACCAGCAGCAGGAGCAGCAAGCGCTAAATGACTTTATGACAGCAATTTATCACCTTTGTTGTCGCCCCCCCAAAAGCAAATTTTGTTGATTATCTAGTGATTCAATAAGAAAGGCCGAATGATGGAGCATGGGTAATTTTGTTTCCCTGTACAACAGAAAGGACTCAGGTTAAAAAGAAGAAAGAAAAAACAACAACTTGGGGATATAGCCAGCTTATTTTGGTGTGACAAAACATATGGACTTGATTAGAGCAGAGTTAGCTGATTACCAGATTTGTCACGCTTCCTTAAAGTTGCTGGTTCGAGCTTGTTGAAGTAAAGATTTTATCATTTTGCTCATCGTCGCTGTAAACTTATTTACACTTTTTGTCACATTCTAACGATTGGCCCAAAGCGTAGTCTTCACATTAGTTTGTAATGAAATATTATTGGCTGTTGACATCATGTGATGTGATTATATAAAAACAAAATCAGATATCAGACATCATGCCATGTACTTTCACACACTCATGTGTCCCCTCTCACCTCCATGTTGAAGCTCTGTGGCTCCTTTTTCAGTCTGAATGGATTTATTGAAATAAAAGGAATATTCTCAGTAAACCAGTGGTATTTCTTGCCATGATGTCCATGATTGTGTGTGTGTGTGTGTGTGTGAACTGAGTAGAAATGACTATTATCCTACCAAGAAACACTGATTTATCACTATTGCTAATGTGCAGTCTCCTTCTCTCTTCTGACTGGCACTCATTTTCTCGCTATTCTCAACTTATCTTTTTTCTTCGCAGGACTCAAAAAACTGCCACTGACACATTTCCTCTTGCACATGACAATACTCGCTGCGAATAAAAAACAACTAAAAAGCTGCTCGTATATAATGCAATAAATGGAAGCTGCTGCTGTCTACATAAATTACAGACGCAGCTCAACATAAGCGACTGACACATCACTCGGAAATGTGTTGTTGTGTTTTATTTACCAGTATATTAACAGGAACTGTTGGCTGCTGGATGAATTATCTTTCAGAATACCTTAGCTAATGTTTTTGTTATTTGATTGATTAACCAATTGGCTCCTTTTCCAATAAATATTTGATTTCTCTCCATGTAATTACTGAAAAGTACACTTTTTTATTTATGTTTCATTTTCATGGAAAAGAAGACATCAGGGAGTTTTGTTTTTTATGGACTTAAAAGTTTCAATGCCACAAGGAGACGTCAAGGTGAAGTTTAGAGGGCAACTGTCCATGCTGGATGTTGAATGCTGTAGTGAAGGCTGGGGGAAGAAATTAAGAAGCCTCATGCGGGGCTCAGTGTCAGATCTGAGTCAATTCTAGACTCTGCTGTGCTGCGATGGAGGAGTAATGAGCACCAGGCGGAAACACAGGGTCCTTAATGGGATTACACAAGGAGACGGTAATCTAGGGAGAGCAGGTGGGGAATTAAACATGATCAGAGAGCTGCAGTGAAAAGTATGGGAGAAAAGCTGGAGAGTTAGAAGGTGGGGGACACACAAAGATAATACCAGACGGTGAAACGGCCACTGAAAGTCAGAGGAAAGAACTGCTATCACAAAACAAACTACTAATAAATACCCATTATCATTTCTGCTGTTCCTGTCTGTTCCTTTAGACTGTCTCAAAGTATCTTTTTGTGTTTGTATGGAAGATTTCAGATGATAGAAACTCATTTCCTCTGCAAGGCCAAGCTAAACATTTCTAAAATGGCCCATTTCATTCCATTGATACCGACGCTGATACTGGCTGCGTATGTGTGTTAGGCAGTTGGTTTTGCTTGAGATAGATACATTACCAATAGACAATATCTGTCTGGCTAAAGCCCGTTAGTCTGACACACACTGAGCTGTACAGCTGGAGGAGTGAAAGCACCCTTTGATAATCAGCCAACCCCAGAGGACACCAAGTGCTTCATTTGAATGAAACAACAATTAAATTACTCGCTGCAGTTTTTCGCCGGCCTTATTAAATGCCTTAGTGCGAATGGACTATTTCCATTTTGTAATATAGCCTCTAAAGCTGCAAATTGATTTAGAAATCTTATATTGTCAATGCAAATTCCAGAAGCTATGACCTTCCCTGTAAAGGTATATGACATCTTAACAGTTTTTCAACATCATCAGCCACAGCTCAGTAAATTCACTTAAATTAAGATCTGCTCAGGCATGCAGACGTCTAGTTGTGGCTGCAGTTTATTGTGGAGCTATTTTAAAAGATGCTAGAGTGCATTTAAGTCAAACTCTTTGCCTTGTTTGGATAAGATGTTGTTTATATATTTAACTTCTAATACTGTTTGTAGTTTGGAGGGAAATGTTCGATCATTGAGGCAGAAGGGCAATCAAACACATCGATGTTTTGACTTATTTAAAAAATGTTTTAAATCAACTTGATAGATAATTTGATTTGGTTTATGAATAATTTCCCTCTTTCACATATTTTCACTTGCGTGCTTCACTTGCATGCTTTACAGACATTGGCACACGCCAAAACAATGTGTCAAACTCACTGCAGTGAGCCACAACCGTGCCCTTTTTCTATTCTGTTTCTGGTGCTTCTGAAGACTCAGACACTTGCATTGACACTGTGTGTAGGCCTACTTTTTCCTCAGAGGAAATTCGTCAGGAGTCAGTGTGGGAATCGATAAGGACTTTTAAATAGAATCGCTAATGGTGCTGGTATCCATAAAGTCCAAACCAAAAAGCTGCAGGCACTAATATAAAGCTCAAAGTAGCAGGTGCTTAGAAATCTAAGTGTGTGTGTTATGGACTTGATTTAATCTTTGGTTTTTGCGCTTTGCAATTAGTGTTACTGCTACTTTTTAGTTTTCCACCACTTTTCTACATCACTGTGTTTAATCAGACAACCACTGATCTCCGTATGTATAACCCCTGTCAAACAATCTCATTACTGCAGCCTTTCTCTTCCATGTATTGCTTGCATGTTTGCATTTTATTCTTAGCTTACCAAGGTATAATCTCTTGCCTGTTTTTACCTCTCATTTGCCCCCTGCCCGATTCGTTTGCTAAACTGGCTTATGTTTTTTTTTGGGTTTTTTTTGCATGATCCCTGCTTTTTATAATAAAGATGTTCTTTTTGTGCTTCCTAGTTTGCTGTGCCGTGTGTTTGGATTCTAATTCCTTAATAATCAGACTCGCTTCCATGGTTATCTTTTCTCTGTAGTAAAGAAAAGATAACAATACATTTCTGTAAAATGCCAATTAATCAAGGACAAACCTAATTTAGTTGATGTGCTGCTACTTGTAAATGCCTAGTCCATTTCATACTGTGGCTCACAGATCTCTTTAGGATAATGAGTCCTTTCTTCCTCTTTAGGGAGAGAGAAAAAGAAGTCTGACAGGCTCATTGATGTTACTTCCTTACTGTAATTGATGGGGTGTTGATTATGTTCTTGCTTGTTAGTGTAAGGCAGTTTATTCTGTGTTACTTCGGGGTCTGGACCAATAAGTGTATTTGGAGGCTTTGGATTTCAGGGCTTACTGATGACATGCAGGTGTTCAGGGGAAAGGAAACAAAGCACAAGCATAATTATATCCATTATAGTGATGGCTTCATAAAATTATTTTATTTTTCCTGAACAGTAAAGATCATTTTTCAGCATCATGTGGAATTCCATTAATATAAATAAGAAATAAGCTGAGGATAATTCAAGTTTTGTAATGAAAATGATAGACAGTGATTAACAATAACGGTTCCTGCTGTACAAGTTGTGTGCTTAGCTACACGGCAACATAGAGTTTCTTCAAAGTCTCGAAGAGCATAAATAATTTTATCAACATCCACAGGCTAACAGACTCTACTGTGACCATGGTACACGAGCAAATCTGGAGAATCCCGAAGCTCTCGAGGCGCTGTTTGTAATTCTTCAGCACAGGCTGTGGTTTGGCATGTATGAGAAGTCTTGAGGACAGCAAGTACTGTGTGTACAAGAGCTAGTGTCAGTATCAGCTGAGTCGAATCTCCATTTTCTAGTACTTCATGGTCTCAGCAGCAAGCACATACAGTACAGCCACAGAAAGCGCCAGCATGCACAGTGCCATAGCAAGCCAAACTTCCACACTGTACTCAAGTGAGTTTTTAACACTACTTAAAGCTCAAAAAAACAATTTCTTTAGAAGTATTGTTAGTAATATGTAAACTAGAATAGGAGAAAAGAGCATCATATAAAATATTATGTATTGTGGCTTATTTCAAGGAAACATAGTGTGAAGGTAGTTATAATATTTTGCCACTCTTAGGTTCTTTAAGGGTTTTTGCTTTTGGTGTTATTTTCTGCTAGAACCTGAAATTGCTTTACTGTATGACTAACAATCACAACAAACAAATATAGTTTGGACCATGACAGAAATTCCATATCTACACCACCATAATAGACATGATATAAAATAGTTAAGATGCCTTTGAAGTTAACAGGTTTTTAATATAAGTGCTGTAGGAAAAGAAAAAATCTCATTAACTACTGAGGACTTACAGCCGTGTCACAAGAACAGAAAAGTCAAAGTCAAGCAGCAGAGGCCGGGATAACCTGACCTTTACGTTCTAGTACATTTATATGTCAAGCTTCAAAAGAGTCAGACATTTTTCTCTTAAATGACTTAAGCTCGATGAGTAACAGTAGAAAAAATAAATAAATCCTGTACTTACTTCTCTATCTCAATATTTTTTTCTCCATATATTTCAGTTTGTACTTTAGGTTTTACGGTGCATTTGAACAGATTCAAATCCAAAAAGAACTAAAGTAACCGAAACCTGCGTACCCTGAGAATGATCACAAATTGAAGAGCGACTGGGCAGACAAGTGTTTTTAAGCATTACTTAATGTCACACTAATGGGCACAAGGCAAGGGATTTATAGGTATACATTTATTTATACTAGTACAGGATTTTCATTTATATTTCATCATTAGTGTTTAAATTTAGGACAAACAGATATCTCCGTGCTCTGAGACAGTTTGCATTGTCTCCTTGGTTTATCATCAAGTGGGATTTTGAAACATCATTTTGTCTTTAAAGAGGTGAGGTACCCTCTCAAAGTTAGACAGATAATACTAATAATAATATTAATACATCTGCCAGTATGAACTTTATTAACACCCAGGCTACTAAAAAAGTGCAACAAACACATAGATGGTTGGAAATTGCCAGCACTTGGCCCATTAAACAAGGTCCCAGTCCAGTCACAGAACAGCAAGTGAATTATGGCCTGTTCATCAGCCTTTAGGGCTCTGCCTATTGCTTAGGCTTGCGCGTTGCAGAAGAAAAAAGCCGTGATACATATAGTCTGTCAGTGTTTGTGAGCATACCCTTGCTGAATTGGTAGGGGAGGTGCAGTTCTCTGCTAAGAAATAAACTGTGGTTAAAGGGGAGAAAAGAAAAAACACAAGCTGAACAAAAATGCATTCATGGAGCTCAATCCCTCCCTCCAAATCTTCTCGTGCAATCACTGCTTAACCCCAACCAGGCCAACAAGTGAACAGGGACTCCAGAACAACAAACATGAACTCTGTGACATGTGGACTGTTATGCCCGCAAAAACACAGAAAACCACCCACATACACCCACAGTGTACACCACTGACAAATTACATGACAGGGTGAAAAAAGGCCACTCCATTCACATTATCAGGGAAACCTAAATGTTTGACCTTTAACTATAAGGCTGGCATTATTTTGTCATTTTTTAAATTAATATTAGAAATTGCCTTGAAGAGATTAAAGGCTACAAATTTACAGATATTACTGTGTAAATTACTGTGCATTGTAGCTGGCTCACATTAAAATCTTACACTAATTAGTTTACACTGAATTCTGAATAGTTTAGAGATGGAGCAAAGAAAGCTCCAGGGTCCACTACCGGTATGTGATCTTAACATCCAGTTTAAACCCCTGTTTAAAATAAAAGGTATCAGCAACAATTTATAAAGTAGGACTTTATAAAAGTCCTTAACCTCCTAAGACCCGAACTCTTCCACAGTATGCATTTTTAATTTCTCTTTGATATTTGGGTATATTGGGGCCCGATGAATGTAGAAACAAAGAATTACCAGATTTTTTTTTTTTACCTCATTTTTGTTTTTAAGAAAAATAAGAGCCACATATGAGGGTATTCGTTTAAAATTTTAATAGTACAGTAGCAGTATAATCTCCTCGTAAGTGGATATCAGGCCCTTGTAGAGCAAAATTGAGTATTTTGGTCTAAATAACCCAAAATGTGATGTCCACATATGTGGACGCCAGGAGGTTAAAGGAAGATATGTTGACAGTGTAACTCGAAATTTGTGGAGCTGTGAGAAATGTGCACTGTGATGTATTTGATCCATTTCCACTTTCTTTTCCTTTCTGAAATTTCTTGACCTTTCCTCATTTTCTATGCCAATAAATGAACCCTGTAACTAAAGCCACCAAGTGCATTTTCTTGCTACTGTAAAGGAAGAACTGAACAATGCGCTGACCATGTTTATCTCTGCATTTCACGTGTCTGTTGCTGGGGTTTAACGCTCCTAATGTCAAGCTGACTTAAGCCCAAGGAAAATTAGGCAACACAGACACCTGGATTGAGCAGAAATTAGCACTATGTGTGAGGACAAAGCCTCTTATTTGGCTGTGGCATCTCTGTGGCACAATTGCGCTCCACTGGCACAGCCTCTGTGTGCAAACAGATCAGAAGCATCCAAGCAGCTGAGGCCAGGATTAGTCTCTGATTCTTTGGAGGTACCGAAATGAACCAAGGAGACACTAATCTCTCTCTCCCTGTATCTCACCAGACCTCTGCTCCACAGAGAGAAAGAGAGAGAGGGGAAGAGAGAGAAAGAGAGAGTTAAATGAACTGGAAAAGAAGCGACAGGCTATATTAACTAAATGTGTTAAGTATGAGGATGCAAGAACTTCAAGCTCAGCACATATACCCAGGCACTGGCATATGCCATTTGCAAAGAGAAAGAAAGCCAAAGAGATGAGAGAGGATGGGCAATTGTGGGGAAAGATTAGGGAGGAAATAGCAGGTTGGAACCTTTCTAACAGACACAGTTTGCAATTCACCCTTTCAAATAATCCTTGATTGAGTGATTAGATCGTATTAGGAAGTTTTTAGAGAAAAGAAATGACTTTGAGGCTGATTTAAACAAAAAACACACTCTTCTATTCCATATCTTATTCATCTATCACTGTGTTTTTACTCCATCTATTCATGTTTTCCATTTGTTTTCTCCTCTGGCTGTGGTTTTTTTTTTCCCTACACATTTTGTCCTCTAAATAAGTTGTTTCAGACACTCCTCAGACATTCTGTTTGTGGTCTTTGAACCTTAAATAGTTATTTTGTAAGCACCCTCATTCTGAGTTTCTTAGCAGTTTGTAGTGCCTTCATTACTTTCCTACTGGGCTCGGCATAATATAACCATTGGAAAACAGGGATCACGGCTGTTGTTCAGCAAGAGAAAATAATGGGGAATAAGCATAAGTCGAACTCTCCCCACAAAACAAGATCTGGCAAATGCTTGATCTGAACGAATGCGTAAGGAGAGAGAGCTGGTGCTTTGCCACAGTGAAGCCATGCTTTATCATTACACAGCGACAGTGAATTTTAAAAGTGTCCGCAGCTCCAGCTTTCTCATTCCTCTTCCGATACTTCTCGTAAGAATGGATTTTGATTCATATCTCTGCTGTTTTTTTATCTCCCGGGTGCATTCTACTCAAATTTTAATGACAAACCCCTATCTAATTTATCGAGGAGGTGAGAGATATAAAGCTGCAACACATTAAATGACTTTATGATGGGCTCCTTTTGCTGACAAGGCTATTGGCACTTGTTTGTTATTTGTCTTTTTAAGTGATTGATTTAATGATACATTTCCTCTGCAGAGGTCTTGTCACCCACCATCACTTATTCTGTTTGCTCAACCAGTTCGCATTTATTGGGGCCTTTTAAGAGGCTCGTAGCTGCTACGTTCCTTATGTTGCTTTTCATTACACTGCAGTGTGGTTGCAGTTTTCCATTCATGTCTCTTCCGTTTATGAATCTGCTAATATAAGCCTTAGAAAGCCCCATAATCAACTTTGTTTTCAAACACACTTTGAATCTTTATCTTTACCCAACCCATTTTCAGTGCTTCATATGCCGGACTGAGTGCTGAAGGCAAGGAACAATGCGGCAGGATATCAAAAGCAAGGGAAAAAAGGGCTAAAACGTTAATAGGCTAAAAGGCTTCCTGGCAGGAAATATAGTGTTTAGATTAGACCTGTGGTACAATCAGCGTTCAAGGACATGGAAGGTTTTCAGTGATAAAGGTGTCATGAGAAGTCAGCAGAAGATATAGTGATTCCACCTGCCAGCTACAGGCAGACAATGGGTGAAAATATGATACAGTTTTTAGCTAAAAGGAAAAAGCCAGACCTTGGAAGAAGGCATGATCAATCTTACCATGCCAACAGCGAGAAAACGGGGGGAAAAAAATACAATCACTGTAAAAGTGGTCCAAGTATTTGGGAAATGACAAAAACAAACTTTTGCTTTCCTTCTTTTCTTTGTGACTGATAAAGCAACCAATATTGTTTGCAATTTTTGCTGCCATCATCAAGGCCTTTTCAAATTCTTGAGACAAAATGAATAAATGGATGACTGGAAAAATTGTTCTCCATTTCTGGGACCCAGGACACTCTTCATTGGTCTTTCATTGGGTCTTGATTAGTTTTCCCTGAAAAAAGCCTGCTGATAAAAGCCAGCTTGTTGACACCGTGCAGAATTTTGCTTTTTGTAATAGGACCATCTGACAGGCCTTATTTCACAAGGTTGATTTAAAGCAACACGAGGCACTATTGTCTCTGTGCTGTCATGGAGAAGAAACACATAGGATGGAGGAAAAAGCCTGAGCTGTTAGGTCTAAATTAAAGAAAAGAGTGGCAGGATTTTATTTAAATTAGTTTTTTTCCCCATTTACCATGTAGTTTTTACATTTCATTTATAATTACATTTTCAAAATAAAACAGTAAAGCATTACTTGCAACTTGTATATAATGTGTCTGCCACTTTGAATATTCATGTTTGCTGTTTACGTGTTGATATTTATCCAGCCTGACTTTTCCAGTCATCAGGGTAGTTACAATCATTCTTTGTGCAGCACTTTATGATCCATGCGAAATATTAAATGCCACACAAAGGTAGGATGTTCACAATGATGAACTTTTAGTCAGATTTTTAAATCTTTTAACAGTTGGAGTATTATTACCTTGATGTTGGCCTTTAGCTGCTTTCAGGTTGATTTTAGTCTTGCATGAAAAAAATGTTGCCTTCTTGTACATTGTAAATGCAACCGTGTAATTTCGGTGCTTGTGCATAGAAATTCAGCACAAAATCATTGCATCATTTGAAAAAAATAAAATAAAATCTCAGACCAATTTTAAGAACATTTTCTGTGTTGTACAAACTTGAGACAAAGAATGCATGAAAACAAATGGTAGAAAGTTTGAACATATATGATGAGTCACTTGAAATTTTAGCTCCATATATTAAATGCTTTTCAAGTTATATTTTTTTTTAAAAATGGTCTGTCGGCCCACCTTTCTTCACACATTGAAATCTGAGGTAGTGTTTACACATGAATAACAAACTCTTATTTTTGGTCTTTCTTTCTATCAGAATGAATCAGGGAATTTGGAACAGACATGCCAAGACTTGTCTGATAACTGGGTAATTAAAAATTCACATTGCAAATAACAACCAGTGAAGATTTTTGAATGGTGTACAGTTAAATGTATGTTTCACAATAATGCAAAATAAAACATGAAGAATATTTTTGAGGTGAGATTTGCTGTCACAAAAATGAAGGGAATGCCGTTTCTTTTCTTTCATTCAACATTTATGCTTGATTGAGCAAATATGACAAGTTGTACCAAAGGTTTTGGAGATTTTCATGTTCAAACGTTGCGTCAGATTTCAAAGTGTAAAAAAAGACGTCTGAAAGTACGGAAGCGTAGAGCTGCCACCCAGGCAAAAGAAAAATACAAGTGTATCACGTTATAACGTGAAAGGTTTATTGTCCTAACAAGATACTTTTCCTGTTTGTACAATATACTATCATGTTTGTACAATATACTTTTCACGTTTGAACAACATAATATCATGTTATTACAATATACATAATTATCACGTTCGTACAATATAGGATCACGTTCGTACAATATAGGATCACGTTCGTACAATATAGGATCACGTTCGTACAATATAAATATTATATTGTACAAACGTGATAATTATGTATATTGTAATAACATGATATTATGTTGTTCAAACGTGAAAAGTATATTGTACAAACAGGAAAAGTATCTTGTTAGAACAATAAACCTTTCACGTTATAACGTGATACACTTGTATTTTTCTTTTGCCTGGGTGGCAGCTCTACGCTTCCGTATGAAAGTGAGTAGGAAAAAAAAAACTTCATGTGGGTTTGAGATTAGCTCAAGAGCAGTGTGTAGTTTTTTGTAAGAGTTTCCAAGGCTAACACCTGCAGCAAGCCTTACATTATCAAACAATGCAAAGTTTGAGATGCAGTGGTGTAAAGGATGCACTGGCTCTAGAGCAGCAGGGAAGTAGCCTCAGGAATGACAAATTACATTTCTTCGTATGATGATCCAATGGATAACTCTGGGTTTGGCCATTGCCAGGAGTGCAAAATTTGGTAGTGGGGCGATCATGGTGTGGGGCTGTTTTTAACGACTTGGACTTTGCCCTTTAGTACCAGGGAAAGGAAGTCTTAATGCTTCAGCATACCAAATTTTTTTTTTTTTTGAAAGATGACAGCAACAGGTTGCATGAGATTTTGGGCCATGCTGACCTAACCTTTTAAATGCCACTTTCTGTGTCTTTGTGAATTTACCAGCAGTGTGTTATTCATGACCTTGTATTGTTTACAGTGCAGAGGTCACTGTGAGAAAGTGTGCATACAGATGCGCTGCGCTAACATCTACATCACTTTTTCCACAGCAAAGGGCTAATTTTTAAGAGATAATGCACAACTTTATCGTGCATGTCTAACTGTGTTAAGTTAACATAGGGCAAAAGAAGGTTTTCCGGGGAAGCTTTCATATTTAAATTGCAGAGACCGTGACATGAGGGATATGGAAGGATTGACTGAGGCGCAGATGCAGACCATGACCAGGAGAGAAGGCTTCAAGAGGACCAGTGAGAAGCAGGGACCATCTCCAGGACAACTGACAAACGACACTGGACTGCACCACTGGGCTTCCAAGAGGTTGTCATGAGGAGATTTTGAACAGCAAAATCTTAAAATAAAATGAAAGAGTTTCTGCGTTGACATTGAGGAAGACTACAGGAGTGCACGACTTGCTCTGCTCCTAATCTACAGCCGCGTTGGAACAGAAATCGAAGGATAAAGAGAGCGTGCCAAGCACCAAAGGTGACAGCGCAGAGGGAGATCAGCGTTGGAAATATGACTCTGTAGATGGCACAGACACCAGGAGCCATGACTGTGACTGGGAATGACCACCTAATGCTGTTTCACTTTCACACAAGTACTTTGACACTCTGGAGAAGGCCTTTCCTCTGTATCATTGTTGTTGCCATTTGCGTGTGAGACCTTAGATTGTGGGGATGATTAAAGATGAACAAAGGGTGGTGGGAGAACAGTGAAGTGAGGATACACAGTGTGAAACTCCTTTAAGTGTACAATAATGTTGATGTGATATACACAATGTCAGGAAAGAAATTCTGGTATTAATGTGATTCAATATAATCAATTCTATACAATACCACCCTTTGATTCTTAAATCAAGAATCACATTAATACCAGAATTTCTTTCCTGACATTGTGTATATCACATCAACATTATTGTACACTTAAAGGAGTTTCACACTCCTTTGTGATAATATATCAATATTAATGAGTTTCTTTTACTTATGTATTAATCACATTTTTTTTTATTGTATAATGCCTTGGTGCCACTGGATTTTAACAAGTCTCACACTCATACATTAAGACAAATGGTGGGGGTCTAGTAAGGAAGTTGGGGGAAGCAGACAACTCCACAGGAAGAATCTTTTGTCTCTTCGAGGACTCTGGGAGGCAGCAAGGGAGTGTGAACCTTAAGGTGTGAAACAGCTGTGTACTGCCTTTTGTTCCTGAAGAAGGTATTTAACTGAGAGCCATGCTAGGCTCAGTGAGATTCTGCTGACCGTCTGCCCCGCGGTCATGTAGGCTCTCCACAAGCTTGGTTTTCTGTTCTTTGTGTGTTTTGATTAAAGAATGTTAGCTACCGCTCACCGCTCGTCTGCAGGCTTTATTTAAATGGAAAACTTCCACAACAGTAATTAATGGGAAGACTTCTTTGAACAGTCTTGTAGCAATAGGGCTTAACAAATATGTTGATGATTAAGAGGAAGAAATTAGTTGAGTTAGTCCAGAAAGCTTCATAGGAAAGAAAGAGTCAATAAATTTAAGCTGTTATTAATGTTTCTGTATTTAATGATTTGTTTGTGGGTGATTGTGAATATTTTTCCCTAGTGGTTAACATTTTATTAGTAAAGAAATCAATGAAGTCAATACTAGTTAAAGGAATACTTGGCTCAACAGACCTCTGACTCTTTGTAAGACAGACAGTTTTTAAGAAAAACTGGTAAAATGTTCAGTTTTTATGGCATAAATCAGGAGAAGATCCAGAGTGTGAATAACATGTTGATTTGGCGCGTTTGCATTGCGAGAAAAACCAAATGAGACCTTTAATAAATGAAAGGCTGGTGTAACATGTTATGTATGTACTGGTAAGTTAAAATCACCCAATATAGTTATTTTAAATGTACTGAGTTCTAAATCAGATTTTAAAAAGTCTGTTTTATTATTATTATTTAGATAGGGTTAACATTATTAAGAGTAGGGCTTTCAAATGAATTATAACTCTGTCTAGGTGTTTGGTTTATTGCTAAGCTAGAGTGAAAGACTGCTGCCACACCTCCTCCTCAGCCTGTGCTAAGAGGATTCTGACAGTCGGTGACTCGTTGGTGTTGATTCATATAAACTAAAGTATTCATCCTGCTGCAGCCAGGTTTCTGTAAGGCAAAATAAATAAATATTTTTGATCATATAGTAACAGAAAAGAGTTACCTAATGTTTATTTTTAATGTTAATTGTTGTGCTTCTTGGTACAGTTGAACCCGTTATTTTGTCTTTGTGTTTTTAATAATTAAAATACTTTTTGTTGATATTTGTGCCTTTTTAAGTGGTCTCGGAGCACAAACAATCTCTAGAGGGTTGGAATTTTGGGGACTGTGGTGTTCACAAGTCTGTTTTCCAATTACAACAGCCTTTGCCCGTTGTAATTGGTAATTAAACTGTGGCAACAAATGGTTCAGACCCAGAGGACATCAGATACTGCTAGGCAGGTCATCTGAGGGAGTGGTGCTTGATCTGTGATTGTGGCGGTTGGGTGGTACATGAGAGCGGGCAGAGAAAGATGGAGTATGCGAGTGTTGTAAACTATAAGATATGTTCGTCAACAGCATCTGCTCTATTAGAGTGTAGACTGCCCCTCCAATAAAGGCCACTGTGCTCCTCAAACAAGTTAAAGTTATCTATAAAACATACTTTGTTGTCACTACAAACTGATGACAGCCAGGTGTGCAAGCTCAGCAAGCTCAGTGGGTGACCGAGCCACACAATAGTCAAGAAATAGGAATTGGGCCAGAGATGAAAGTGTGGCAGTTTAGAGACTCCAGAACCTTAAACAGATGCATAAAGTCTTTTTTTAAGCAGTTCAAGCAATTGATTGCATATTATTGTTAGAAGACTTGAACATACTTCAACTTATGTATATAATATATGTCATATTTTATTGAATCTATATTAATATATTTTGATTAAATCGGACCCCGTCTAAAATGGCTTACTTGTATCTTTTTAAATATCTAGTTTAATCTCATCTGTCATCTTTCTTGTGTCAGCACTGCTCTCAAGGTCAAATGCAGTGCCTTGCATTGGTTTTCTCTATCTCGCTGTTGCAGTCTGTAGCCATCTTTCTTGCATGAGACATGCTCGCATTTCTGCTATTTTCAGATGCAAATCCTGTTTAGACCTGTCACCTACTGCTAGACACACTATGAGAAAAAAATGGAAAAAAAATAGGCTATCAGAACATTGGAGCAGTTTGCAAAATGAGCACCGATTTGTTTTATGGGATATCAGGGTTAGACATGGTCAACAAGTTGACATAGTCGAGCACCTTGGTGTCAGCTATGATAAGGCTCATCTCATTACTGAGGCATCAACATTGCTACAACCACTTGGATCCTGTGGGTCTTAAGTCTGAAACAAGCTGCTCTCTCTTCTTTGGCATTCCACTGAGCATATTTGAACTCTGGGTTTCACCTTTCTTCACCACCATCCCCTGTTTTGCCCTTATTTCACTGTGCCCTGTGTTTATAAAGCCTACAGCGTTGTCAATCAAAGACCAGCTTTCGTTCTCCTGTGAGGTCCCCACTGCCCTCTTCAGTGTTAAACAAGCAACTGAAGCATGCCACATTGCATCTAATGCAATCTAATAACACCGACCTCTCCACCTCAGCGCACGCGTTTCTCTGCTTCGGGGTCAGAAACGATCCCCAGCGTCAAACCGTGCAGGCTCACAGTTTCACTCCCATCTAGTAGCAGGTCACAACATCTCATCATCCTCGACTGCTAGCCTGACAACTGCACAGCCCAGTCACTTCACAAAACTGATAATATATATATTAGAAAGAGAGAGACATATATAGTCATAAGCTGCCAGTGCAGTGTTAAGTTGTAAAACTGACATTCATCTTTAGCACAGCTTGTTGAAGACTCAGACTTGTTTTTATTCCAGCTACATGCAATGACAGGGTTTTATAATGCAGTCAGCTCACGGTTCAGTGGTGCAATAAAGGGTTCAAGTTCGATTTCAACTGTCACTGCACACAATTCTTTGTTTATTTCCTCTTAGTTGTAAAATGTGCACAAACTTTGATTTTTTTTTTTTTAAAGACTAGCACGTTGTATAGGGACATCCATTAGCAGAAATGGAGAATATACTCATAACTGTGTTTTGAATCGTACAGCGCATTTTTTCCGTAGCTACAAAATGCGCTTCTTCCATAGATAGCTTTTACTCTTTCACAATGTCTACTGTGTCTGTGCTGACGATGTATTTCGAGAGTAGCCCCCAAAATATGAACAAGATATTTACTCTTTTGCATGTTTATGTTAAAAGGACAGCCAATAAAGGAGAGGGAGTGGTAAAAGACAGGTATTTACTTAGGTGCGACCAAACTAGATCAAAATGTTAATATTGCTCTATTATTAAATATGGAGCTGCAGCAAAGAGACAATTAACTATGCTTAGCATAAAGAACCAATCCACAAATTGTATCTACATGAACAATAACTGGTAATTTAACCTATTAATTCGTTCTCCATAGACACCTGAAAAAAACAGTTTTATGAAATATTCATGGAAACTTTAATTGGTCCCTATGATATTTATTCTTAGGAAAAAACACCTTTTTGTTTTTACATTTTAAATTCTTCGATGTCAGATTGTTTTATTATATCAAATCTTGTAGCAAGGACTTCTATCCCTAATCGGTGATTCTGTTTTACAGCAGTGCTCCCCAGCCCAGTTGTCTATGTATGTTTTTCTACCTGTCTGTAAGTACCAAAGCCAGGTTGACTCAGCAGGTGCCCTCTCAACATGTCTTGGTGTAATGTCTTCCTAAATGAGCTGTAAGGAGGGCTGCCTCCCAGTGACTCGGCAGTCTGTCAGGCCCCGATAACACAGTGGGAAGAACATTATTGCCCTCAATTCTACTCCTCTCCTTGACCTTGTCTCCCACTGCATTACTCAACTCACCGAGAGGCTCCTTGGAGCCCTTACCTGACACCAGCATGACCTCAAATCTCAACATTTCAAAGAAATGGTGATAGAGAGTTTTATGACTGACAGAATGCTGAGTGCTTTTGGTGTTTTTCAAAACTCTATAGTATTAAAGTAAAATAACTTTGATCTTAGAAGTATTAAATAAAAAATGTTGCTGACCTGGGCGATAACTTCTGCTTGCTGCTTGCTCCATAATGCATTTGCCGGTGCACATTGTTGTCTGAGTTGTTTCATGATGAACTTTTATTTGAAATCTACAAAACTGAAAATTAATATAGCGGCGATGTGCATAAATTTTGTTTTAGATTACTTAACAATTTTGTTTGCTTTTCCTCAAAATTGCTCTGAGATTTTATTGCAAGATGCTGCATTGCTTAAATATAGTGTCAAAAAATTCAAGGTGAATCAATTAAAGGGCCGGACAAGCAGCAGAGCAGCGTTACAAACTGAGTTTCCCTCTTACATTTGCTTTTTCCTTTTGCATAAATATTTAGTTTGGTTTTGATTAGATTTATTGTTAGTTTCAGTCTTTTTCCGTCTTAAAGAGTATTTGTCAGTTAAAGCTGTAATATATTCACATAAGGTATATAAATACTTTACTCGCAGTCATGTCTGAGTTTCACTAAACATATGCAAAAATATATGTTCATGTTTAATGCCCTGACAGATTTTTGCCATATTACATTTTTCACTTGAATAATTGTTTATAATTATAAACATCTGCTGATTAACTCTCACAGAAATAAATAAATGTGTGCCTATTAGAAGTGGACTTGCACACTAAAGGTATACACTTTTCAATGAGATCTCCACAGTCTTGACAGTTATAGAGCCAGCTAATTAGCTATCATGATGGTGAGCAATGAATACTTTTAAAAGGGCAGATTTACAAAACAAGTGTGCTTTTAATATAACGTAATTGCAACAGTACAAAACCAAACTTTGCTCTTGCATATGATGGCAGGTTATTGTTGCGGATAGGTAAAGGCCATTTATCTGCTGATCAGTGCGAATACGGCATGCTCAGCTCAGATCTCACTGCTAATCAAAGGTTGCACCAGCCAGTTAAAAATTCTGCTGGATATCTACAGACTGTCTAGAGACCTCCAAGCAACAGTAGGTTAATGTTCTGTCTTGTGCTAAGCAGGTGCCGAGGAAGCTATTATGCCCAGACATCATGGGTCCTCACATTAATTAAGTTTTTTGAGCCTGCCTGTTTCCCTAGTGCTTACTAATTAGTCTTAATTAGTGGCCAGGATGATGAAGTTGTAGAAACAGACACTGCTCCGCTTGTGTTTTCACTATCCCTGTCGTTTCTCCAGTCTCGTCTTGTCACCTCACTTTACTTGAGCTCCTTCCTAATTGCCTTTTGTCAGTATGTGGAAATCAAGTGGACAAGGAGTTGCAGTTTAAGAAACTCTTAACACCTAGAGTCGACATTATTGTCAAAGTGTTTAGTGGCACCCATTCTCCTACGCATACACTGCAATTTTGTCAAAGATGTACACACAAAGTATCTGCTGGTGTCAGTCAAGAGTAATAATTCTGGACACCAAGAACAAAAGCTATTGTTTGAAAGAATGACAAAGAGAGCTTGATACTGGAGGGAATAGAAGCTGTGACTATTAAAACATTTACCAATGCTCAAAAATTTAAGCTAAGGGACTTGCAATACCAAGGTATGATCACTAAGCTTCCCTTTGTAAGGAGTTTGCAGTTAGACCATGCGTGCATACATAAGACTACACAGGGCTGTCATGAAAATTTAAAAGACATTTTTTTTCCATATGCTATAATTTGTATGCACTCAGTCCATGTAATGACATTTGCTCGTGTGGTTGTCAATGTTGTAGATGAATCCCACTGCAGGGAAGAGCTAACTTATTCTCCTCTGACTGATAGTTTTAACTGCTGACTGCAGTGACCCTCAAAGACCAGCTGCAGAGATAATCATCTAATGTGTTTTTGCAGCTACAGTTTTGACCCCGAATGATCTGACCTTCATTTTTGGCTATTACCACTTCAACCAGTCGACTGGTGTGTAGCTGTAGCTGAAAGTGTAGTTAAAAGAAGCATTTTTGCTTTAACAGCCAAAGGACAGAAGACCATTTCCTTCAGCCCTCTGTTATTCCACTGGTTCATGATTGAAAATCAACAAGATGTTAACAACACTATAACCAAAGCTATCAAGGTTTAGAACTTGAAGGCCCACCTGGCGTTGCTTGTCTGACACCAAAACCCCAAATATAATATGATATGATATAATATGATATAATAT
>NW_005187418.1:4937716-4941036 GCF_000239375.1 Pundamilia nyererei
GCATGAAGCCTATGTAAGAAGACACATTAATTGCAGTTCTAGTAGCAGAATGGTGTCAATTAAGACGAAATCGGACTTGGGACCTAATTCTGTTTTTTCTAAAGTGGGTAGATGATGACATCCTCCCCACTGCTGTCAGACTCCACAACAAAGACTCCAACTGATCGAACACACACATCCACACATGTGCAGTAACACTAAGTGCAATACTCTTTTTCTGACAAAGTTGTATTTTTACTCAATTGTATACAGAGTATTTGTATTGTATTCTATTTTTATCCCATTGTATATTTTATTCTATTTATTCTACTGTATATAGTATTTTATTTTATTCTATTCTGTACAGTATTTTATTCTTATTGTATTCTAATTTTTGCCATATAACTTTTGCACTGTCCACTTCCTGCTGTGACAAAACAAATTTCCCACGTGTGGGACTAATAAAGGTTATCTTATCTTATAACTCATATTTTCAAGACTAAAGTAACCTATTCTATTAAGTTTTGTAACATAGTAAGGATGAGGGGGCTAAGAAGTACACTCTAAGCCTTGTATTAAAGGCATTAATGTCAGGCTTTAGATTTTGGGGATGCCATGTAACCACTGGCTCTTGTCATTGTAAAACTGGCTTTTCTTTGACACCTACTGACAGAGAAAAGACAGGGTCTGTAATGTGTTTGAAGCATACGGGAGGAGTAAATCGCTTTGCCCCACTCTTTGACACAAAATGCATGAATGCACCGACAGAGTGCTTCTTGTCAACATATTCTTACCAGGCGTTGCAGCACAAATGTAGCACTTATAAACTCTTTGCTACAAAGATATAGTCATGCTGGCACCTAAAGAGGCACTTTCTTTGAAGCAAGCCACTGCACGGAGCAAGTAGAGGAAATGAAGTTTCTTTGAAGAACTCTGAGGAGAAATGCAAACCAGAAAAAAATATTTTCATTTGATACACTTGATTCACAGCCTAAAAACTGTGAAAATCTTTTTACTCTATTACTGATTACTCCAGGATTAGTCACTCATGTGACCTAAAGCATGGAAACGTTGCACAAAGTTCCATTCTTAACATTTATGTCTTTCAAAGTATTGTAAAAGAAGCTTCTTTCAATATTTTATTCATCATAATATTATGTACAACAGGTTTTGATTTCTTATTACTAATATTTTGACTTTACAACATTAACAAGTTCTAGTATGTTATGGTCGATTAATCATTACAGTATCTTCCGACTTCATTACCTGCCACACATAGGTCATGATGACATATTTACTTATAAAACAAGTAAATATCAGTTTATTTTTATTTATTTCTTATTTGTTCTTTAGTAGCTATCTACACACCACATAATAATAATAATATGTTGCTAACACAGAGAAAGACCAAAGGATCCACCGAGTGTATCATGGTTGTGTACGTTGAAAGTTCAGTGTTCTCTTCAGCAACACTTTAGAGAGCAGCCAGTGCCCCACAGTTTACATTTCTGGAGGCGAGACTTTGCCATTTACACTGAAATGTTATATTGGTTTTCCTCCAGTACCAGTGAGAGCAGTCAAGTGTGCATTTTGTTTGCTATAGAACTAAACCTCTTGACTATAGAGTCCAGGAGCACAGCAGCGTTTAGAGTGGAAGTGCACAAGGTCAAGGCAGAGTGGAGGGATGTGGCAAAAAAAATTGAGCCAGTGCCTGTTTTATCTCATCAGGAACTCAGCATGAGCATATTGTCTGTGCTTATGCGTACTAATGCAGGTATGTGTGTGTGTGTGTGTGTGTGTGTGTGTGTGTGTGTGTGTGTGTGTGTGTTTGTGTGTGTGTGTGTGTGTGTACACCTAATATCAAACAGCTGTGTTTTTTTTTTTATATTTATCTGCTAGTGAGGGGGGAGGGTAAAGTTAAGACTTCTGATGTGGGCTAATTTCTAAATCTCTTCCCCCTCTGTTCCACCTCAGGTCATTACATTTTAACAGTCCATTGAAGCTGAAAATTGCAAGCTTGTGGTAAAAAATGCTTTATCAATGCTTTATCAAGAATAATCTATGTATCTATTGAAAATCCCAACATATAGTAACAGGAAGTCAGATGCAAGATGAAATAGTGTAAAGGAACATCTGTGCCACATATGGACTGGAAGTCCCCAAATCCCCATGGGAGATGCCACCAAATGTGGTTGAGAACAACAGGGCAAAGGTCCTCTGAGACTTTGATTTCCTCACAGACAAGCAGCTGCTTGCTAACCATCTAGACACAGTGGTGGTTGACAAGGAGAAGAGGTTGAGATAGATATGGCAATCCCAGTAGATGGCGATATCAGGAAGAAGGCGCATGAAAAAATAAGGAAATAACAGGGGCTGGAGGAACAACTAGAGCAGAAATTCAAAGTCATCCTGGTGATAATACAAACATTAGGAGTTGTAAACCCCCCCCCCCCAAAAAAAAGAAAAAAACAGAAGTGGGTCCAACAGCTTCCAGGCACAACATCAGAAGAGTGCAGAACCAGAAAAAGCTGATATACTGCACCAGAGAAATATTAAACAATTTGCCCCCCCTAAAATCTCTTTGATGTGTTTTGTGTGAACGATTTCATTAGAAGCATTTGGAGAATAACTTTTTAATGAAAGCCTGTAAACAGTAAGAGCTGAGTAATGCTCAGTTATTTCAGATATGTAGTTACATACATCTAAGAACAAAAAACAAACAAACAATTTTTAGAGTAAAATTTGTTTACTCCCAAATGATCGCCTTGAACTTGTGGAAATAAACAGCTGTTGCATGGTGGTAAGAAGTGACTGTAGTGAAACAACACAGTGCCGTATGGATTGTGCTTTAATTCAGCAGGTAGCACTTTTATTCTGAATTTGTTTTCTGAATCTGTTTTCAGTGCATCAAAGTTTCAATAAATGCTTAATACAACTAAAACTAGTTGTAACTCTCTTACTTTGTTCTGTTTTACAGATTTTATCGGTTTGATTTACGCAGGGTTTGACATCTGCCTTAATGATTTCAACTAATACTAAAGTGTTTGTGTCAATTATCTCTTGGTGACATACATCTTTACCATGAATATGTTTAAATGTGACATTTATTGAATGAATAACATGTTAACTGCACCATTGTTATAGTTCATTTTAAATATTGATTTAATTTTAATTTTTTGTTGTTGTTTGACTTCGACAAGTAAAAAAAGGTTGATAATGCTTAATTTAGCACAAGCAGATAGTGTTACAAAATCCATCCATCCATCTTCTTCCTCTCATGACAATTTGAATAACTGGTCTGTGCATTTTGCTTGACTGACAAGCACAAGGAAAGTGCATAC
>NW_005187418.1:4941615-4943342 GCF_000239375.1 Pundamilia nyererei
ATTTACTACTTTGATGGCCATTTAGTATGATCTGTGTTGCTGGGAATACACCCTAGACCTCGACATCTTTTACTAAATATTTTAGGGGACACAGAGACTACAGATACAGATTTTTAAATTCAATGATGATCGTGTACCTTTAAAAGATCCCGCTTGTATTGCATTGTGAGAAACATGAGGAAAATCCTGCCTGAATAGACTCAGTAAAATGCATGAAATTTCAAGGTGCACTTTCATTCAGAGTTAAAGAAGGACAATTTTAGCACGCAGAGGATGAAAATAACTTGATATCATGGATTTATAGAATTAGAAATGTCACAGTTATATTGTACATCCTGGAATCAGGTTGTAGCTCCACTGGGGTTCACGTGGTTAAATAACACATTTATGCAGGTTGGATCTAATAACTGGTCAGGTGGGTGCAGGATTAGGGGAAAAAAAATTACAAAGTACCATAATGAGCTATTATGAAAATATAATCATCTCTAATACAGTGTGGTGTCGGTAAAACCACATGATAAACCTTCGCTTGCCATCTGCTTTACGAGGGTTGGAAAGAGACATTATTTATGTTTGAACAGCTTTATGTATTTATCTTATGCATTAAGGATGAATGTGGGTTAGCTGTGCTGGCTCTCTGTGGTAACTAAAACCTATGCACAGGTTTGTTAAAATATATGTGTAAAACGGCTTGTGTTTAAAATAAAACATGGGGATTGAATTAAATGCTTCAAGAGCTTTATCGCTATGCAATGAAAGAAAAGAAACCACAATGTTGCCATTATCTTTTCTTCAAAATGCATTGATATCATAATGTAATATCAATACATTTCCATTTAATGTCTAAAAATACCATAACTTACCTATAGAGGCAGAGTTTGATTTTCAAGACAATTTCTCAAAGATGAAATGTCAGAACTGACAACATAAGAGAAGATGTGAACCTTTCTGCTTTTGTTTCAGGCAAACGAGCAAAACCATAGAACCATTATATAACCATCACACTACGCCCTGAAATGGCTTTGAATACTTCCAGTGAATTTAAATTGCTACACACAGAGAGAGAGAGAGAGAGTAGATGTGTAGCGCCATAAATAAGGAGAATGAATTGTAATACCACAAAAGTATAAGCCTTTGGGGCCCCTTTTTCACCAGAGTAAAAGCACATGAAAATGCTGTCAAATAATATATTGATTTTGGAGGTATCATTCTTCAGGAACAGAACACAACCCGGTGGCCTTAAATGAACCTTGCATCACCTTGTCAAATCAATATCCAGTGAAGAAACAATAAAACATAGGTGCAAAATTATCTTGTGTGTGTGTATTTGACAACTGCTTGGGAGCATGTTTTATAGGACAATGGTGTGCAGATATTTATGTTTATCTGGTGGTGTAATCATGCTTGTAGCCCATCCCGGTTCTCCTCCAGCCCTCCTCTACTGGCCTCCCTCTTTATTTATTTACCCTGGTCTCATCCAATCGAATGGCAGATCAGTCTGTGGAAAGGGCAGTGTGCCAAGGCAGCCTTCTGTGACAGAGCAATGCATTAGGACATTAAGACACCAGCTCCTGCGCAAAAAAATCAATCACACACCCCCGGACGCATTAGAGGCAGAGAAGGGCACCTCTCACACCTTTCTGAAGGCCATCCTGGCTGGCTCTGCAGCTCTGTTCCCATCTCGCTGGCTCTAGATGTGTGCACACCTGGCTAGGCTTGTTTGCCTC
>NW_005187418.1:4944536-4945645 GCF_000239375.1 Pundamilia nyererei
CTATCAAGCTTTCACAACATGTCTCCACTGGGGACTCAAAAGAGCGGTACCAAAGCTGCTCATGAAAAGGAAACCCTGTCATTTCTATGGGCGTATCATTTAGTGTATGATAAGTCGTTACTTTTAAAGCAATTTAAAAGAAATAAGTGGCTCTTTTGTACAGTGTCTAAAGCAGTTGCTTCAAGTTTTAGGTTATGTGCAAAATTAATTATGTGCATAGCTCTATTTAAAAAAAGAAAAAAAGAAGAAGGAGGAACAGTGACATTTAATACCGGCTTGTTTAGCAGTTCATACTAAGCAATCCGTACTGGTGCACATAATTTAAAAATAAATAAATAAATCTGGCAACCTGGAAGATGGCAGTAATAAAGAATAGTTTCATTTCTGTCTAGTTTTTAAGCACAGGTGCAACTCTGAATTCCCAGCACACTTTGCTTCACGTGAAAGTCGTGAGAAAGCGAACAACACTAGAATATTATCTGCGGAGGGCAGGCCCATTAAAAAAATGAATATTGCTTTTCTCCCCTTCTTCAGCCTCTGCACCTGATAAGGTCTAAACAAATAAATAAATAAAAGCTGTAAATAACCGTTGCCTGTTGCTCCAGTCATTTCTCTATTACTTTGGCCAGTGGAGTGAAACCAAGTTCTTATTTCTTGCTCTGAAAAGCAGCTCTCAGTTTTGTGATAGGGAAAAAAAAAAAAGGAGAAGTGGTGGAAGGAGAGAAATGGAGGAATGCGTGTTGGGATTCTGTGAAAATGAATTTTGTGAATTAATTTGCAAATGCTCTTTGAATATCATCATGTTGCCAGGCTAAGGGTGGGCATTTTCCCCGTTCCCTGTCCTTACCTGTGACCTGTTCCTCCACCCTATTAATCCTGTACACACATAGAAACACAACCTTGTTTTGCCATTTCTGTTTGTTACTCTCTGCAGTAACTCATTCCCCTATTACTTACACTAACCCCAATAATAACCTTTACCCTGAAAACCAAATTTTACCCCTGAATAGCACTCTGCTCCTGTGGAGACAAAACAAAATTAAGGTGCCACAAGTTCCCTGGAATTATATACACACACACACACACACACACACACACACACACACACA
>NW_005187418.1:4946527-4948699 GCF_000239375.1 Pundamilia nyererei
ACTTATTAGCATTTATTTATGAAGAAAATTTCTTAACAAGCTCATTCCTACTTTCCCTGAATGTTTGATACACAGATATGCTCTTGCTGCTATATATTGTAATTTGTACACATAGAATTATCTGTATTTGTTTCTCTGAACATGGATTAGTAAGTTTGGAAGTAGGCTTTTTTCGAAGGAGGCTTTTACAAAATGATTTAATGATCTTGCTTTAGCCTAACCTAAATTCAGCCTTTGAACTTAAATGAGATAATGTGTAGATGTAACCATTGTTCCTTTCAGCATTTGTCGAGTTGAACAAGCATGACCTTTGTTGTCTTGTTTTAACAGATCTCTAGATTTAAGATGATATAGCTGAAGTGCTGTTAGCATTGTGATGAACAGTTAGAAATCATGTCAGATTTACTCTGATTTTCCTAGTGCTGAGTGAAAAAAAGAAGAAAAAAGATAGAAATGATGAAGATGAATTTGCAAATGATTACAGTTATTTAAATGCCTGAGATTGAGGCCAACTGGACCATCTCCCTCTGTGCCGCGGAGGAAACAAACTACATTTTATGCAGACTTGATTCCAGACCCCTGTTGACCTACCAAACGACAAATAATCAGCTGATAATGTATGTTTACATAGAGCACAAACTTGTAAACAAAAAAAAATTGTCTTTAGTGTCTTTAGTAAGATTTTACCATATTTCAAGGGTGAGAGAGGGATTAATTCTCTACACAGCAATGTAGTCCAACAATGTGGAAGACTTTAACATGTGTTTGTGTTGTGTATCACCTATTTATATACCCAGTATCACTGACAGAAGAAAGTGGAATAACCTGAGGACATTTGAAATTACTTGGCATTCAGATCGTTTGACTAGAGATTTTTTGGACCCACAGATGACAACAATGACATTCGGTAAGAGATGGGACCAGCTGAGCATGACTTCAATCTAATTCTTTGCCAGTTTCTGTGAAAGTCACAGATCTCAAATGATTCTGTCCAGTGGTCAAAGAAGAAACAGGGGAAATATCACACACAGTTGTCTATTTAGAAAAATCAACAAATATTCTGTTGCATTGCTACTAATTTGAGAAGCAGTGAAAATGTGAGGACATGCAATTTTCCTCCTACTCTAACTAATGTCAAATCTTTCCCAGACATAACTGATCAACATCACAAATGCATTTGATTAACCATGACAATATATCAATTGTTATACATTACATTTTATGTTAGATTATAAGTTAATCTCTTGTTAATATCTTAGCATCTCAACCCTCAAACATTTTTGTGGGTTAGCAGCAGGCAAACAGTCCCTTTACCCAAAATGTCCAAAACTCAAACTGCATCTCATAAATATAGCCATGCACTTATAACCCAGCTGGAAGATAAGAAAGCAACACTTGTCAGATTGACCTTTTGTCAGTTATGTCATGCCACTGTCTGAGCCCCATTAAGTGGATTTATATCATAATTATGAAGGATGTAGAAACAACACTTGCAATGTGATGTTATGCTTGGGACCACTTTGCACTTTGGACTGCTCCAGTCGGCCTTAGAACATGCAAGATATACATAACTAAAGCTATACTGATGACAAACTGGCTACTGGAATGAGGCATATCTGGTCAAGGACCCAGGTATCCAATACATGCAGCACTGAAGTAAACACTACAGTACTGTGAACTAATAATAAAGATTACAGCTGAGACAATCTTTTAAAGGTCTTGTGATATGTACTTTGTGTACTTTGCTTGTGCTTTTTTAGAAAAACTTAAAGGTCACTTAAGGAAATTATCTGAATATAGCCTCAGATACACACACACATGCATATATGCACACACTCGCATACAGTAAGGTAAAGAGGAAGAGAGAGAGAGCAAGAGCGAGAGGTTGAATGGGTTGAAAACCCCACTATCATAGAATTGTAGCAAATAGGTCATGTATGCTCTAATATTACAAGCAAAGCTTTGCGATTTAGAAACAATTACCATGCGTAAGGGAGTCTGTCTTCCCTATGCATGGTGGCTGGAGTCTGTCTCCACAGCAACCATTTAGTTATATGCTTTACAAACTATCATTTTTCTAACCTCCTTTCTAGACAGTATCGATCTACAGTGTAATCTTGCTCCTTTCTTTGTGTCAGTAAAAAACAACAACTTTTTACTTAAAATAAATAA
>NW_005187418.1:4949263-4956478 GCF_000239375.1 Pundamilia nyererei
TATAAGTATGTACAGGCTGTAGACACATAAGACTACAACTAAAACTAAACTATAAGAGCTTTGTAAAGCTTTATCACCTCTCAACGAGACACCTCTTCAGTTCTAAAACCAAACGGTGGAGAGTCCAAGGTATTTAAAAGGTATTCAAACCCTACTGTCATTCCTTATGTAGAAGTTTTATCAGAGAAACTCAGCATGACCTTCCAGTGCACTTCAGACCCAGCCACACCCTCAGACAAAAACTGGTTCATCCCAAGGACTAAATCCCAGTATCACAGGGAGGAGTGCTTAAACCTCTACATTGGAGAACCCAAACAGCCACTTCATAAACGCATGGCACAGCACATGTTGTGCCATGCCACCTCGAAGGGACAAGACTCAGCAGTACATCTGCGTCTAAAGGACAAAGGTCACTGTACACTCCTACTGTGTACAGTGACCTTGAGTGTTTTGAAAGGCACTTTCAAATAAAATTTATTATTACTACTACTACTACTACTACTACTACTACTACTACTACTACTCTTTCTAGGATGCCAGTGTTTATATTTTGGACATATAAGACAGATGGTTTGAAAGAGGAGTAAAAGAAGCCATCTATGCCTACTGTGAATGACCATCTCTGAGAGGCGGTGGCTTACGACATCAGCTTTCTGCCACCTACAATGCAGTTTTGAGAGTCCTTCCCAGGTGCCTCAACCCCCACTCACATCTTGCGTCAGGTGATCTCAACAGGTCACATGATGGTGTGAGGCAACGTCCCACAATGGTTTTACCAGAAACCTATGGTGCCCCACACCTTTTTTCACACCTTGGCTCGTGTGATGAGGCACATGATCAATAGTGGGTCAACAACCCTCTTAAGGGACAACCCCCACTAGAGTTTAAATACCTCGGACTCTCCACCATTTGGTTTTAGAACTGAAGAAGCTTCTTGGATGAGAGTTGAAACATCTTCACGATACCTAAAGAAGTCCAGTCGTTTTCAGGCAGAAGATGCTGCGTGATATTTTTACAAGCTTCTCACTTGTAAGGCGGCTCATGCATAGTCTCTACTTTTACTCTTTACATAGAAAAAAAACCCCTAATCAAATTATAATTGCATCTTTCTTCCTGCTGCAGGCTTTTGAACAAATTTTGTAATTTTCTCTCTGTACACCAACACCGTGGATTTTAAATTATACAATTAAAAAGTAAAGACCTTTAGCTTTAATTTAAGGGGTTTAACAAAAGTATTGCATTAGCTGTTTAGGAATTACAGTCACTATTATACATAGTCACTTATTTTCAAAATTAATTGGACATACTTTGAAGTCAATGACCGTGTGTGAAGTCTAGGACCAGAGGACATCAACAAATGCTTCATTTCCTCCACTGAGGTGCTTTGCTTGGCCTTCACTGCAGCTCCTTTTAGTTGGTACTTGTTTGTGGGTTTACTTTCTTTTGTTTTTGTCTTCAGTATCTTAAAAGCATGCTCTTATGTGTTGAGGTCAGGTGGCTGACTTGGGCATTGAAGGGCAAATCTGTATCTTTTGCCATATCCCTTTGGATCATTAACAAATTCCACTTTGCAGTACTGTGTAATCAGATTTGAAATATTTGCCTGAATCTGAGCAGACAGTATAGCCTTATATACTTTAAGTTTTAAGCCTAATCTTAAAAGTAGAAAGGGTGTTTGTCTCCCAAATCCAAAGTGGGAACTGGTTCCATAGATGAAGGGCCAGAAAGCTGAAGGCTCTGCCTCTTGTTCTACTTTTAAATACCCTTGGATGCACAGATAAGCCTGCAGTCTGTGAAGTGTTCTATTAGGGTGATATGGTACTACAAGAACTTTAAGATGAGATGGTGCCAGATTATTCAAGATCTTGTATACAGGGGGTGGATCTAGAGAAATTTCTTAGGGTGGCATGGAAATCAAAGCTATTTCTTTACACATATGCAGGTGTGACATTCTGTTCTATGCATTGTATATGGTTTAAATACATCAAGTGCAGTGTGTATACGTACACACACACACACACACACACACACACACACACACACACACCCCACTCGCCCCTGTGGGCGGTCAATCCTTCAAGCTCGGGTCCTCTCGGGTCCTGGGAGCTGTGAGTCGTTGCTTGGCAGTTTCCAAGGCCTCAGGTATGGACAGCTTCCTGTACTTCTTAAGCACCTTCCTCATCGCGCCTTTCTGCAACTCCGATAGTTGGCTAACCTCCCTCCGTGCTACCTTGATCTTAGCCTCTAGCCTCCTTCTCCATGGAGGGTACTGCCCCTTGTGGCTGTTCAACTTGTAGCCAAGCTGATGTAGCTGATCACTGCTGCCGTATTGTAGATCAGCTTGTTAGTGTCGGTAATCGTGGCTGTAGGTATTGTCCGTAGTGCTGCATTAACATCATCTAGCAGACCTTCTGAGGGTACTTCACATAATCTTGGTAACCGGCTACGGGGGGGGGGTGTCCAGGTTTCAAGCTTGGCCATGATCAGTTCCTCTCGCACTCAACGATCCTTCTCCTGTCGCACCTGGGGCTTGGTACCCAATCTCGGGTGGAGGTGATGATTTTTTTTTTCTCTTTCTGTCTTTTATTGTCGTGTCTTCACCTTAAAATATAAACCACCTTGAAGCAATGGTTGTTGTGATTTGGCGCTATATTAATGAAATTGAATTGAGCTTTTTCCAGGCAGTTATCCAAAAACAAAGCAAATTTTTCTAGGCAACACTTTGAGACAGTAATCCACGACCTTGTTACCACTTGGCTGGATTACTGTAATGCACTTTATGTGGGGGCTAGTGGTTTTTCAAAAGTTCATCTCCAGTTACTACAGAATGCTGCAGCATGCCTCTTAATCCACACAAATATGTTTCTCCCATTTTAGCTTCACTCCACTAGTTGTTTGTAAGTTTTTGGATTCATTTTTGTCTCAGGTTAGGTGATCAGCTGCTCTTGAGTGTACCTGAAACTAAGTGCTTAGAGGGGACCGTGCCTTTGCTGTTGCAGCTCCTAAATCGTGCAATAATTTGCCTCTTCACATTAGACAGGACTCTTCCCTGTCCATTTTTAAATGTTTTCTTAAAAACCCACCTCTTTTTTCAATTCAATTCATTTATATAGTACTCTTCACAGGATAAAAACCACAAAGTGCTTCACAGTAATATAAAAACAGAAATACATAAAATACATCAAAAATCAAACATACAGCACAAATCAAATTAAAAGTCAATCTAAATAAATGAGCCTTAAGCTGCTTTTTAAAAGAATAAATACAATCAAGGCAACGTAATGATGGAGGGAGAGCATTACACAACCTGGGGGCCACCACTCTAAGATCTATCACCTCTGGTCTTAAAACGTGTTCGTGGGACTACTGACAACCTTTGATTAGATGATCTCAGGCTGTGATAGGGAGCGTGGGGTTCTTAAAGATCAGAAATGTAGGCAGGGGCATCACAATGCAAAGCTTTAAAAGTGAGTCCTAAGATTTTAAAATGAATTCTAAAATGTAATGGAAGCCAGTGTAAAGAGTGCAACACTGGTGTAATGTGCTTTCTTTCTCGTGTCTTAGTTAAAAGCCTTGCAGCAGATTCCTTTTGCTCAAACAAAGAAGAAGACCATTACAATAATCTAAGCGAGATGAAATAAAAGCCTGAATAACCATCTCTAACTCAGATTTAGACAAAGTTCGCAGTTTGGAGATGTAGCTGAATGTATTTTTAATTTATACTTGTTTTAACGGATTTATTCTTCTAGCATTTTTGTCAGTTGTGGGTTTGCTTTTTTTTTTTTAAAAAGTGCTTTACAAATAAAGCTGGTATGTTATATTTGGTTTTGCTTTTGTTTTCCATGATTAGTTCCAGCTGTGCACCCTGTGTTTCCCCATGTCCTTAATTATTTCATGTGACCTTTAAAAGCCTCAGTTTGCCTTGTACTTTCTCTTGTAATGTAGTAAACAACTCCCGTGTGTTCCTGGCTTGGATTATATTTTGGATCCTTTAGACTTTATTTGGGTCTTTTTGTCATTTAAACCTCACTTTGTTTTGCCCAAGTCAGTTTGGGTCCCCACTCAGCACAGGCATTGACCAATAGCGTGGTATGCACTGGATGATTAGGTAGTTTCCTACTACTTCAGACTTTTCTCTTTCCATTCTGCCAGAAGTTAATCTGAGTTTTGTCTTTACCAAGAGTTCCAGAATTAGAAAGGTTCAAGGCATTTTTTGTCTAATAAAAAAACAAAACAAAACAACCCCCCCGCCACTGTTGTTCTGGAGTAACCAGTGGTTTCTACCTTGCTGTAAAAGCCTAAGCGATCTTATTCATGTAGGCGTTACTTGCTTGCAAACTTTGATAATGATAGATAAAAAAAAAAAAAAATTACACAAAAAAAAAAACCTCCTTGAAAGGCACAAACGGAAGAGTGTTAGGGTTTTCACAAGCCTAATTATAAACACAGATAAGGAATGACAAGATGACTGTATCTGGTGGGGAATCTCTGATGTGGAAGCACTATGACAGAGGGAGAGTGTGGTTAGGATCTGAGTTTAGAGAGAATGGTAACTGGAAGGAACTTTGTCTCTGAATTTGCAACTTACTTGCAGGTGGAGAGTGTAAGGCTCTGGGAGGGGTAACCAAGTGAGCGTCCAAGTGGTGTGTGAATGAATGAAGTTCCGACCTTGTTTTTCCCCATAATCCTCAAAAGACAGCGGAGGACAGGCAGATGAGAGTGAGTTGTTTAAGTTCAGAGGAGCGTTACAGTGTATCTTGCTGTGGAGACTGGCTCCAGATTATGGAGTTGCAGGTGAGTTACACAGTGACTTGACAAGATTAATGAAGGCACAACAAGATCAGGTTAAGTACATAGCATGATAAGTACATAGCATGAAGGAGAAGCAAGGAGGCCTGGCTACCCCATGAGGTAGATGACAAGCTAGAACAAAAGAGATAACAGCGCTGATATTAAGCACAGCCTTGCTGATTGTCATCAATGGATAGCAGGTGAGCAGAACAGGTGAAGAATCAAGGCTCCGCCCACACAGAAGTCACAGGGAGGCAGCATAAAAACACCAGATGGTCACCCAGATCATGACACTTTAATTGATGACCTCTAATTGGTTTCACTTATCATGGAATACAAATTAAATTAGCTTAACATGGCCATAAAATTATTTTCGTCAATACCCTTTAAAAATCCAAAGTTGATTAACCTCTGCTCTCTACTATTAAGCCTGTGTACTACAAAAGAGCTATACATAGGTACATAAAAACTCACTATAAAAAGTATGAAGTTAAAAAAAGACCTTTCCTACTAAACATTTAAGTTTTTATATAATAATAATAATGGATTGGATTTATATAGCGCTTTTCAAGGCACCCAAAGCGCTTTACAATGCCACTATTCATTCACTCTCACACACTGGTGGAGGCAAGCTACAGTTGTAGCCACAGCTGCCCTGGGGCAGACTGACAGAAGCGAGGCTGCCATATCGCGCCATCGGCCCCTCTGGCCAACACCAGTAGGCAGTAGGGTAAAGTGTCTTGCCCAAGGACACAACGACCAGGACAGAGAGCCCGGGGATCGAACCGGCGACCTTCCGGTTACAGATACGCTTCCCAACTCCCTGAGCCACGGTCGCCCCGTATATGTTGAATATCACTGTGAGTCAGGTAATGGAAAGTAGTAATTTCTATGTGGAGCTCTTTAATAAAGGCTACAGGGAGAATTTCTCTGTGCATAGAAGCAGCTTGCATAAACCATGCTTTTGTTGGCAATTATTCGCTTATTAATTTTTAACCTTTCCCAATAGTTCAATAAATAAACAAAAGCACTTAATGAAAAAATTGATTTCCTACCAAATAACTGTTAATAAATCATTCAAAGAATGCGTATAGATTATAAATGCATTACCCCATTAAAAAGACGGAGCTGAATTCTTAACAACTGCTTGGGGACCCAGAGGCATCTGCTAATCAATATGTAGGACTGGAGTTTTGTGGTCCTTGAGGAAAACAGAAACTTTGAGCGTGCACTTTATGTAAACAAATCATCTGTGATACAAAAAGTTGAAAATAAAACAAATGTGCTAAAATCAAAATTGTTTAGACTACCTTGCCGAGTACAGGGAAATGTGAATTACTTAAAATAAAAGTGTAAATATGGAATTTTATTTGGATTATAAAGGCCATAGTATAAACTCCCCTTTAGTCTCAGTGGCACTCAATGACTGAACAGAAGCCAAATGCGGTGGAGATGACTACAATGTGTCCCTACTATGATAACACATGGTGAGATGCACTTTCATCATAAATATGTTATCTGGTCTTTGAAGCACACATCATTATAAGTATGACAGTCTCTGGGGCTTCAAGCACACCATTTATCTGCTATAAATTACCGTGCCACTTCCACTGTTGATGACGAGCCATTCTTCCATATCCTTCTAGAGCCTCTCTTGCTTTGACACTAATCAAGTTGTAGCTCCACTGTGATGGACATTTTGTTATTAGCTGTCATTATTGGATACAAATGGCTCCTAGCTGTATTATGTCATGTCCATGATAGCCTTCTAAGGTGTGTGACGATGAGGGCCCCAGTGAGGTGTCACCATGTCCCTCTCAATGGCCCAAAAGGTATCACATACTCACCACATTTGTTGCACATGACACATTATGAAATGTGACAAGAGTCTAGTTATCACTGTGCTGAATGTCCTCTCAGTATATTTGACGGTTTCAGACACTTCTCATATTATGTTTCCTTTTTAGGACTATTACTTTGCTACCAGTAGTCTGAATGCCAGGCACATGCATTATGCATTTTAATATAAAAAGATGCTGTTAGTCAGAGAGATTAGAAAAGGACACTTACTTGAAGCTCTGTTAAAAAGCAAATGCTTCTTAATGTATATAGGTGCAATGGATGGTGTCTCCCAAAAGAAGTATTATTTGCCCTTGAAATGATTAACAAAAATGCAGGACAAGTACCTGTTACACCAAGGGGATGCCGTGGAAATGTATCAAAGTTTAGGGTATTTTGTAACCATCATTCATGTTTTGTGATGGACACTAGAGATGGACCAATCCGATATTACGTATGGGTCCGATACTGACCTAAATTACTGGATCGGATATCGGAGAGAAATAAAAAAATGTAATCCGATCCAAAGTATCACAAAATCACCTCACAAAACGCGCTACTTGGCGTAACCCAGCTCGGCGCGTC
>NW_005187418.1:4957582-4958867 GCF_000239375.1 Pundamilia nyererei
GTAGAAAAATAATTGATTTCTGTGCATTTGTTTTACACTTGCATTAAATTAAAGTTGATTACATCAATTAAGGGCGGGGGTGGTTCCCTAATATTTTCGCAGGGAGTTGGGAGTTGGCAACCCTATTAGTTAGGTAGGTAAGTACTCTTTAAAATACCAGAATAGAGAGGAAGGTGTAGGTTTCAATTTATTAGATAGATCAGTGTTGCTGAACTATAAAATGTTTTGAGTGGAGTGTATTTTTTGCATACAGGTATAACAGAATAGCTTCAGTCTCTATTTTTAAAAAACTTGAGTATGAACTTATACAAAATGCAGCAAGATATTTATAAAAAACAGTTTTATTGATTACAAAATACGCTATATCGGATTCATATCGGTATCGGCAGATATCCAAATTTATGATATCGGAATCAGTATCGGACATTAAAAAGTGGTATCGTGCCATCTCTATTATAAACTGGAGTTGGATGGTTTGTCAAACCCCAGTTAACTGACACATTTGGGCAGGGCAGCCTTCATGTTCTCCGCTAGGTTATAGGGGGACAGTCACCAACAGATGGCATTGAGTCCATGTTGAGCCAGCTATGTGACATGGTGTACGGGGAAAACTAACAGGCAGTGTAGCATTGTGGCTAGATGGGGAAGAGACACGACAAAAACAGTTTCGCTAAATGGCAGGATGTGGTCCGCAGCACTCCATGTGATGATCAAGCTTTATTTCAACTGGCAGCCTCCTGCCCACCTCTCACATGATTAATGAGAGCAGAGCAGATGCTATGGATATGGAGCCGAGGGAGTAAAGCAGGGAACGGCACTCTTATCGGCACCCCACATGACGCCAGCCTTCATTTTTCCACCTTTATGTTAGGCCTGTCTGGTTTTGTTTGTTGGTGTGTGCATGAATATCCTTGTATGTTTTTGGCTCTGTTGTCTTCCCTTGAATATTTGTCAGCAAATGGTAAATGATCTGTATTTGTATAGCTCTTTACTTAGTCCCTAAGGACATCAAAGTGCTTTACACTACATTCAGTCATTCACACACATTCGCACACTGGTGATGGCAAGCTACATTGTAGCCACAGATGCCCTGGGGCGCACTGACAGAGGCGAGGCTGCCGGACACCACCAGTAGGCAAACATGGGGTTAGTATCTTGCCAAAGGATGCAGCCTGGAGCAGTCTGGGATCGAACCTCCGACCTTTGGGATCGAACCACCATCTAACCGACCTTCGGGTTAGTGGCTGACCTCCTCTGCCACCTGAGCTACAGCCACCCTGTATAT
>NW_005187418.1:4960239-4961125 GCF_000239375.1 Pundamilia nyererei
CCTGGTTAAGTAGGAAGACAGGCTTGGCCCTGCAAAGCTGAGATGAGTGTCCTCCTAACCACTTGTGCAAATTTAGAACTCCTTGTCAAGCAAGGACGTCTGAAACAGGGAGCCATATATTAATGATATTCACTGAAAGCAAAACAACCATAACACTGAATGACAGAAAAACAAGCTCTCTGGCACATTTTAAAAACAGCAAACAAGTATTTTGCACCTGTGTTCAGTTATGTGGCTGCATTTTTTTCCCAGAGGATTATTTATGATGAAGGTTAATTTGCATGTGGTTATTCTGGATAGGGATGTCTATAAATACTTCAGTGGCCCAGCAAATTAGGCTGTAAAACACCCAGAAGTGTCAATACTGTAAGAGAATACTCACTGGTACACAAACAGCTCTTCTTCTTCTTTTTTTGGCTTAAGTTGTGAGCCCATAAAGACTGATTGCATCTTTCCTGCCTTGATCCTATTTTCATGGTGGTATAGTCTAGCTGGCTGCTTGGAAAGGTCACGTCTAAATTGAGAGCAGAGAATAGATCTTTCAAGGTTTAAGGATCAGATCTCAAAAGTCACTTTAGCAACCTAAATGAAGGAGAGTGTGAACGTTAGAGAGCTTCTCTCTCTTTCAAATTTGTATATGTGACAGTTGTTCTTGATAGCTGATAATTGTGTTGAATCGTGCTTCTTTATATTAATTCTTGTATTTTCTTTTTTTTTAAATCATGCTATTTTCTTGGCCTCATGATATGATAGACTTATGACCTCTTTCACTATCATACAGGAGAGACTAGGTCATATTTTTCAAGGTAACAGGCATTTTAACAAGGTTTTACCCTGGAGCACTGACATTAGATTTTCTCTTCCATGTTGCTTTAAGCTGAGCATA
>NW_005187418.1:4963374-4979117 GCF_000239375.1 Pundamilia nyererei
GCTCACTCTCCCGCTCTGTCTTTCACTCACACAGACACGCACACCACCACCATCAACTTTGCTAAATTGCTAATGAAAAAACATTGATCAGGCAGCTGTGATTGAGCAGCAATGTAAATCCAACTACTTTCACGGTTGTTGTGGTCGTGATAATTTTGTGAGGCCACATCGAAAAGGCTCAGATGAGCTTTCCAAAGTTCTACAAATACCTCCATCACTTGTGCCCAGATCACACGCTACACTGCTGTGCTACTCTGTCTTTTTCACCGACATTTATGTATCTGCGCGTGCGCAGTGTGAGAAGCTGCGGTGACACCCTCACGACGGACCCTCAAACAGGTTTGAAATCCTCCCGACCAAGCGATTGATGATCGGGAGGTGGTGGTGAGGTGTTAATCGCTTCTCGTTACCCCATGTATACTACGCGATGCACGACGCACAATGAAGGCCAAAATCGGGCCAATCGCCAAAACGGTCGCACAACTGAAAAATCAGCTCAAAATGGGCCAAAAATCGCACAGTGTAAGCCCAGCTTTACATTTCAGTGGTTGTTTTTCTCCATAAACAGGAGAAATATACCCCCATATGTCCTTTACCTCAATTGCTTGGGAATGTATAAACCTACTGATATAATTAGCTTCATGAGTCACTGATTGCATTAAAACATTTTTACAGCGATGCATTTAATGTATTCTCATGTTAACAAAGGCCTGTGGGAAAGAGCAGTGCAAAAAGGCAAGGGCACTTACTCTTTAGCTTCTATTTATGCTCATAGGTTTAATTGAATTTTCTGCAATAGCCCTGGCTTGCAGATATAAATTATGCCTCTCAATCGTTCAAGATAGCCAAAAAGACAGCCCCTGCTACAGATGTATGAAAGAGCAGGCAGGGGCAAGAGAAGGCATAGATTTATGTGTGCATGGAAAAACATGACCCTGGGTCTCTGCTGCCTGTCAGCAGAGCATCTTTTCCATTACCTTGAGGATTCATAAGCACTATATTTCAGGCAAGGGTCCTTTAATAAATTCAGGACAGACTCAAAAATCCCAGCAATTCCAATTCATTCTACTTTTTTTTTTTTTTTAATGCTGCAATTAAAATGTGTTTTGAGAACAACACTAGAATAGGAATCTGCACTCTCACAAGCAGGCTTTGATACAGCTGCCTCAAAAGACCCAATGTAAGTCGAATCATATCCTCTCGTCTTGTTTCCTGTAAGCCAAAAGGGCATACAGAAATGAGATTTTTAATCTCAATGAGATTTTTTTTTTACCCGGATAAATAAAGGATTAATAAAAAAAAAACTATCTATTCTCATTAATACAACATGTTCATTCAGCCTGTTTTTGTTCCCAGGTTGTCAAAAACTGTTTGTTTTGTTTTTTGTAATTGTGTCGCAGATACTCACAAGGTGTACCTTGGCAATAGTGCAGCAGATCTCCCCTGACATAAAGGACCCTTGGCATCAAATTTAAGTGCTCTGGGTAAATGGAATGCAGGGCTGATCTATTTTTCTTAAACTACCTTTTTTGCCTAGATCACATCCAGTGAGTGGAAACAAAAGTAACAATCAATTAAAAACCAAAGATATGAAGTAATTGAAATAAGCACAAACCACAGTCTCAAATTGTCCAGGGGTTAAAGTAAGAGTTGTCAGGTAGGGGGATGGAAAAATGAACTGTAGACTAGTGATGCACTAGGGCAGCGGTCCCCAACCCCTGGGGCTCGGGTGTGAAATTTTTTCAAGGACTTTATCGTTAACTCAGTGTCCCTGGGTCTTTTCCCTTGTTGTAGTTGTATGTCTTATTTTGAAAGAAATATTTACGTGTTACCATAGCGACCAGAGAGCATTAACCTCCTAAGACCCGAACTCTTCCACGGCATGCATTTGTAATTTCTCTTTGATATTTGGGCTGATTGGGACCTGATGAATGTAAAAACAAAGAATTACCAGATTTTTTTTTACCTAATTATTGTTTCTAAGAAAAATAAGAGCCACATATGAGGATATTTGTTTAAAATTTCGATAGAACAGTAGCAGTATAATGTCCTCGGAAGTGGATATCAGGCCCTTGTAGAGCAAAATTGAGTATTTAGGTCTAAATAACCCAAAATGTGGTGTCCACATATGTGGACGCCAGGTCCTAGGAGGTTAAGGGGCAAAAAGGAGGATGTTACTCTCAATGTTGTTGGTGCATTTCAGGAGGACGCCGCTAATAAAGTTACACAATTACACAGTTAATTTGTGTTTATTATTATGTTTACAAAATACCACAGTTTTTGTCTTGGTCGTATCGTTTCATTTGGTTGTATTGACGTGAAAATATTGTCTGACATTAAACAGATCCATGGCGCAAAAAAGGTTGGGGACCGCTGCACTATGAGGAAAGGGGAATACCTGCCAAATGATACCATATTGTGAGTCACAGTAGAGTTTTCTATAAGCTGACCTGAGCAGCTGCAGGATTTAAGAATAACAGCTCTTCATGCTTTTATCCAACCACATTCTAAAATATCAAAGAAGCTCATGCAACTTCTGAACAGAAGTTACATGAGCTAACACCACCAGCAAGAATAAAGGTGAATTTGACAGGCAGTATTTAAAAACATTAGCTTAAATCCAAATGCATGACTTCTACTCTTGACTTAACCTAACAGTGAACCATAAACACTGGAGACTACTTTGCATCAGTGGAGTCACAGCTGATGATAACTTGTTTGACTGGCTTGGAGTTGGACATGATTCATTACTATACATTTTTCCCTGCAGTTATTACCTAGTAAGTGCAGGTTGGTGGCATTTCTGGGGGTTAGCACTGTTGCCTAACAGCAAGAAGGCCCTGAGTTCATCTCCACCATCTGACCACGGCCTTTCTGTGTGGAGTTTGCGTGTTCTTCTTGTGTTTATGTGGGTTCTGTCTAGGTTTCTCCCACAATCCAAAGACATACAGCTTGTAGAGTTAGCTTAATTGGTTATTCTAAATTGCACAAAGAGGTGAAAGTCTCTCTGTGTTAGCCCTGCTGGTGACCTTGTGTAGGGTGTTCTCAGCTTTTGTCCTATGGTAGCTGGGATAGGCTCCAGCATTCCCGAGACCCTGATAAAGATAAGCAGAAGAGCATGGATGTCCACTAAAGTAAGCTAAGCGACTAATTCCATACAACTCCACTGTTTAATTAAAAACAAACTTTAAATTCCAAAGTTCATTTAATATTGATGAGAAATCATTATCTTTCAGAGGCATTTATGTCCTGTCCTGTCTTACATCTTTCTCCATGTCTATGAGCACAACTGCCAATTTTTTCTATCTCTCTCTCTAACAAGTGAAGTATCTAGAGGTTCCTATGATGTGTTCATACTTACTCAGCAAGTAAGTTTGTGTTTTGTGACATTTTAGAAATTGCATTTACCTGCCACTTCCAGAGTGGTAGATATTGTCACTTCCCTTCTGCAGCGCTATCTGTGTGCTAAAGAATAAAAACACAACTTTCTCTATGCATTAATAAATTACAGGGATGACTGGGGAAAATAGATGCATAGTGTACAAGCTGTACTTTTTAATTTCACAAAATGTCAGTTTTTGTAGTAGTAGTAGTAGTAGTAGTAGTAGTAGTAGTAGTAGTAGTAGACATTACCTCTAGTGGCAGACATTAACCCTACTTTAATAAAGCATTGGCACCATTGTAAGAATGACAATGAAAGAGACAGGTTGAAACACATATAAAGAAATACTGTTGGATGCCAATAAATTGTGTAGTGAATGTTTTTCCATCTGCTACAATGTAGGAAATATTTTGTTGTGAAAGTAAGGACAAATGTCCAGGAGGCAAGACCCTAACACTCACCCCTTGGTGGAGTGGTATGGTCTTGTTCGGGTCCTCTACCAGATACCTGGGAGTTTCGTGCTTCTTTGTATTATCTTAGCTGTTCTGAGGGCAGCGCTCTTCTGGACAGAAACCTCTGATGTTGTGCCTGGAATCTACTGGAGCCACTGTTACAGTTTACAGCTTCTAATGCCCCTATTATAAACTACTAAGACCACTTTATGTTTCACATTGTTTCCAATTGCTCAGTCCTGATATTTCTCTGTTTGCTCCTTCTTCCTAATGTTGTTGTCTGCTAGGAATTCCAAATCTATCACAACTTCTTCTATTTCTTGTGAGCTACCGGTATGTCTTGTTTGGCCAGCAGCAGATTGTTTTTTCTGGAACTTGAAGTCCCTTAAGACTTTAGCCCTGTTTTTCTCAACCACCTTTGGTGATGTCTCCCATCATCACCATTGCCCGAGACTTGGGGACTTCTGGTCCATATACGACACAGATCTTTCTGTACACGATCCCATTCACTAGTATGTGCCTCCTATAGGTATGTAGTCCTAGCTTACATCTTACATCCTGCTGCTATCTTGTGAATAGTATGCAAATTGGGTCCTGCAGTCTGCTACAAAAGGTGGATTCTGTTCATGTGGACTTAACATTTTCAGTGGGAGAAAGTTTTTTCACTCGTCCAAGTGACTTAGTCAGCTGAAAATTGTCCAGACTCACAGAATCAACCTTGTGGGATTTACTTACCTGGATGATTGTGCATGCATCAAGATACTTCTGTGGATCTTGCTCTGAGGACCTGCTTTTGCATTGCCATTTTAGTCTCTATGCTGACTTTTAAGTAGGTCTTTTCTACCCATTGGCAGGATATCTCGATGTCACCCACTTTCTCTATCTATCAGTGGTGTGTCGCATTCAGGGCTTGGTCATCCATGATAGTTACTCTTCCTGTTCCTCAGTAGGATCTGTCTTCAGCTGCTTGAGGTCTCAACTTGGGGGCTCATCTACCTGATGTATTCACAGATGCTCCATGTTTCATCCTGGATTGTGGCTCAGACCTCATCCTTCCTCTTTTCATTGCTCATAGAGCCTCAGAGTAGTGGTGGTAAGGGTTCAAAATGTTCATTTAAGACATACAATGAAGTGATAGATAAAAAGGTAAGATGCAGTATGGGTTAAAAAGACAATTTGTTAAAAGTATACAGTTAAAAGTATATAGTATATAGGGGAATATAGTTTTTTTTTTCTTTTGTTATTATGTCTCTAAGGGTTCTGTGATGAATTCACTTTACCTTTCATGTACCATCCCATGGGTTACTTAAAGATGCCATGAGTTGGCACATGCTGCTCAGGAGGAACGTGACGCCCCTGAGAGGCAAGTGCTACAGAATATATTCTCGCCATGGGTCCTAAATCTGGTGTCTGGCTCATGTTTCATCTCCTGGAGTGGACATCTCCATATGATGAGAAAGAAGACAATGCCTCCCTACCTACACATACACACCTGAATTTATGGCCAGTACTTTTCCAGAGCAAGCTGACCCTGACTGTGCATGCACATTCCAACAAGACCACTTTGCGTTGTGAGGAGTTTTGTATCTTCTCATCAGTGGCATCTGTCTCCTGGCATCTGCCAGCTCATTGTTCCATGGTATCACTAATGGGGCTTATGTCTTGATAGCTTGGATCTTATTTGTAGTGTTCAGCTAGCTCCTCAGCACCTGTCTTACCTTCTGAAGGCAGTTGCTGACCATCGTCTGTGGGATATCTTCATTCCTGAGACTCATTGGATGGCTGTCTTTGTGATATTGACTATGCTGTTGTCTCTTTCTAGGTTCACCAGCCACTTCTCCCAGTGTTGTTTAGTTAGTCTAGTAGTACTTGCATTATTCCCTTGTATCTTAGATGGATGGATCTTTGAAGAGCAGGCCATTTATTCTACTGGTCTATGATTCTCTGATCCCTTCAGCCTTTTGGAGTTGTGAGTTGTGTGGGTCTTTGTTTGGAATTTTTGGATTCTCTGTTATAGAAAACTTGTTGTCTTCTAAGACCCCCCCCCCCCCCCCTTGTCTATCTATTATATAAATAGTCAGATCGATAGATCTATATCTATATATATCTTTGATTATCCATGGTCATATATATGTGGGTCTGTGTTCCACACACCGTATACATTCACTTCCACACATACCAGTGTGTGGAATCTAATCATGTCTCAGTGTTCCTCAATAAAGTCTCCTCTGACAAACATGATGGAAAGCCACTCTGCTCCAGAGCAGGATACTCTGGAAATGACTCGAAGATAAAATATCGCCATTCCACTGAATGACTTGCCAATCCAAATTTAAAAAGTTAGTAGAGGCCAGGTTTATGTTGTACTCTTCATTGGGGCTATATTTCACACTCAAATACCCACAAACTTACACAAATGTACTGACTTCTTCCTTTCCAGTAAAGTATATGTGGCTCAATAACCTAATGATGATCTGATGTAAGACCTGAATCCTGGTCCTTCAGATTACCATTAAATTAGAAATAAATAATTAACTCTACAGTTGTAAACTACCTCTTTTTGTGAGATAAATGTTATACCCATGTTAGACCCACGTTATAGTTTTGAACAGAGGGCTTTTGAAATAAAAGATCCTACTCACATGTTACACGACACTTGTAAATGTAATAAAAATTTAATATGCTGTATGTTTGTTCTTTTCAGTGCCAAAATGCTGTTTGGAAGACTGGATCTAGATCATTTGACTTGGCATTGACTCCTAATTCACATGCGCATTTTGAATAGTTTTTTCCCCCCGTTTTTTTCTATTAACTGAGGTCCTTGCTGTGCTAATAGTATTTGAAAGGCCATGGTGAACACACAACTATCCTGACATCACATTTGAGTTGCCAGGTTGGACTGAAAACATAGTATGTGTACAATGTAGCAGTCACAGGTATGCATACTCAAACTCCCTATGTCAAGAGCATGAAGGATCCACACTGAATAAAAAACAAAAGCTAATCATATATTGTGGCTTAACAAAAGTCCAAAAAGAAATATAAAAAAGTCCAACCAAAAGCATCCAAATAAAATGGAGACACAAAATACAAAAGAGGAAAGCAGGATAGGAAAGACTGAAGGCAATATAACTGAAACTACAGAGAAGATAGGATTATTTGTCCAGCAAGGGTTGCTTGGGAGTGAGATATGGGTAAAGACAATCAAGAAAATCAGAGAAGACAAAGTGAAACACACACCAGCAACGAAAGAAAACATGATACACATGATAAAAGACTATAGGAATGAACAGAGAGGGAAACACTGAGTGAAAAAATAAACTATTAACTGAAAACAAGACATTACCCAAACACGGGACTGCAAACCTGAAACACATCATTGCAATAATGATGAAGGAAAAATAAGAATAGCTGATGTCACAATAAGTGAATCTCTCAGTCTTCTAGAATAAAGGAATCAAAACAATTAATCCACACAACAAAACTTTGAACACTGGAATAACAGCAAAACCCAAACAGAAACCAAAAATCCAATATATTATTAAGAATTCATACCCCCAGATAATGTGTTTGAGTTAAGCCAGCCTATAGTTCTTTGACAGTTAAAACCAAACAAACAGTCTGCAGAACTCCATCAACAACAGCAAGGCTTGACATCCGTACATATATCCAGCCAAACATCCAACACTGACATTCACCCAACAGGCCTTATTTTAAAGCTGCTGATCCAAAGAGATCAATCCAGTTTAAGAACCAGCTTCACTATAAAACAGTAAGTGGTGGTCAGATGGTCAATAAGCCTTATAACTCAGCAAACTGATCTGTTTTAATGTCTTTGATCTGTGATTATTCTATGGAAATCCTAGAGGGGGTGGTGGGTTTTATCATTTGATTGTGTCACCATTTTTACAATGTTTACAATCTAAACTATATAGCATATTACTTTTTTTTTTAAAGAAGCAACATCATCCCAACCATGTTGTGATGTTCAGTTAACGAAGCCCCAGCAATGCTAGCAGACAGGGTAGTATCCAGAGTCTACATGCTGGTTGTGGTGATGCTTGAGCAGATGGCAGATGGAGACAAGGATGAGGCTGTCTGGTGGTGGGTCACATCAGTCTAAAAGGGGAAAGAGAGAAAAGCAGTGTGTTTGAAAGAGCGGGGAATAGAGGATCAGGCAAAAAGAATATTAGATCAGAGGAATGATAAATTTCAGTTGGATAGCATTAGAAAACAGAAGTGGTGAAAAGAACAGAGCAGTAGGAATGGCATAAAATCATGCTAAAATACAGGCAGACAAAAAACATAGATCTTTCTTAACGGCATGCAAGTCAACATTATATCTATTTATCTATCGATATATCAATAGATAGATAGATCAGTCAGTGCAATAGTATAGCCAACTGCTGAGTTATTACTGTCATGTAAACTCAACCACAGTTGGCTGATGCAAGAGGCAATTATTTTTATCACCTTGACTAGAATCAATTAGAAGTACTGTAGCATCATTCATTATTGACAATGACTAATGGGGGACCAGAGACTCAAGTCTTAAGAACCTTGCTAATTCAATAAACTCTCCTCAAAAATCTATTTAAGAGGAGAAATGTGGTGGAGAAAATTAAAAGCTTGCATGGCATCATGATCAGACACCAAGCAAGTGTTAAAAGGTTAAAAAAAAACACGCATCGCATTAATGGGACAGTAGAATGGCTAGCTAGACGCAGTCCTGCAGATGTATTATTGTGCTTTTCATGTTACAGTAGTGCAGAAAGAAAGAAGAGTTGAACACACACATAAAACAGTGTTTGTTAATGTAAATTTTGCCCTAAAATAAAATTTAAAAGCCCACAAATAACATATTTGTGATTTGTGAATGTCCCACATGAAAGATGAACATTGGTAATACAGTGGTTGTTGTTGTTGTTGTTGTTGTTGTTGTTGTTGTTGTTTTGTTTTTTTAAAAGATTATTTTATAAAGGAGTTGAATAAGTTTTAGTAAATGTTTAGTAAATATTAACAATAGCAAAGTTTTGATGATTATTTCACATTGTGAGTGCTCTTTTGACATACACTTTGACACATATGAAAGTGATAAATATCCTATTCCTAAATCAATAAGATTTAATATAATGTTGGTCTACCCTTTTCCTTATACACCTGTTGCTATGAAAATGTTTGGAATACCTGAATGCAGTGATATAACTGGGTGACTGAATACTTTTGGGATTATCGGACATATACTATTTAGACAAAAATATAGGGTTACACCTTTTAATCTTTAAATCTCCACCCTGGCAGGAGTTTTAAAAAAAATCTCAGTTTTCAGTGATCCAAAACAGCATTTACGTTTGGCCTAAAATCATAGAAAAAGCTGCATTTTCAAAAATATCCGTGTATGTGTGGACGTACCCTAACGTTAATTTTTAGTTGGGTTTTTTTTTAATCAATGAGTTCGATTGTTTCATTACAAATTGCAAAGTTAAAATACATATACAAATACAAGATTTTTATTATAACAAAAGAACATTATGAAAACTTTATTTTTGATAACTTGTGTGATTAGTTGTCCTAAATAAAGATGACATGAACTCTTACTGTGAAATAGATTTAAAGGCTGATTGCCTACATTTTAAAACTAACCTCTTAGCTAGCCACAAAAAAAAAGAAACATGTTTTAAATAATTATTGTAAAATAAGATCAGTCAAAGTTTATCATTTCACCCACATCTACCTCTAATCACCAAACCTGCATCTTTACATCCAGCGTCCACTCTGGTCCACCTCAGTATGCAGCCCTTTACCTCCTCAGCTGTTCTACTCAGGCCTAAAACCCATTTGGCTATTCTGCTGTGGATTTCGCTCTTTTGCTCTGATTAGTTCTCCACACCCTGAACATTTTGCTGAGTTCAGCTGCTGTTACTCCCCTGGTCTGTACAGTCAGCAATTTTCGATGTTTGGTCACACACTCAACACTCTGACCACTGCTCCAACTCAAAATCTCAGGAGTAATTATTTATCTTTTGTGTAACTACAGTTCCATATATATTTATTTATCACTTACAGCTAGTTACCTCTGGCTCACGTTATAGCAGCATCTCAAAATGGCTGTAAACAATTATTCTGTATCATTTTGTTTTCTTTTTATACCACACATTCTACAATTCGGCATTTGACAAATAAGTCAGTTTTAGGAAAAGTCTTAAAATATGAGATCATGGGGTTTTAATGGAGTTAACAGAGTTACATGATTTTTAAACTACACTATTCCTGCTGTTAAAAATATTGGAGAATGAATGGACTATTCTAAAGAGCTCACTGAAAATGGTTTTGTAATAGGATACCACCATTACTATAAGCCAGTTGGTGACATTCTTCCCTCAAAGGTATTTAACCGTCAACTGTAAGTGGTATTACTGAAAAGTGGAATTTAGGAACCAGAGAAACGCAGCCATGCAGTGGTAGACAACATAAAGTTACAGATAAAGGATTTCAAAACAAACAAAAGACTTAAGCTCCAAGGCAAGTCAATCTAACCAAAACAAGTTCAAATTAGTTAAAGACACAAGTGTTGCACTACATGTATTTGCACTGGTCTAGTACTTTATAGTTCTTATATTAGAATAGTTGTTGAAGGGCCCCGAAGGTGTAACTCAGCTCTACAATGAAAAAAGAAAATTTAGTAGAAAAATGCAAGACAGACGATTCACCTCAGCACCAGGAAACATAAAGAAATGGGTCATTCAACTAGGGTTGGAGGTCAGTCAGAACCATATCTACATGAAATATTAGATGGACCACTGAGCCATCTCACCCTGTCGACCACATCTAAAGCAGCATTGATGAGATTTAATGGTGTTTTATTGTATGAATTGGGCCTGTGAGGCCATGCAGGGGTAGCTATGACTTTTCACTGATGTTTTATATCCAATTATCTTCATGCTGAGTGGAGGGAGGAATGGCAAACATGAGCTAAATGGTGCATTTCATATGTGGTCAAACCCACTTCTAACCTCAGGCTGAGCCTGAGTTGGGTTGTTACTTTTTTACACACAAGGGCAGAGAAAAGACTGCAGTCGTTTTAGTCTGTAAGAATAGGTGTATGTATTTTAAAGGTTTTCTGAAAAATGCTCCCACACTTATAAATCACGAGTGTCTTTTTTCTCTTTTTTTCCACGTTTTGTCTGATGCCCACAGATATTTTTCTTAACCACTTATTTTTATCTGAATGGTTTAAAACGGCTTTACTCGAACAAGCCAGTAGTATTTCTAGCATGTAGTACATATGTTGTGCAGAAGTGATCGAAAATGATTTAAGTGCCCATGAAAAAAAAATCTTGGTTGTAATTCACATCTGTGTTGGAGCAGAATTAATAGAGCTTCCATGGCATAATCGCTGGATTTATGACCACCTCTTCCCCTCAGTGATGATCAAGGTCACATCTGCATGTCTGACAACCATCAGTGTGTTCGATCTGTCTCTGTTCACTTCAGCACAGGCCCTATGACACAGACCGAAAAATATGTGTGCAAACAACAATAATGTGATTCAAGTACATATGGAGAACATAGGTAGGCTATTATGTCTTGACAAAAAGCTATTTAAGTAGCAGAAGAAAATAAATATTTTAGGACAGAAATAACGAGCAAATAAACAGAGACTAGACGGAATGATACCATTAGAGAGGAGAAAAATACTCGCGGATAGATTAAATGAATATAAGCAAAATAAGCTGTCTCAAGGCTCTCAAGGCCATATTCCCAACATGAAAAGTTAATAGCTATGAATTTTTCCTCTGTTTAATTTCTCAATACTTTTCAGTTTAATAAAACACAAAGAACTGCAGTGGGATGGAAGAAAATACATTTCCACTTAGAAAAGGCAATAACCTGAGAAAATAACCATTTTCAATTAAGCTAGGGTTCTGAAGAAACAAAGGATTTATGATGGTGTTCTCCTCAATTGTTTCAAGCATGACAATTATCTGCCAAACATTTGAGACTGCATTCAACTATTGTAAATCACACTTAATTGCTATGCATTGTATGTGTACAAACATTGTAATCTGTGACTTACAGGTGTCAAGACTTTGTTTCCATTTATTCCAAAGCTTTATTTAAAGAACCAAATAATGAGTTTTATATGGATGTATAAATATTAGAAAATGAGCTGTCAAATATTTATTTTTTTGAACATTATGTGGAAGATTAAGACTCACTGACACTCACTCACAAAAGTACCAAAGTGTTAGAATAAAGTACTAAGATTTCAACTGTATTGACAGCCACAGGCAGTTTCAACTAAAGGAAGATACGCCTGTGGATTTTTCCCTGTGATTGCATACATACCTGTTCACTTAGGCGTCAGCACTCTGCTTACACTTTTGGCATTATGTTTGCTTTCGCAACACTTTTTTTGGTCATATACTGCTGTGACTGTCTCTACGTTCTCTTTTATCTGTAAACACATAAAAAAGGTTTACCTCTACCCAAGAACTATGTATAGATTCCTCCTGAGGGGAATTTATTATCATAAATTCCCACTGCCTGCTAGGCTTAATTTAGGGCGTCCTTTAGGGAAATGACAAGATCAGAGACTATTTTGGTGCATACGTTTGCTATCACAGAGTTAAACTCCACACATGATGATCATCTTGCAAGGAATTTATAGCTCAGTGGGTGATTGACTTAAAGTATGTTGAAAAGAAAATTTAGAGAGATAAAAATTAAAAATGTAATAATTGCATTAAAGCTAACTATAGTTCATGTGTTTGTTTAAATACCATTTAAATGTTTAAGGAACATTGTTCAGTTGTTCTTATCTAAAAATATTATCTCATTACATTACTTTTACTCACAGAAGTTTTCCACAGTCTTTTTAAAGTTTTTACTATTGAAAGTATTTATTGTTCTATGACAAATTGGGAAAATAATAAACAAACAAGCACACAAAAAATGGTAGGTATGGCAGATTTTTTTCTATTAGATAAAAGACCTGAGTAACTACAGTTGAGTAACCACTAACTAGAGTTAATAGCTAAGAAAAAGGAAGGGTTATTCTTTCTTCATTTACATCTTTAACATCACAGGTATTTTCTTCTTCTCCTTAAGTTAGCTATAGCATTTTAGAGTCCCGTAAATGGTTGGTTTTAGAAGTGTGAGGCATTCCAAGACAATATGAGTACTTGTGCCAAGGAATAACTGTCATGCTGTATCAGGGGACTCTAGTGGATGCATGGGTTTGTGATCTGATGAGATGGACTGCTTGTCATGTTTCTGCCAGATATTGAAAGAAATTGCCTGCTTGGGTAATAGAGCAACTGAACAGACAGAAGAGAAATAAAAAAAAATGATGAAGTGAAACGCAAATGCCTCATCACGTCTTACTGCCACACACAGTCCTGATTATATCCAGCTGCATAGGAACACGTAGTTTACCAAGGCTTAGACTTTTAGAGGACACAAACTAAAAGTTTCAATCGAAGAGGGCTTTTGAAGGATTTAACAAGACTCTACATTCGCTTTTATGATGCAAATCAAAATCCTAACAATGATCATAAATGCTCCATAAAGAGTTAAGTTGACAAAGAAGTTTGTGTCTAATCACTTTTTATCTTGTTACTATATGCAATTCTATTATATCATTGTAGTAGTGGTTGTAGTAATGGTTCAGTAGCCTAACATACTAGCAGATCTTTATTATTTGATGGTTTCATGTTATTACTTAATTAATACTGTTTACTTTCCAAATGTTATCGTTGTATATGCTTTTCATTTAATAAGCGTATTTTTTATTTCAATCTTGTTACCTTGTATTGTCTGTTTTTTTACATAAGCAGTTAAATAGTGAAATGTGCATAATATTGATCTGTACATGAGAGAGAAAATTATTGATGCACTTCCAAAAAAGAAGTGCCTGAAAATACTTCCCTTTTTTCTTTCATCATTTATTGATGAAAGTGGAGAATATAAAAATATAAAATTCCTTCTTGTCACCCATAACCCCCTGAGACACACATAATTATATCACTTCAGAGCACGCAGGCCAAATACAAAGATAAAATAAGTCTATATACTTAGATAAATAAGCATGCAAGCTAAAATTATTCATGTTTTCTCGAGAGAAAATGAGTGATTTACTGTGCTTTTTGCGTTGATGCATTTACAGATGATGAATAGTTTAGTAAGTAATTCAGTCTCCTAATGAAATGCAGCTATTTGAGTATATTCAAATTGTTTTTTGTTTAATTGTTTCCTGAAATTGTTCTTCTCGGTTCATCATTGATCATCATGTAATGAACTGTGCAGTCTAGTCAAGTCACTCTGTCTAATTATTTATTAAAATTTGATGGAATTTTCACAACATCCCTAAGCAGCATATGCTGCCACGGAGACGAGAAGAAACATATTTGTTATTGGCGACTAAAAGAAATTATGATTGTGAATGGATCTGAATAATGAACTTTTAATTTGCATAAGTACTTCAGAGACTTCAGTCATCTATCTAAAACGCAGTTTGTAAGTCACAATACATGGAACTCAATGATAATTGCGAGAACACATGTCAATAAACATATTTAAAAATTCACAATTCAACAGAGATAGACAAGTATTTGCATATATAGCAATGGTTTTACAACTCTTTACATTTATTAATACTGCCTGCACCTTTAAGACATTTTAAATCCTCACATAGCTTGCTCTTTTTAAGTAAAACTATTCAGGCAGTGATCTTTGTCAAACCTGTTAAACCTGAAGACACACCCTTCTTGTTCATTTCACTGAGGTAGACAATAACACCAGCAACTCCGCTTTTCATAAGATGGTGTGAGTATCTGTAAGGGTGAAGGTGCCTATCATCAGCAGTCCTTTAAGGAAAGTCTACTCTACAAAGAGAGATTAGAACCGACAGCGAGGTGACTCTGAAAGCAAAGGGTAAGACCATTACTCTTTTTCTCTACTCTTAATGGCCTCCTCTCACTTCCTTTCCAAGTTGCTTTCATGGGTGAGGAGGGTGATGGAATTTCATTACTTATGACTGAAATCCAAAGGAGTTTTGAAAGCCGGGTGAGATGGAAAGGTGCATTCAAAATGCCAGTATACCCTCCAGATGCCAGCAATCTAATTTACTGTCAGTGTTAATAAATGGGTAGACACTGGATGGCACAGATAAGTTGTTACTTCACCATCAGGGTTATCACTTAATATCTGATAATGTCTTTGGGGAGCAATTGTATCCGACAGTTGAAACAGGGGGCCTCAACTCCTGGCAGGAGAGATGATCATCAGTGTGGAAAGATTGTTAATCTGTCAAATCAATGTGACTTCACTCAATAAAGTGTTCGTAAAGAGACTTAAGTTTAGACTGTAGTGTTAATGATTCACATTTGTGAAAAATGATCTCTCTTTAATGAAATGGGACACTTCTATGCATAATATGTTCAGCTCTCTGTTGTTTACTGACTAGACATATATCATTACACCGATTCAGGCAGTGTCCTGTCTGTAGACATTGATGTCACATTTACACTGAACCAAAATGTTTCTTTGTACGTTACTGGATTTTCTTTTAGAGCATATAATGTCTTGTGCAGTTCCAAGGAAGAAGCAATATTATCTGCATAATTGAAAGCATTCCCGCAAAACAATGTAAGACGCAGATGATAAAGAAATGAAACCCAGCACTGGCAAAGAAACACATTTGAGTCATGGCACACAGTGAAGCAGTGAAATCTTAACAAACACGACAAAGTGTAATAACAGCATTATGACGCTGGATGCTGGATGTTGTTATTGTAAACAAAGCTCGTATTGTAAAGCCTGAGAGTGTGGGAGTCGCCACATAATTATTATTTTTTGAGGCGACTGAGGTCCTTCAGCATCTGCCAGAAAATGCTCAGGATTTTCTA
>NW_005187418.1:4979623-4981543 GCF_000239375.1 Pundamilia nyererei
GATCAATAAAGTATTCTGATTCTGATTCTGATAATGCGCCCCATATAATTCCCTGTGGAAATTCTGCTATAATGAAGCTACACACGGCGTATTACATTTCTGCCATTTCCTTCACAGATCTAAACCATCAGCTCTCAAGTCATTGGACTAAGCTCAACTTTTGTCAGAACAAACACTCACAATGGGAAGAGGTGAAAGTGAAGTGTGGGAGGAAAACCCTGACGATGTTAAGCAAACTCAACCCAAAAAACACGCACCCACAAAGAGTAAAAGCACAGAGAAATCGGGGAGTAGCTGTCCCGCGTGCTGCTTGAAGACAAGGAACTGCCTGATGAGCCCAGAGTGTGGCAGGGCACTTCAGATCTCCCGTGTTGTTGCTATGTGTGGAATGTGTCTCCGCATGTTTATTGTAAGTCCAAACTTCAGAAACAGCAAGCAGCTATGATACAGCGTATAACTGGTTGGGTGCGCTGATGCTTGAATGGGAAAATAATTTCCTGCTTAGATGAGTATAATCATTGCTAACACAAATATATAACCCTGACATTTAGAGGGTGAATACATTTCATTTGTCTTTTTCTGCACATTGCAATTGAAATACAAGCCAAGTGGAAAAAAAATCCACAGAAAACAAAATGATTATTTATGGAAAATTGTCTTCTTTTTCCAAATTTTTCATTATTATTTTCTTTCTTTCTTTTTTTATTTTGAAATTGCAGAGATGAACCTTGGACGACACGACCAACCTGGAATATATTATTATTATTAAATCTCCTCCAGCACTTTGCATGAAAATCATGCCATTACTCAAAGAAGATAAAAATGAAGTAACAAATGAGAAAACATGTAAATAAGACCAACACTAATTATTAGTAGTCAATCAGTGGAAACACTGAGGTAAAGTGAATGTTACCTTATTATAAAGTTAAACACTGAAGCCTCTCGTAATAAAATCATGTTTGTTTAATCAGAATGCTACAGTATTTAGTCAAAGCAGTTGTTGTATATTTATTTTTGAAAAAAATTTCATTAATGTAAAAAATAATTATAGTAAATAAACTGGCACATCTAAGTAGTATCTTATCTAGGTTTCTGCTGATGAAAAATGTTAACTAAAGCTTTTAGTAACATCCCTGTAATGACAGCACAAGTGTGTCACCTGTACCAGTGCTAATAATAAAAGCATTTAATTATTTAAATACTTTATACTGTCAACGCCCTCACTTGAAGCCTGTTGGGAAATAACCAGACTAAGGAGGTATCTTCACATATTAACAAAAGACAGCTATGCCATTACTCATGCTTGTGAGTCAGACCCTTTCATGGCGTGTTATTGACGTCATGGAAAAGCCACTGAAGATTTTATGTCAATAACATTGGCAACTAGATGGTGGAGAGTTTTATAAATAGCATTTTTACAAAACTATCACGAGCCAAATCCAGTACTTTTTGGGAAGGAAAAAAATCCAGGTTGCTGGTTTCACAAAACTACTACCTCTTCCTTTTCAACAAGATTTCAGGCTCACCTGATCACTGCAAGGTTTAGTTGACCTTGTTGTGAAAAACCTAGTGGGAGATTCTGTGACACGGTTAAAAATAAAAATTGGCCACCATTAAAAGAAAAAGAGAATGACCTTCCTTGTCAAATAGGGCAAGTGAAACACACACCCCCTTTGCTCTCTGTTGCTTTACTTTTGACTCAACTGCTCATGTACCTGTGTGTGCACGTTTGATAGGGTTAAATTGCTTGCTGTGGCTTACTTGGCTTGATGTAGCTGCAAAATGTTGGTTGCATCTATATGCAATGGGTTGTAGAAATATACAAAGCAGCTTAGCTACCTTGCAGGCTCATTGTTCTTACTGAAACAAGCTGTTCAGTCTAACTGCAAATATTTGGGGAATGTAGTTCTCCTCAATGTT
>NW_005187418.1:4982133-4983160 GCF_000239375.1 Pundamilia nyererei
ACTGAAATGCATGGTAGTGAGGAGGGTTGGTAATGGATATTGTTTTCTTTTTTAAACTGAGAATACATTGTACAGTAAATGGAGTTTATTAATAATTTTCTCAGAAAATAAAATAAAGTCATTCTCACACCCAAGTTGAAGGGAAGCGCTGGGGTGGAGATTTTGGCGCTTTTTGTATGTGGAGTTCTGCTGAGTCCGTTAATAAAGTTGGAGTGAGACACTGAGACCTCTTCTGTCGTCTTTACATACCTCCACAATAGCACTATTTCTGCTGCTAACCTACAATCATTGAGGAATGATCATTTTGTTTGACTCTTTTTTTTTTTCACAAATTACTATTATTCTCATACCACAAAATATTTGAAAAAACCCCAACAAAAATAAAAAAAATAAATAACACAAGTATTGTATCCAAAAATGTCCCAAATTTAATACAAAAATGAAAGTCGAGCTTACAGTCAGAAAAGTAAAGGCAGTCAAATTCAGTAAACTCAAAGGAGTCAACAGGCAGATGGTGCACCTGAAAACCGGCAGAAGATCTTCATGAACAAGAGCAAACAAGAAATGGAAAAACAAGTGGAGAACACAAATTATCTGGCTGCATATCAAGACAGCAAGAGTTCAGCAACAGGGTAGCAGCTGGGTAAGCACTTACTGTATCTAGTAGATCAGGTGGTTGGCAAATCACTCTATTTTTTGAGTACTGGACAAATGAGCAATGTGCAATCTGCTGTGACAGAAATGAATATGCATTTTTATTAGTTTTTTAAAGTTTGATTGTGATTTAAGGGAGATGAAATGAGCCAGAAAAGGACACAATATGTGATGAAAGCAAAATTTACCTTTATTATCAGGTGTCATGACCAATAAGACAAACACAATCTGCTCCTGTCAATCATTTCAGTGACCATGTGAGCTGTATTTATTACTTGCAGCCCTGTAGGTCAGCTGCAGATTCCAAATGCATCACATGTACATTATAGCAATGCTAATCAATAAAAAGGCAGAACATATTTTGTTATGCATG
>NW_005187418.1:5000918-5085256 GCF_000239375.1 Pundamilia nyererei
TTTGTTTATTGTTTTGGCCTTGGCTCACCCTGACGTGTTGACACTCCCGTTTTGGTTCTCTTTATTCACATTGTAAATAAATCACCTCATATCTAACGGATTGGTTTCGTGTGACTGCTTGGGTCTTGGGGGGGAAGCGAGTGCCTCGCTCATGTTATGGCCTGGCCCTAGACGGGTCGTAACACAATATATACAGTGTTATCTTCATTTTAGATGTCAAAAAGTATTTGCGGCTCCCAGTGTTTTCTTTTGCGTGGAAACCAGGTCCAAATGGCTCTTTCGATGTTAAAGGTTGCTGACCCCTGGTCTAAGTAGACTAATAAATGTTTAAGTGTCTCATTTTGTATCTTGTGTAGTTTATTCTTTATGAAAAGTTCTAAAATTTAATGGGGAATCTTTTTAAAAAAAATATTCTAAAAAAGATTTTGGAAAAGGATAAAAGAATCTTGTAAACACTCCTGTCCCAGCTTGTTGAAAGAATCACATCAATTGGGAATAGTTATAACTGCAGCCAAGGTTATTGCTTCTTCAGAACATCATTTGTTACTGTATTTTGTGAGAGTTTTCGTATGGCAATATAATGACATTATGTAACTGTGAAGCTAAAAATAAAGATATCACCAAATAAGTGGAGCTATCCTATGCCATTAAGTCGTATGCTGTGACACACTAAAATATTTTCAGCAATTACGAGAACAGTCTTACATCCGTCATTTTTTTATTGTTGCTAACAATTGAGAAACTATGTTAGTTGTTCGTGATAAAAGTATAAGAACTTTGAAACCACTGGAAAACTCTTCCTGATGGAGTTTTCTATTTTAAATCCACCTTTTGGACATATGTCAGTACTTTAAAGTAGGCCAAAGCCACATTTTTATTCTTGGACTCAATTTGCAGACTATTAGGGGGGAAAAAAATCATTATTTATCTTATAGTGGGCTTTGTAGCCCCTCAGTTCATCCTAAAACTTGCTTTTCCTTTCTTTTTTTTTTTTTGCTTCCTTAAGGGTCTCCTCCCTAAATTGGTCCAATGTTCATACTACTAACAGTCTCCGACTTTGTCTTCATATGTTTTGCTTGTGCTGTTGTTACATCCTGTGAGGCTGGGGGGGGGGGTCCCATTTCACTGCAGGGCAACTTGTATGTGACAAATAAAGGTTTTCTTGACTTGACTAAATGACTATTGAAAAAATATTTTGATTAGCCTTGACTGACTGACCTTTTCCCTATTGGGAATCACCTTCTTTCTTTGCAGTTGTAAAGAAGGAAGGGATGACCCTGATGAAGGCCACAAGCCGAAGCGCGTTGGTCAATTATTAAAGTTGTTCATCTTCCCTCAAGTGTTGCTGGAGTTCCTGCATTGTGAAAAGAGAGTGGTTAGCCAGGTATTCAGGTTAATGTAAAGCAGGTTTTCCAACAAGTTTCTGAAGAGGAGGGAGGAGACAGGTGAACACAAGGCAGACAGAACTCAAACGAGAAAGTAAATGCACAAGAGGCCTGAACTATGCTACCACACAACCTGGCAAAGACTGGATGTGAGAGCAGTTTGGATGGATTACAGGATCACCAGCAAGAGACTTCCAAGACAACTACTAGGCATCACCAGAGAAGCAGTTAGTCACACCCACACCCACATTCACACAGTGAAGAGAAAGAGAGAAGGCAAATCCACACCTGGAGGACAAGGGGTAACTAATCACAGGTACAGGTAGAACTATTCACAGTGACATCACCAATACAAATAAGATGTTCAAGTAAGTTAACATGTACAACACATTGACGCATTAAGTAATATACAAATAGAATGAACCAATCAATTAACGTCATTTATTACAGCAGTGACTATCCCTCCATGCCAGGCCTGCTTCTTTTGCATGCCACCTATGTTTTTCCAAGCCACAACACACCTCAAAACGTTCATGCTGTCTGACTCGTTTTCAGTCTTCATTAGCATCTGTCAAATGCAGCACGTCTCTTGTATACTTCACTCTCACAGGATGTTATTTGTGTGTCCATTATGGAGAGCCAGGTCGTGCTGCAGTGACCTCTGCAATATATTTTACAGAAAGCTCTAGTGGCCTTCAGCCCTCTACTCTGGCTGGAACATGCTGTGGTGCGACAGATGTCACATTAAGCAACACATCCACATGCCATCAGCCTGCTTCCAAAATCCTGCCACTGTCACTTTGCAATGGCCTTTCCACTGGACACGTACTGGGCTGTATCTGTAGATCTGTGCGTGAGCATTAACCAGTTAGGCAAGGGTCTCCGAGGCTTAGGCCATTAGAGTCATATTGGACGTGTGCACATGTTTACACTTAAACACACACAAGGGCTCTCTAAAGTATCTCTCTGAAGTGCTGATATTTTCTTTCATCCCATCCAGACTGAAATGATCCGTGCATGCTTTTGGACATAATGGTGGGGTAATTTTGTTTCAGTGCTGTTATGTTTCATCTGAGAGCTACTACACATTATACAATTAGGTTTTATTACAAAACAATAAAGCTATGCTTTGCTAAAACCACAGAGACCTCGGAGAGACAGATTTAAAAACCACTTTTCTCTTGGCTGACCAAAATACATTTTCAGTGCAATATCCTCAAAAATTATTTTTCTTTTCAGTCAAACCTCATTTTTGTATCCATTATGTTATTTAAGTCAAAGATGAAATGTCCTGCAGCTTGTGACACTTGACCAAATATTCTGAGAAACATCTGCCACGAAGCCCGTAGCAAGCTTTAGAGCTGAACCTGTAAAGATGGCAGTAGGAATATCTTCAGACCACTCCGTCTTTCTTTAGAAGCGCAGGGATTACAAAAGCTGTTGAAAACTGAAGAAAAAAAATCTCTGTGGATACTAATTACTTTGAAACATACAGCAATAGACGAGAGAAGACCACACAAAAGCAGAGGAATGATATTGATTTTCTCTGGCTTGCCAGCAAGTCACACATCAACCGACACAGTTATTCCAGAAGTTTTTATTTACTATCGCTTCAGTGTCTCAGATGCTCTTCCCAACCTTTGTATAGTTTCCTCTGCACTTGCACACAAGCAAAAGTAACTGTTGCAGGCAAACAAACTTTAAAGGTTTTTTTTTTTCTTTCACCTTTAGAGCAGTGGTGTTCCATATGAAGTTTAATTTACTGCTTTATTTTTCATATATTTCGACCTCAGGTCCATCAATACCATAACCACATGATCATATCACTGTTTATGGATTACCAAAAATAGCCTTTTAACAGTTAAAGTTAGAGGTTAACAGCTACAGCAAAACATATTTTGTGCATCTTAGATCTCTCTTAGATTTTATTTTTGTGTGTGTGTGTTGAATAAGGAGTGTTTTCATCAAGTTTTACATGTCAGTAACATCCAGACGTGCATTATTATTATTAGCTGAGAGACAGGCTAACGCCCAGAGCCACAACGCAGTGTGATTATGCTTGCCCCTGCAGTTCAAAACAGATGCTCTTCACCAGCACTGGCAGCATGAAAGAGCCCGAGGCAGGCAGCTATTTTGGGTAAATTAGTAAAGACAACAGTTGTTCCCCAGGTTGATGCTGCCACGCTGAGGTGTGGTGCAAGGCGACAGAGTGGAAAACACAGACTCAACCTGGGCAGAGCAACCCTGCGGGCGTTTGTCATTTGGAGGGACTCCAGCCGACAGGTGGCTGCTGTGGTCGACTGCTCCCCATGCACCTTATCCAGGTAATTAGCCATTCAGCTCAGGAACGCAGGAGAAGAGGGCAGTCATTGACAGAGACAGGTATAATGAAGACGGGGTTACTGTGGAGACATTATTTTTGTACACTTCATATTTGTGCATGCTGCCTCCTGTTCGACTAGCAGCCTCTGGATTTTACTTCATACAACACCATCTTTTACTGTCAGAAACCAGTTGCATGTTGCAGGTAAATTCCATAATACCCCTGACTTTCCATGCCCCAAGAGCTAGTTTTAACAGCTGGGGAGTGCAATGGCAGGTCATCCAGCCTTGACTGATGCCCAATGCACGTTGCCCTACAGCACCTCCTGCAGGTTGTGAGCCCATGATGCCTATTCGGGCTGACTAGGTCTCTCTCAAGCTTCCTCCTTGGGCCTGCCTTCAGGGTTGGGTGGCAGTAACCCTGAGTCAGGCAGGGTAAACTGGTCTCTTAGTCATATCTTCATGGGGGTTTTGTGACTCACTCATTATTTCACTCCTCATTTAAGACCAATAGGACACCCTACTAGGGCCAAAAGCCCCTTATAATTATGGAATTATGGGAATTATGGAATTTACCCTTACTGTGGTAAATTCTTCTACCACAGTAAGGTGGTGACTGGTGGAAAGGTGGCCATTGATCATGAATGCAAGCAGTGGCAATGGGCTTCCTCTGTAGCTGGCGTGGTTGGGCCTTCAGTCATTTGGGAAGGAACTCAGAGTGGAGCCACAACTCCTTAATGAAAGGAACCAGTTAAGGTGGTTCAGGAAACTGATTCTAATACCTCCTGAGTGAAGTGCTGTCAAGAGGAGAAATTATATCTTTCAGCTGGCTTGGGAATGCCTTGATGCTTCTCCAGAGGAACTGGAAAAGCAGATGGATGGCTGAACTATCTGTTTCTACAATTGGATTCAATAATAGAATTCAAAATTGTAAACAATTACACTTTTTGCATACTATGCAAAACAACATGATCAGTGTAACAGAGTTGTAATAATACCTGACACTGCCTCCACAGGAACTGTAGTGACAGCAGTATGCTAGTAGAGCTCCAGCTGCTCCTGGGCTCTGTCTGTGCTTATACAGGAGGCATTCGTGCACAGTATTGAGTTTCTGGCCAAGCACGACGTGCAATTCACAAAAAGAGACATCAAGCAAAAATATATGCTTTAACTTACATTTATGGCAACACACAGAATATAATGATTTGTAACAGTTTTAAAAATTGCAACATACTGTACACCCTTTCTGTCACTGCTAACTGTATTTTGCCCTGTTTGTCTTTCAGCAAGATTATGGAACAACTATCAGGCTGAATTTGGTAAGTATTTTATTCTGTACTTTCAAGGAGAAAACACTTCTCAGTGCTCAGCTGATGGGCATCTTTCTCCTCGTAGTACAAGGGCAACAGCCAACTCCAGTTCATTATAAGCTTGATTACTTATTATGCTATTGTGCTCATATTTAACATCATATACTAATTATATCTAATTGGCCAGTCAAACCCCAGTAACCCCTCCAGTGCTACATGAAACCATTGACCTCTACAAACAAGCATTAAGAACCTGTAGTGGTAATGGGTAGCCATTTTCCACAGCATTGTTCTAATAATGATTTCTCTATGCCCTTTTAGGGTCTGAAGTTTTGTGACTAGGTCTTTTTTGAGAAGCACAATATGGTTGGTAGTTCACTGTTTGAGTATTCGCCACACAGTCAGAGTTGAACGTTCTATAAATGGCCCAGTGGATAGTTGTGGTTGAGTCAGCTTTGAGGGGCAGTAAATGGGGAAAAGGAACTATGTAAATGGAAACCTGGCTGGTGGTGCTCTGTTGGGAAATCAGGTGGCCATTTGAATATTCAACCCCAGGGCCAGCGCTCTAATTCCTTTCCACTCAACATGCCACACAAGGAGAAAGGAAGTGACAAAATGGCAAGGAGTGCAGAGACAAGAATTTGCATTTTAATGTGCCTGTCGGAATCACTTTGGATAAGAGCTGGGAGTATGAGAAACCACATAACCCCAAGGGTCGCCACCATACAACCTATAATAGCCGACACCCAGAAAACAACATCCTGCATAAGAGGAAGTTGTTGCTAAACAGGAAAGGGGCTTGAGAGAGGAGTGTAAATTTAGATCTTTAAGATGGATAAAGAGCTATGTAGGTTGAAGAAAGATGGTCAAATATATTTTTGGAAAGATAAAGTTTCTGAATGTGCCCTGTCATCAGCAACAAACACACAAACAACTCTTCTGGTGGTAAACGTTGTCATTAATTGCCGTGACAGTTAAATTCTGAAGATTGCCTTCCTGAAGGACAAGTGAATTTATCACATCTGGATAAACAACCAACTGTCTAAGCAACAACTGCAAGGACAGCAGCTAAAGCATTCAAACACATAATTATTCTTTTCTATTTGTACTTAAAGCTATGGAAATATTTTAATTCCCCAGCTCAGCAACAATGAAGAAGCAGTTTTTTTTTCCATCTCCACAATACTAACAGAGGAAAACTACAACGTGACTGAAGAAGTTATTCTTAAAAGCGGTGCCACTCTCTTAATGTCCTCAATCACATTGTCAGCTGGCAGAAGGTGAGGTACGTATTGAACGCCTTGATTAAATCAGTTCAATTTTATCCCGTCGTTAGAGAGTGTATCTTTCCGCATATCGATGGGTGTGTGTCATGCCCTGGCAGACGCAAGGACACTGAGTGAGTGGCACTCACACCTCCGCTGTCACAGATTGTCAGAGAGCAGACAGCAAGGCAGCAAGGCCAGACATCAGGATGCTATTGAGAAACCAGAGTCATCCTAGAGCAATGCATCGTTGAGGCTGATTCACCTCAGTGTTGAAACTATCTGTCTGCTCAAGGTCCTCTTTACAGTATAGATTAATGATATTCTCTACTTGGAAAACCAAATAGCCACCTCTAACTTTGTCTGTCAATAGCCTGAAAATGTAATAAATACATTTTCTTTAATTGTATCAACCCTGACATGATGAATTCTTTGGACTTTTTGCTTTCACATTTCACATTGCAATTAATAATATATTACCTTTTGCCTCCAAGACCTATTTAAATGTAACATAGAACAAGTACAGAGTTTATCTTTACATTTTTACATGCTCTAGTGACATTTTTATCATGCAACAATACAATGATTATATTCCAAATTTTAATAATATGTATGTATTAAATTCATAGTAACTACATAAATTGCTAAAAAGTACGGAGCTCCGCAGGGGACATGGGAGAGGCTAATGATGATGATAGGAGACCAGTGAGTACACAGCTGAACTTAATCTAACTAATCACACACGGGAAGTGGAACAGGACAAAAATGCACACACATCAAGGCTAACATAATAAAAAAAGGAAACATAAACATGTACAAACTGAAAGGCCCTGGAGAAAAAAAAAACACAACATTACCTGTGAAGTTTTTTGCATGTAATGGTGGACATGTGACAGTTTGTGCTGACAACGTAATGATGTTTATTGCAACATATGAAGTGCTTAGAACCGCTGATCAGATCGACAAAGCGTATTTCTGGAGTATAATGTTATTTGTTGTTGCATGCGCTTTTTGAGCAATTTTTGCAAACCCATTAGTCGAAGGAAACCACAGCGTGGGACAAACTGGATGAATGATATGCAAGTAAAACTCCTTGTTTTTCATATGCAAAAAACCAAAAGACAAATTCTTGCTCTAGCTCATTTGATTGCAATTCAATCAGTATTTTAAAAATAGTTCGGCAAATAGGATCGCGGGCTCTCCCGTCAGCTTTTACGGGTTAAAAGGAACATTTAAGATAGGCTCAGTATTAGGTCTGATGTACTTCTAATCCCAGCAAAATGTCCTTAGTGAAAATGCCTGAGGCACAGTTATGTGTAGATATAAGTGGAGTCCATCTTCAACATCATTTGTCCATTATACCCACTATCCCTCGTCTGCAGATGTCCAAACCATCTCAGCCTTGCCTGTCTAACTTAATCACCAAATTGTTCAAACCAACACTTTACTATACTCCCTTCTAATCCTGTCCCTTCAAGAATCTTTAGCTCTTCAACTTTGCTACCTCCAACTCCACCTCCCGTCTTCTCCTGTCTGTTTGTCACCATCTTGGCAACTATCGGGAAAAAAACCGGAAAAAAAATAAACAGACACATTTTCCAGTCTATAAGTGAGAAAATGGGAAAGTGTCAGAATTTGGCAAATAAGCAGATGTATTTAAGAACCACTTAAAACAAATAACTAGATTCTGTGGGTAATAGTTAATGAGTCTGAGAGATTTTGCCATGTTTCAGTGGCATCTTGCTGTGGAATATTTTAGAAAACAGTCATTAACTGATGTTGGACAATAATAGAATATGAGCTTAACTGACTATAATTTCTAGTGCCAAATAGTGAGGGCAGGAGCTTTTAATCATCTAGCCGAGTAATCACGTTCCAAGTTGTGACACATGCCAGTCGACATGGCTACCACAAAATGAGAAGTGAAAACTGCTAATCAGCAAAAGCAATAATTTGGCTGGTGCAGAATCGCTCTTTAAACTTGGCGGCACCTTAAAAGCTGTAATCCTGTAATGATGAAAACATTTACTTCAAGGTGTGTCAGTATGGTTGTCATAAATACAGATGACAGGTAGAGTGCAACAAAGCACACTTCGGCTCACACCCAGTTCCACCCATAAATGACTCTCTATGTGATGATAAATACAACAATCATATATCACTCAAAAATAGACATTTATTGTAATACAAATGTCTACCAAGTCATAAACGTTGGATGGTAATCGCTCGTTTTTGTCTGTCCCTCTACACTGCCATGCTCCACTTAACTGACAGCCTTTTGTTTCATCTTTCACCATGTTATATCCCGAGCCTGTTCCAACCACAATTACTACATGTGCTTCCATTAAATGGAGGCTCTAATTTTATCTTTTACCTTTTGGGTGTTTTAAAGGCACTGCGATGGTGACTCATTGCAACAGTTCTGGTCCCTGTGCCCTTCACAGCAACTTCCTTTTCCATTCTAAAAACTGACATTTTGTCAACTTGTTTGCTTTCCCATTAGGAGTAGATGAGAGTTTCGACCAGCTTGGGTCTCTGCATTCAGCACATAGTGGTCCAGCACAGGTTAGCAGGAGGATAGCCTCCAGCAAAAAGAGGAGAAATGATGCTCCCGGCTATTCCTGCGTTAAAGTCTTTTCGTCATGTGTCTATCTCTCTGTCTCATGTGTCTGTGTTATCTGTGCAACAGAACTGTCCAGTGTTTATTCTGTTCTCACCCTATGACAGCGTGGAGAGGTTAAAGACACCCACGACACCGTGCTGCTGACAAAGCATCTTTTGCAGCAGTCTTTGTGCACAATCAACAAAGGTTACTTGTAGTAATATCCCTAGTTGAGCTAAATTTTTCAAAAGGAGCAGGAAATATAAAAGAGTAAGGAAGAATTGTTTGCAACTAAAGTCATTCAGGTGAGATCAGTCAAAACAGAGTCATTGCAATAATACAGTAACCAACATGAACTGCAAAGCCAGCATCAAATCCTGCAGGGTTTTACTGTTTTTTCCAGGACTTTGCTCCCAACATGTCCACAACTTTTCTAACTTTCCTTTGTTTTTTCTTCTCCCCGATTTCCCATTCACTCCATTTTCTACACATCCAATATCTTTCATAATTGTCATTTAGCCTCTCAGTCAGTCTGGCTTGCTTTCTCAGGGCCTCCCTTGTTCACTAAATGCTATACCATTCTGTTGTAATCTGACCCAGCCTTCCATGCCATTATTGCACCAGCTCTCCCAGATCCGGTCCTAATGCAATTGCAAAAGCTTTTCCACTTTCACTGTTTCCCCATTTTTACTTAATAAACCCCGTCTCATTGTTTTTGGGCCGTAAACAGAATTTCAATTCAATTTAATTCATGCTACTGCTCTGGGTTTTGCAGAAACAACATCGTTCTTGCTTTACCACTTTTTGCAAAGTGTCGTTTGTCAGACGCTGCAAATAGGCACATAGAATTTGAAGAATTGAAGATGATAAAATGAGATTTTGGAGAAAAAAAATGATGAGAAATTATGTTTTTAAATTTCATTTCTGTAATATGACATTTACATGGATTCCAATAACAATTTCAGTGTAACTGTTTATGACAGGGTTGGAGCTCAGACCTTAGCTGTTATTGACAAATGGTGGAACCAAAAGGATTAAACTTAGGTCCTTATATGTGATAACGGTCTTTTTTTTTTAATTTATGGTTTGTTTTGCTTTATAGCTAGAGAAAATGACCAAAAGAGGAACAGTCAACATAATTAGAGCAGGCAAATCAATGCACAAAACTTCCAACTTTCTCTTCTCTCCATCAGGTCTTGTGCGCTGGGCCAGTGGGGACACTTAATTCAGCCTGCAGTCAGAGGAGATGAACCCACACTGTGTTCTTGAACATTCATTTCCTCGAGGGAAACAGTTCCTGTAGGCTTAACATGCAGCTGATGACTCCCTTGATTACCTGCAGCTCTTTCCACTTCCGTCTTGTTGTTGTCCTGCACTCTCTCTCACTCTCATTGGTTTCCATCCTCATTTGACCCTATTGATTTATCCCGCTCATTCTCCTTTTCGTATGTATTTGCACAGCTAATCTGCAGTGCAGCTTTGACCTATTGTCCAAACAATGAAGTGGAAACGAGCTGCAATAGCTAAATGAAAAGCATGGCAATTGTGTTTCAATTGTTCTACGTTAGCGAAAGCATCCATGTCAAAAGGTTAGCCAACCAAAATGCTCGCAGGCCTGTAGACAGCAACACAAAACACTAAGAAAGAAAAATCAGTATTTAGATATTTATTCTGTATAGGTTAGTTTATAAAAATTAAAGAAGGTTTGTAATGTTTGGATGAAGATTGATCCATAAATATCTAATCACTAGCTCTAGTAACCCTGAGCTGTTACATCTAAACACAAAAGCTCTGTTTCTTTTGTGGGTTTTCATTCTTCTAGTTTGGTCCACCTCAAGCCACACTGGAGAGGACACTGAAAACAACATTCAAACTGAATAAGACTCTGGAGTTTTTATTTGATTTTTCTTTTTGCTCGTCAGAGAAGGGTAGCTTTTTTCAGCTGTGGTAATAAAATGAAAAATACTTCTGTAAGCTTCCGTAAGGGAAATTTTTCCTTAGGTGGGCTTACTAAGGGTCTGGTAGAGATCACTTGACAGAGTCACTCACTAGAGGTGCCTCACAGTTATAATATAAGAATTTAATGATTTAGTGTTCATCTCCTGGTGCCACAGAGCTATAGACATCCAGTTTTGTAAAAGCTTTGGAGAAAGGCCTTGCATAGTCAACATGCCTTCACTGAGTTGTAATCATTCTTTTTTTTTACTTTTACTTTTATTGTCACCATGCATGCAATGTCTTGTATTCAAAATGAATATATGGAATGTATCTAAGTAGCAGCAAACATGATTAGCTTGTACTATTATCCGTGTTATTGGAATGACTTTGCAGTGACAAATGGTAGCGATTCACTCTATTTTCCAACAACTATAGGAATATTATCATTGAACTGGAGTGTCAAGGCTGTGTGATGAGAAGCACACCTTAGGACTCAGACTTAAATGTTTTAATGCAAATGGTTTGTTTGTGTGAATGATGGTAAGTTCTTGCGGAAGAAAACTAGCAGGTGATACAAAGACAATGAAACTGTTAGTTTGGAGTGAATGGAGCAGACACGGGGAGATTGGAACATGAGGAGGGTCTTGCACAAGGAGAAGGTGGAGTTACAACTTGGTGACATCTTTACACAAGAACCAAGTGCTAGGAATTAGTCCTGACTGCACTAGTGATGAAACAACCTGCAATGGCGTGAGTGGCAGGACTTGGGTTGATATAGAGTAGTTAGATGATTGAGTTGGGGGTGATTAGTCGATTGAGACCAATCAGGCAGTCAAGTGTGCTATCCAGAGAACGATACCCAAGAGTGTACACAAACACAGACAGAACCCAAGAGGCAAGGCAGGCCAGCAAGGCAGGCATAGGAATTATGACAAAACCTCCACTACATGCTATTTCTTTTTTGTTTTACTCCAACTATCCGATAAGACAGTTGTTCTTGTAATATTAGACATTTGCTAAAAATGATTCATTCATCCTCATGTGAATTTGAAGCAAATTCAGCATAGCCAAGCTCTCTTTGTGTTAGCTGGCTTGACAAAACTGAACACCTGGGTCAAAGATAACAAGTATCAAGACAGTGTTTAACAGTTTTTTTCTGTTAACCAAAGTGTCTGCTTCAAGCTCTGTGTACTTTCACACAAAGGAGGCCATTTGACAGGTCATCAAGTCTTCTAAGCAAAATGAATCAACTGAGCACTGCCAGCTGCTATCAGAAACACTATCAGGGCAATGAGTGAAAGAGGACTTATTATATTAAAATGTTTGTATTACCTCCCAGTCCATTCTCAGTGCTGTTGTTTATATCTGACATGACAGCTGTACATTTAAAGTACATGCACTTAAACATTAAAGGTTTCAACCACTGCAAACATGCCCTATGCAGTCCTCTAAAATCCCACTTGTGTGTCGCATAATGTGGATGACGCTGCGTATCAGTTGAATACCGACTGGTTGACAAGTGTGCCAGAACAGGGAAGGGTGCAACAGTGGTGTTCACTGGGAATGAAGGAAACATCAAAATTAAAAAAAGTATAGTACAAAAAGTACAGAAAGGGGCCTCCGTGGAGACTTTTCAGTTTTTAACATCAGTTTCACTTCAGCACTTTATATGTTAGACCTGTTTAAGAGTAGCCCACAAAGTGGTTGTACCGCATATTTTTTGAACTTGCTCACATCTGATAAGACTCACAAGTTATTATAAGACACCATTTGAATTGTGTTTTCACTTACAGCCTAGTTCCAGTTTCATTTACTGATCGGTTAGATTAGGATTGGGCAAGATGTTAATCCCACATGCTGAACTATGCGATCAGTGCATTCGAGTATAATGCAAATGTAATGGAAATGAGCCTGACAAAGCAACCATGAGATAAGTTAAATTTTGTGAATAAAACACAAGCAGACAAGAAAATATGTGAAACCATCAGGTTGACATGAGAGTTATATTTCGTAGTATCATTATTAAGAACTCTCCAGAGAAAAACTCCCAAGAGAAAGTTTCAAGTGGGTGCTGGAGATATGAAACAAAGTATCCCATCCCTACTCATGTCTATTACTTTCTCTTCATCCGTATTACACAAAAGGCAGATGAAAATGGCATGCCATGGTTAGACCCAACATTTGACAGTAGCAGTTTTATTGTCATTCTCATTATCATAAATCATTTGAACATGTTGGCAAAACTAAACCAATAATTAGTTGTGCTTGGCAGGGAAATGTCCACTTGGCTGCAGGGGATGCTCATTTGTGACTTTGGCACATGGCTTGCAGTTAAATTGTTTGTCTAATACTCTCAAAGAATTACTCCCCATGTAAGTCCAACCTGCATGTCTGGACCGCTCCCAGTTTGAAACACAGTTTTAAACACAGAACGTTTTCCCACCTTAATTCAGATGCTGTGACAATGTTTAGGAATGAAATCTTGGCTATTACACCGTCTCTGAGCAGCACTGTTTGCAGAAAAAAGACCTATAACTGTGCTTTTAATACCTCAGCCAGACCATTAATTTCACTCCCAGTAAAATAAATGTTCCAAAATAGTCCCAGCTATAAAATTCTAGCACCGTTTACATATCTTCTTTAGCTAATGTGAGACACAGTTCAGATCAGAACTCAATGCTCTGAGACATGCCTGCATGGATCATTACAAACTTCTTTTTCTTTTTTTCAGCATCATTACGATGACATGCTCTTGTGTAGCAAACAATTCTAATTTGAGACCACTGGGGGGAAAAATCCTTATGAGTTGCACTAGCATTTATTTTTATATAAACAGCAGATTATATGGCTTCTTGCAGGTGTTGTGGTATGAACCTATTGCTGAAAAAAAGGCACATTTAACATTACAAAATAAGGTCGGAACATGTTATTGTAGCTTTGTTTTCATGTATAAGTCGAGTCAGAGGCTGTTTGCTGAGGTTCTGATGCCATCTGTGGGGTCAAAGACTCATTCTCCATCTTTGGTATCTTGATCATTACCATCTGCTGGGTGTCAAGATATTTGCAGCTTTGCATCATGCCGTGTACTAATGATCATAATTAGATCATGGACATCTCTGTATAGTTGTACAGTCCTGTTGAGTGTCCTAGTGGAAATTCCCTGGTCAGAGACAGGTATTCAGAATAAAACTTTGTAGTTTTAGTTTTGGTGGCCATGGGACCAACTCTGCTTTTTACAGATGTGTGGTGACCTCCAGCTCGCACTGGGAGAGTTTAAGTGATTGAGATTAGAATTAACACCTCCAAGTCTGCTCAGCCAGAAAAGGGTAGAGTATCTGCTCCGAGTCAGGGGTGAGCTGTTGCTCAAAATGGAGGAGTTGAAGCATTTCAGGGTCTTGTTTACAAGTGAGAGGAGAGTAGAGAGGTAAACTGACAGTCTAATGTAGTGAAGCAGGAGCTGAGAGTGAAGACCAGGCTGTCCATTTACTGGTCAACCTATGTTTACAAGCTGCGGGTGGGAGCCAAAAGAATGAGATTATACTTAATTTACTTGACTCAGTGTCAGAGATGGGGTGAGGAGCTCAGTCATTTGGGAAGGGGCTCAGAGTAGACTTGGAGCTAGCTGAGGTAGTTTAGATATCTGGCCAGGATGCCTTCTGTACGCCTCTTAGAGAGGTGTTTCAGGCATGTCCTGACTGGAGAAGACCCAATGACAGATCCATGATGTAATACAGAGATTATATCTCTCAGCTGGATCAGGAAAGCCTCAGTCTTCCCCCGGGAGAACTGAAGGAGGTGGCACAGATAACACCCACGAGATAGACGGATGGATACTTTATACTGGGCCTTTCTGTGTGGCATTTAAAAGTTGTCCTCGTATCTCTGTGGGGTCTCTCCAGGTACTCTGGCATCCTCCCATAGTCCAAAGACATCCATGGGATTAGGTTAATTAGGGAGTATGAATGGCTGTCTCTGTGGGTTTGCCCTGGAATAGACTGGTGACATGTTCAGGTTGTACTCTGCCTCTTGGCTTAAGGCCCCTGTGACCCTGGATGGATGGACGGACATCTTTTTATGCATTTTTTGAGTGTTTTATTTAAACATGGCATATATTTTACCAGCAATATTTGTTCATGAATAAAAGAGGTAACTGTCACGGGTTGCCGGGGCAAGCCGTGTGGGAATTATTTAGGACCAGGAAGCGGCAGCTCTGGTGCAAGTGAGTTTAATAACAAAGGAAAATACAAACAGCAATGGCGCAGGTGAACATGAAACAGGAAAACCTAAAACTGGGCAAAACTAACAAAACAAACCAGAAACGAAGATGCAGGGAGGCACAGGAAAATACACGGGAAGACGGACGGAGAGAAGCAGACGAACCAGCAACGAGGACGAGGTAACACACACAATAAATACACACACCAGGAATCAAGGGATGGGAAACAGGATGGGAACACACCTGGAAGACATCCCAGCTGACGAGGGGAAACATTAACAGAACGCACTGACATCAGACAGGGACCTTCAAAGTAAAACAGGAACACATACACGCAAAGAGACAGACTGAGAACGCAAACTAAACACAGAGACCTTAATACACAAAAGGGGACACCACAGGCAGGGATAACACCAACAGAGGGAACACAACCCACACAAACTTAACACAGACTGGGGGACACAGAACATAGGAACATGTAATGTGAAAAAGGAGCACAAAAACCCATAATAATAATAAACTTAAACACGGAGTCACAGACTCCGGACCATGACAGTAACATTTAGACCAAACAGAAAAATGGGTATACAAACATTCACTTGGAAAGGAAGCAGTGACAGCAAGCAGGCTAACGCAATTTAAACAGGTTGTGTGGGAAGTGACATTTAGCTTTACACAAGAGTATCCACTGAAGTGGACTAGTATTAAAATCAGCTGGTATCAGCTGACCTAACAGGACTTCTGAATGAGCTTGATTTGAAATACTAAATACTGAATATGAATGAATATCATAACCGAAAGAAAGTCAACCTGATTTTTTTTTCTTTATAACAAGCCTGTTATTTCAGAAGAGATAACAGGTTTGATGATAATGAGGTTGACATTTCAAGTCCACCCCACCCACCGCCACCAACCCGCCACACAAAAAGAGGAAAAAACAAACACAAGAACGCACTGAATTTACAGTGTATAAGTATAAACTACGTGCATTTTGTTCATCAGGAACATTGTACTCAGAGCATACAATATCTTTGGCGTATTAAAATGTTATTATTAAAAGGGTTTATGTGTTCTTTGCATTTTTACCATCAGCAATATTTTTATTATCTCCAAACAAATAAATTCTCTTTTTCTTTCAGATGAAACAGTAAGCGGATAACTAAAAAAACCGAAATAAAATTAGGCATAACTGTGTCTAAAATTGCAACAACTTCAAGAAATGACTCTAAACCAATTACTCTGGAAAGCTGGCTAAGCTGGGGTGTCTGTTTGTTTCTGCCTCTCCAGGAGAGAAAAAAGAAAAAAAAAAAAAAACACGATGCAATGGTGTTTGAAGTGAGACAAAAGACAACGTACTGCAGCAGAAGAAACTGAAAACAAACATTAGTTAGGAGATTTGTTCACTCTCAAAAAAAGGGGTGGGGAGGAGTATATTTGTTTTTCTTATCCAGACACGTTTAGTGGCAAGAATAACCAGAAGACAAGCGAGTGAAACCTGCCAATTTCTGACAGCATTTGTCATGTCTGATATTTAGCATTTTAAGTTGACATGCAGTGAACCCAGCAAGAAATAATAACCTGAACTCTTGAGAAAAATGCCTTGAGGACTACTATAGTCCTCACTTGCCCACTTTTTATGTGTCCCTTAATCTTGCAATGTCTCTTCCTTCTATTTCTCAGCAAATCCTCTGTCTTCTTTCCTCCCTTTATTTCCTCTGCTTTTGCAATCTTCTTTTGATTTTTCTATTTTCTGTAATCTCACAGAAAGTGTCAGTGCAGGACATCACGCTGTGTCACAAGCTGACATCTGACACAGGCCAGGCAGCATAGTCAATAAAGTCCTCTAATTGAGTGCCACTGGCTGCTGTTTATTGACAAAATAAGACCTGGGAATTAGGTGTGTCTCCGTCGGGTGCTCACTGCCCCGCTGTCCTCCTGCCTGTCGACAGCTGTCCACTTCCCATCCATCACCCGCTCAGCTTGGTTTGCCGTCTACGTCAAAGGATAGTGCCTTACTTGCAAAACAACGACCATTCTTACCTTCCCTACAAAAGTACAGGTGAGCGGGTTCAGAAGCAAAGAAAGACAAAAAAATTACATGAAAAATGAGACGGACGGTCGAAATCAAAATGAAAGTTTTGCTTATTTTAGGGCGTGTGCATGTGCGGCTGCTGCCTCCATCTGTATCTCTGTAATACCCATCAGAAGAGGCACCAGCAGAGAAGCCTTCTAACAGTAAAGCACACTCTTGGTAGTTAATTAGTGTTTATGCTTCTGGACACTATCTCTGTCGCCTGGCAAAAGCAAAGATAAGATTCCCGTTGCTCAAGCTCTGTCTTCCTGCTTAATTAGAGGCCAGGCAGAGCCTTGGGCTTAGATACAAACAAAAATCCTCTATCTGCCGTTCAATTGTAAAACACAAAGACGCTTATCACTCAGTCTATTTTCCCTTCCCCAAATTAACTTCAGTCATGTGGTAATAGTTTGGTGGATGATCACGCCTGCTTGTAGGCATTTACCAGTCAGGTTATCTGAGTAAACATACAGTAAATCCCAGGATAAGTCTATTTCAGTAATGGCTGAGCACGGTCGCTGCCAAATGTCAACGTCTCAGCTGTGCTCCTTCATGTCTTTTGCATCCTCCTCCACTCTTTTCTTTCCTTTGCTTGAAAATCTTCTGCACCAGGTGGGAGCGATAAGGGTGAGATGGTAGCACGACTGGCTGCCGGACTGGATGTGCCACACTAGTAAGCCTAGGATGACAGTGATGAACGAGCCATCCAGCCTTCTGATAATTTGTCACTCACCAGCAGAGAGGGCTCCATTAATCAAAACAAGCATGTCAGTGCTGTATTTTCTAATACGCACCTCCTTTCTCCCACCTCCTCTAATCCTTAGCTCCTCCACTTTAACCTGACATGACTAACAGTAGGGTAGAGAGCAACAAGATGCCCATTTATTTTGTGATTTCTCTAACTAGTGGTGCAGGTGAACAGGCATGCGTGAGCAGCACAAGCTCATAGTGCAGCCCTTGGCACGGTCTTCTGAGGAATCACTGCCCTGGCAGGCAGCAGGTGGAGCGATGGGAGAGCTGGGAGTAAGCAGATTGATTGATCCATTGCAGCTGTAATGCATCAGGAGTTTCCCGGTGGAGACAGGCAGTGTGCAAAATGCTCAAATCTGGGTAGCAAGGCACAAATCAGCAGCAGCAGAATCTCCAGAGAGGTTCCCATTACCGCTGCTATATATAACAGTAATCTTGTTAAGCTTCCATTCTGTCTGGGCCCTGTCAGGGGGTTTGGTTCAGTCAATAAGTGACCCCTTGGACTGTAAATGAGATTCAGCCTGCTCCTTCAGGCAGGCACAAACAAACGTAAGCACGTGAACACAGACTCGCACATCAATACGTACAAAAATGATTACACATACGCAGGCATGTGTAGCCAAGCTTTGGATTTATTTGTTTTGTTTTGTTTCACATTGGGTTTTGTTTTGTTTCACGTTGGGTTTTGTGTGTGTGTGTGTGTGTGTGTGTGTGGAGAACAGGCCCTTTCTAATGAGAGCAGGGGTCTAACCTGTGAGCCCTTAATGACAACCATTTGGAGCTTTTTCTGTTTACCCCTTCATTTGGAAACCACACTTAATTAGAAATGGTTGCTTTTCAAGCAGAACAACTCGGGCTGTTGTTGCTAAAAGCCCCCCAAAGAAATTCAAATATTTTGGTGGGAAACATCTGCTGTGGCCCCTAAAGAAAGAAAAGGAAATAATATAAAAGGCGAGATTTTTGTTGTTGTTGTCGTCGTCGTGGTTGAACACATGTGGCTTAATTCTCTTGTGCCTTATGTTTAGACGTAATAGCTGCACATGTGTGTTCTCTTTGAATCAAACCGGATACCTGAAGATAAATAGACATGTGCGGAATGCTTTTCCCTCGTTGACAAACTGAAAATCCCCAAGATTGACAGGGGGGGAAAAAATCATCTAACTTTAATATGATACAAAGTCAAGTGAAGGGAACAGATAACAAAATCACATGCCAGAGCAGACATCTTGGCTCATGTTAATATCGTGCTCAGCAGAAGTCCTAGACTCAGGCTGTCTTGTGCCTCAGCCCACAGCGCCTCAGTGCTTTCACCCCTTTACCATACACCATGATTTACCCCCCAAGAAAAGAAATGAAAATTTCACTCAGAACCCCTCAGAGTGACTCCATTAGTCTGTGCCTGCCTATCTCCAAATGCCAGCTCATCTCTCAAGCTAGGCCCCCCAGTTGGACTCCAAACGCTGCTAACTGCTCATTCTTATGCATCCCTTCTGCCAAGCAGCACATCAACTGGGATGAGGAAATAGCTTGAAGTTTTCCTGGACTATATTTTTTTTCTGCACTTGGAGAAATCAGAGGAAGCTTGTCAAGGTAGGTTTTGTTAAAAAGTTATGGGATTGGAGCTCTGAGGACCCAAATAAAATGGGAAGAAAGGGAAGGTGAGTGATTGAAGCGCAGCCCTGTGTCTGTGTGGGCTGTGAGAGATGATGAGTTTCCCTTGATATGAGGAATGTAGACTGCAGCTTGTTGCCCACTGGCATTCATAACACAGCTGAGTTTAAGGGCGTACTCCATTGTTTTCCATTTTAAATATTTTGCTCTCAACCTCCATCCTAAGGTTGTGTTATTGGCACAGCACTCTGGCCCTGTTGTATATCCCTTAGTCACAGCTGCTTTCTCCTGCCATCTGTCCAAGTGACGCTGCTTATTCTCAGAGTACAGGGCCCTGCCAAGCAAGCCCATCAGCCATACAATTTAGACATTAATGAGTGAAGGAACCTCAAAGTAGCTGTTGGACTCCTTTGTGTGTTCCATTGTGTGTCGCACATCCAACAAATATGTGTTGACTGGGACTAACACTATTAATGATTAAATGCTTTTAAGTACTTTTTTCCAGCTACTATATTTATTAAAACTGTACACTGTTCCTCTTTACTTCTTGTCAGTGCATGGGGTTGTTACTCAAGAAAAGTAATGTAGTACACATCCCCTGTTGCTTTTCTTAAAAGTAATGCAACTCAGTTACTTGCCACAGAAAATAATTTGTATCACTAATCGTTACATTACTTTCTAGTTTCTTTGTAAAAATGACCTGAAACTCATAATTACAATGTAAACCTACAGGTTCGCGAAGTCCCACACACAAACACCAATCCATTGTCTAACGAGGACACGGGTACGATCTTTTTCTTTTCGTTTTTAGGTACAAGCACAAGACCAGCAACACAAAGCAAAGATGAAAATCAGCCCAAAGACAGTCAGTGATTTTACTTTAGAAACATAACAAAAGGTAGAAACAGAAGCTGCACGCCTGACTGCTCATCACTGCTTTTGTTACCTGTTAAAGATCATGGTCTGGCTGCTGCGTCGGGGATGCCAAACACTCAGCTTTAACATCACTTTGGGTTCTTGGCAAGCTTTGTGTTAGCATGCTGTGTGCAGATGCTTGCAAAGAGCTAAAGTTGTGTTAGAAGTTCAGTCTTGTTCCTGTTCTGGATGAAGTTTGCACTTCACCATTTCACTCTTGTACTTTCCTCCTATAAAAATAAAAGCTGCATCACCACCGCCATTTTCTTCCTCTCGCACATGAGCTGAAATCAACTGATTTTACAGCAAGAAAAAAAAAACATCTTCGGTGTTTTTTTCCTTGCTATCTGCCCGTTGCGCAAGTAACTGAAGAACCTTTGTAACATAACTAATGACATAATTGTAACCTTAATGTAATTGAGGTCGTGGTGAAGAGAGAGCTGATTGTAAAAGCGAAGCTCTCAATCTACCAGTCCATCTACATCCCTACCCTCACCTATGGTCGTGAGCTGTGGGTAGTGACCAAAAGAACGAGATCGCGGATACAAGCAGGAGAAACGAGCTTCCTTCAAAGGGTGGCCGTCCTCTCCCTTAGAGATAGGGTCAGAAGTTCGGCCATGCGGGAGGGGCTCAGAGTAGAGCAGCTGCTCCTCCACATCGAAAGGAGCCAGTTGAGGTGGTTCAGGCATCTGACAAGGATGTCCCCTGGGCGCCTCCTGGGTGAGGTGTTCTGGACATGTCCCAGCCGGGGAACCTTGGTGTTCCCTCGGACAAGCTAGAGGTGGCTGGGGAGAGGGAGGTCTGGGCTTCTCTGCTTAGGCTGCTGCCCCCGCGACCCGGCTCCAGATAAGCGGAAGAAGATGGATGGATGGATGGATGGTGGATGTAATTACTGTTTATAGTCCAGCAATGCTATCCATGGCTGTGTTACTGAAAAATGTAATGTGATTACAGTAACACGTTACTTTGTAACCCAATGCTGCTTTCTGTGCCCCCAAAATGACAGTCTCACTCTTTCAGTGAAGTGACCAGTGCATGAAATCTACTGTTTTGTTCGCTTGCAAGAAAAACCACAAAAAAATCATAATTATTTCACCAGTTGTATGTGTGTGCGCTTTCATGTATGCGTGATTCAGCCTTGATCCTCCCAGAGTGGCAGCAGAAGACAATTACGATACTATTTTATCTCAGTTTGGTTTTGTCACCACAAATCAGATTTCACAGTGAATTATATGGATTAGGCCAGCAGCCGTTGAAGGAAAAACTAGTTTTGCTGTTTGCCAGATGCTGTCTGCCTTGTTATAGGATGCTGAAAGAAAAAAAAAACAAAAAAAAAATGTAGCTCTGTTGGGAGAAAGCTCCACGGGAAAAATGTAGGAAAGAGTAAACAAGGTCTTATAAATGGTCTCTTCCACGCCATAACACTTTTTTCAAGTGCCAGTGTAATAATCATACTCCTGACCATCTACTCACTGCACTGCAACTGTCAACTCTATGAACAATGAATAGTTTTCCGAGGACAGGCAGATAACACAATAACAGCTGCTGACAGCTTTTGACAATGTTCCCGGGGAATGGAGTTCCAGTGCATCACATTTAAAACAGCAGGGTGGGTTACACACACACACAAGAATGTAAATCAGCTTCTCCCTGCTAATCAAGTACTCCACTCCTCTGTATTTGTTAATAAAGCTGTCATCTTTTTAATTACAGTTCTCATTTTAAGTAGCTGGTTAATATACTCAATAGAAAACTCTACTCTCACCTCTCATTAGTTCACGGGTGAAGCAATAAATCCTTTACGCCCTGACTCTAAAATTTATATGGTTCAGAAACTCCAGAACATTTGTACAGTTTACAACTTTTACAAAACAGTTGCCCTTATCAAGCGCAGCAGTGAACAGCTCCAAAAAGCTGTCCTCCTGTTAGTATGCTAAATAAACTCAGCTGACTGAGGTATTGCATATTCATGGCATGTTTCACTGCCACCAAGGATCCTGTGAAACCTCATTTTCACAACAAGGGACTTTCATGAACAGCACTTTCCTTTGTGTCTTTCTGGAACCATTTGGCCTTTCGTCTGTCGTTTCTGCTTAATTTGTTCTGTCAGAGAAGAGGAGCACTCATACCAGGGGCATGCACTATCTGCAGGGACTCATGGTATCCAAATAAGAGAGCGAAGAATGGAAGGCCAAACACGACAAGTAGCCGAACCGAAAACCTCTGTGTACTTACAAGCCGCCGTGTTCCATGTTTTGCTGCATCTTGATATTCCAGCTTAGTTAGTAATGCTTTTGAATAAGTAATCACACTGCGCTCCCTCTTTTCACTTCGTACTACAGTGAAAGGAAGCAATGTCATGTTTGCCCTGTGCAGCACAGTGTTTCAGCTGGAGGAATATTTCCTGTCCACTTTTCTGTTTATGTCCGTTATTCCTTATTTTCATAAATAAATCCTTACTTTACATTCATTCAACATTTAGCACTTAAATAGTTAACAGGGAAAACAAAACACTACCGTCAACAGACAGTCACATCTTAGGCTATGCACCCTGCAACTTATCACTGTTGAAGACCTATTTTGTTTTTTATGCGCTGAAGCTTGAGTGGAATTACTAATTCATACTTACTCAACAAATATTTAACCATGGTTATGTCACATTCTAAGAAACGTCCTGTTCTTACACGTAAGGAATTGTTCAGCAGATCTCCATCAGATAAAACACAATGTATTGAATTAGATAAAAAAAATATTGTTGACATTCTCATGCCTTGGCTCATTATTAGTCGCAAACATTTAACAGGGCTTTGGTTAAAAGTGAGAAAGTCTACCACCAGTGTTAAAACTAATGTGACGAAGATAAATCTTTACAATGGGTATTTTAATTAACTAGTGGAAATCGGAGGCAAAAAAAAATGGGAAGAATAGGTTGAAACTGGAAAATAAACCAAGGCTCTGGATGTAATCATGGTAGATGGCACTTGAAGGGGCATGATGGCAGGGGAGTTCCTTTGGACTTTGTTGATTATGTAAATTATGGCAAGGTTGTCAAAATGACAGACAATGGACCTCTTTGATCATTTGTGCCTCCAGAAAAGGGCCACGATGACTACTGGGTAGTTCTGGAAATTGTTATGAAAGCATTTTGGTGCAATTTGGTGGAAAACCACCTTTTGCCTTAAAACTGTCAGAAGGAGCAGGATCTATGTAGAACTGATCACCATGTGGTTTTGATTTAAACAAGATGTGATGGCTAACTGTGTTAAAAAGCGATGGAATGGATGACATGAGGGAGAACATATGGAGTAGTACAGAGGTGTGCCAAAAGTGGGAGTACTTGTTATTTTATGCAGGAAAGGGCAAGAAGAAAATTTGGAATGCCAGCAGGGAAGAAGCCTAAAATTGATTCATTGGGGAAAATAGACATATGGCCTTTTGTGATTATGGATGGGGATCCACTTTGAGTCTCCTCGTCATTAACTGGATGATGCTTGGTAAATGGCTGATGTGCTGAGAAAATGAGAATTTTTCGTGGCCGGTAAATAGATGATACTTCTATAAGGGGAATGTAATGTAAAGTGCACTCAAGGCACTTTTTACTACAAGCCACATTTGCATAGTGCTTTATTCTGTGCTTTTAAGTCATTTCTAACTATCACACACACCCACAGAATGACTGTTTGGGGTTCACTACCATGTCCACTGGAGAGGCCAGAGATCAAACCACTGAAATTTGAAATGGCAGACAATCCACTCTAGCTACTGAACATCCAGCTTGTAAGTCACTGTAGCAGTCAACTGAAACATGCACTACTATGCTAAAAGGCTGGATTATTGATGCAAGTACTTTTTGTCCATATATAGCGTACAAATAGCTAGAGAATACAGCAACCCAGTGCTAGCAGTGGCAGCACAATGTTGTTGAATAAAAGAAAAGGAATTAGCGGAATGTGCAGCCTGCAAGCTGGTGCCACTGAGACCAGAGGAGGTTTAGAAATATACAGGTAACCCATTGATGGAAATAGCTGTAAAGAGAGGCTATGTAAGAAGAGAAACTGACATCAGACATAAGAGCAATCTGAGATCGGTGCAATGCTTTGCTGCAATTTCTCTGTTGAACAGTATATTTCCTTAAAACAATTTTGGTAAGGGGATTGAGGATTGTTTGTAAGACTCCGCTTCATGGTTTGATTTGGGCACTAAACACTACTTTGTGTGGATTAGCAAAACACAGCTTTGGTTCAAATATGCAACTTCAGAATCACAATTAGTTTTGCTGCAATAATGCCCATACTTACATGTTAAAAATGTGACTCAAAAGGGACTTTTACAGTCATCCACTAGTTAGAAGTGTTTCACTGCTGCCTAAGCCTGCTGCATCGGGAGACAGACACCAAAGGAGAGCTTGTGCATTATTTTGAGAGGTTGGCGGCTTTGTCATAATTGCAACACTTGATGTCCTAGGGACGAGAATAGGCTCATCTAATCCGATTAGTCATATTTTTCAGCAGTCACCTGGAGAAAAAAAAGGATCAAAATTTGAAATCGTATATGCACTTGGGTGATGGACAGAAAAGTCAGCTTTTCATCTCTCTCAGTTACAAGTCCAACCAGATCTCAGATGTTTCTCTGTACACATTGTCTACTGCAAACAAGGCTTATCTTGTCAACCTTAAAAACCTACCATAACTGCACAAATCAGAACATGTTGCATTTGGCAAATGAATGGTGAAACACTTATCATATCATTTTGTCAGCAGTCGTTTGCTTGTCCCGCTTCACTTCTGCAAAGCCCTCCTATATTCTCTGCCTTTATCATTACCACCGGCTCTGCTGTGACACTGCAGGGCCTATGACACCTTTTAATATCCAAGTAGAGTTTTGTGGAGAGGGGAGGACAAAGCAGACAGGCCGAAAAGATAGAATTCATTATTCAGGCCCTTCTGCTGCCTGTTCCTGCTACTGCTTTGCACATTCCATCTATCAGCCTGTGAAATAGGGACCCTGCCTGTCCTGCACATCACTGTGACCCCATTACACTGCCACATATACAACCCTTTGATGAGAGCTGCTGCCATGGCTCTGCTATTCTAAAGAGAAAAAAAATCATATTACAATTTGCCATCCCATGCACACACACGCGCGCACACACACACACGCGCGTATTAAATGTTTTTAGAATTGGGGGTTTTTTTCAGTGTACATATTTGATATTTAGTGGAATAGTTAGACATATATTAACAGAGAGAATGGGAGGAGAGAAAGGAAAGCTGGAATAGTGCACAGCAAAGGCAAAGATTTTTCCTTTGTTCCCTGTGTCTTAAAACATAACCCTCTTCAGGGCGATAGAGCAATTCTTAAGTTACTCAGCTCACCATAAAACCTTGCATCCTAGTCTGTTCATATTGTAGGTCTACTCACTGTCTTGTCAGTAGTCCTGGATTGAGGACCTCTAACATCACCTTTCCACCCACTGTATTTGCTGAAATAGGTAGATGTGGGTGTCTCCACAGTGAGACAACATATGAAAAAGGAGAGTTTTTCAAGCTGGTTAAACAAGACAGGTCGACTGGAACTGTGACTGTTGTTACAAAAGGCTTTTTTGTTTGTTGTTTTTTTAGTTTTTAGGTCTTTTTGGTTTTTTGGTTTTTTTTTTAGGAACAAGCTTTTCTTACATTCTTTGTTTTTTGAGCAGTTTTCTTGGTTTTATGGCAGAGTCATATACACATGCTGCAAGCTCTCCTTGAGTTGCTGCTTCTGTGCTGGTTTGCTCTGTAACCTCCTTCAGCTCTGTCAGATTTTCTGCTAAGATTTTAAACTGCAGGTAAAAATTTAATGGCCTTATCCTCAGATTAGGAAAAGATGATGCATTTAAATCATGCTTGTAGTCCACAATTGCAAACCAGTTACTCCAGGCTGCTGGGTTTTGACGACCAAGGAGACTGAAGAGTAAAAGTCGTAGCGTCCGTATCTGAGCTTTGGTTATATAGCCATGCTAGTTATGAAGTTTTGGCATCTCACTGATATGAGTAAGATCCACCAGCTTTTCTGCCTGAGCCTACGCTGTTTAAGTTTACCCTAACTGTTTATTTTACATCCTTTCATATAGCTTAATAGGTCTCACTGTACCCCTTAATAGCAGGTGTTAAACAGTTTAAATACCATCACTCCCAGATGGTTCCCGGAATTACTTACTTTATTATTGAGCTTTCACCTCATTAAATCACTTGTCAGCTCCTTAAACCTTTTATTAGGCAGAAGAGACAAGATTGAAGGCAGCAATCTGTGCGAATTAATTTATTCCGACTACATTACAGTTAAATGCACAGTTTTCAAAATTTTTACAATGATTGAAAGTTCATTTATTGATAAACATGTTGACCTTCTTGTGGCCTGAGGCGATGAGGAGTGCAGGGTGAATAGGAGGAGTTCTGTTAAAGCAGAATCTCTAACAGCAGCAGAGAGAAACATACTCCTGTTTGGGATTTTCAACCAGCTGTCGTAGGTGTGTGACCATGCCAGAGGCCTCACAGAGGATAGTGGGTAAAGGAGTGTAGTGTAGTGTCCTTAACATGCAGATTGCGTGGAAATAACACCCTTTTCCCTCTCAAACACCTACACCGCACACACAAAAATGGTGACAGAGAATGACTGCAGGGAAACCTGTAGCTGAGACTGAAGAAGTCACTTGGATGAGTGATAAAACATTTCTCGCACTGAAAACGTTACGTCCAGATGAACAGAATCAACTTTTGGGAGTGACACAGGATTGTTACTGAAAACTATGGAGTCCAGGACACACATACACACATTCCTATATTCATTTGCAGTTGCACAGCTACTTAAAAAACAATTACAAGTTGTCCCTTCATCTTGAAAAAAAAAAGTGTACAGAGGGTCTGCAGGGTGAGAAGTGGTTTCAGTGTTAGAGGAAAATGCAAAATAAGTTAGGGTCCTTGTTACGTAAGACATGAGATCTCCTGAAAACACAATTTGTGAAATACGGTAAATATCTAAAATTTCCCCTTGTGGGACTAATAAAGGTATATCAAAATCAAAAATCTAAATATTTTCTCTAGCTGTTGCATATCAATATAAGAGTATATTGAGTAGCAGTATTTCCACATGTTGGTCGTAGCTTCTTTCAGGGATTCTTTCAGGCTTTAGGGTTCAGGTTAGAACTAGTTGTATGGCGAGGATTTAAGATGTGCATGATCTCCATGACATTTTATGATTGTGTCTCTTTCAGCTCCAGTCTGTGTGCATTTCAAGCCTGAATATAATTTTGAAACTAAATTTATGTTGCCTGTTGTGAAGGTTGTTGCTCCCAGAGGTTTGTTTTTTTTTCTGATCGCAGCCAATGTGGGTTTCTGTACACCTTTATTAGAAATCAACACAAAAACTGTGAATAATACGACAATATTCAGTATCTTTTAACATCCACAATTCTGCCTGCAGGTCTATATGTTCAAAGTATTACCCATTACTACCTTAAGAAATGGCTGGCCAGCAAATACATGTTTGAATGTGCCCATGTTTCCAGCTATAACAGGTCAAATATGCTGATCATATCAAAATCCACTTTTTTGTTCTTTTTTCATATCATCAGGCTGTATGGCAGTATTGTAAGTGGCAGATTATGAGGGAGGAAGAAACTGAATATCACAATCACAATCAAACTTAACCACATGGATATCTAAACACTAACAGCTGAAACAAACCATTCAACAGCTGCTCCTGGAAAACTGATGTATTCTGCATATACTGTGCTGTTTTGAGTGTGAAAATGATGTGTTGTGACTTGGGGGTTTAACCTTGAGGAATATGCAAAAGCTGTAGTGAATAATAATTGCTATGAGTCATGTAGTCATGTGGGGTATGGTGGAGTTTAAAATCAATCATGTCAAGCTGTTTAATGCAAAGACGGAGAGAGGAAAAGTATTTGTCTGTGAGCCCCTGTGCTGTTTGATATGTGCATGGCATTGAGGCACATCAGTTCTTAGTTGACTGACAGCATATGACGATCTCATGTTTGCAGAAGAGGCCTGACTGCAGCTGTGGGTCCAGTGAGGCTACTCATGTAAGAAGAAAGAGGCTGGCTCAATCAAATCTAAACCGTCTGGAGTGTCTCTAGAGTTCTTCCGATGGAGGACAGATGTGGTGATTGGATCAATTAAGCAAAGGTAGTATATTTAAATTTAAAAGTCTATCAGGCTGCTGCAAAGCAATGGCCGCTTCTTTTTTTTTTTTTTAATTATTCACACTGCACAAACACACATCAGAAAGATCTATGTCTCCTTCTACATTTGAGTATCCTCTGAAAAAATTTTCTTATATGACGGTAAAGTCTGTCAGCCCAGCACGAGATACTCAGAGCTCGAATGCCAGTCAGTGTAGTTCTGAAACTGCTGCATCTTCAGTCAATCACTTGTGTTTTTGAGCTGCTGTGCAAATGGCAGTCCATTTGCACAGTATGACTCATCACCATTGTCATACCATAATTATAGCATCTGGCCACAGTGCCAGCCCTCATGCTGACGCTGTAAAAAAGAAAAAACCTTAAATATGATGAGGCTGTTTTTCACCTTTTCCAACTGTTACCTATTTCATTCCCACGTCTGTTGTCTTATCCATAAGACCGACTCCTTCAAGACACTTGATGATAAGAAAGCAATTTATGCAACTCTTGTGCAAAGGTAATTACAACAGAATCATTTTGGTCACATGTTAATGCATACCTACATTTCAGGGCAAATAAGCTACATGCTTAATATAAATGCGTAATATTTACAGCGGTAACATTTGGCATCTAGGTCCTGATCTCCCCACAGGAATATGTTACGTTCAAGGATAACCACCCACTAGATATCCTTTAAGTGCAAACTCCTAACCAAAAATAAACAGAGAATCAAGGGCATAATCAGATCTCCCTTGAATTACCTACAAATTTCTTATACTTCCAAACTGCCATTGCTAAGATGCTTTGTAATTGATTCTCTGGCCAAAACCCTTAGATTCCCAATGAATGAAAATAATAGCTCCTTTGCCTGTCTTTACCCAGCCAGCTAACTTATCCTGAAGTTTCATTTGGATTTTTTTGTTTTTGTTTTGTTTTGCTTAATCCGCTTTTAGAAATTTACCCTACCCCATAGCTTACACCTTTGCCCAGAATCCACCCCGCCGGGAACTACATGTTAAACAAATGCAAATTGAAACAATTGTGATTGGCCCATTTTATATCAGTTTGGTCTGCTTGGTAGCAAACATGCCAGTATTTGTTTCACAATCTGCTGCTGTGCGGATTGCAGATTTGTGCAGAATGCAGGAGACTGACACTGCAAATGGAAAGCAATATTTATTGCTGGTAGCAGGTCTGATGAGAGAAGGAACAGAATCCAGACACAGCAGGATAAGCACAAAGCAAAACTAGCATGGTATACTCAGGAAGAAGCTCAAGAGACCAAGAGATACAAATATAAACACTTAACAAGGGAGCACAGAGGAACCGATGCATAATCATGAAAACAGGAACACACATACTGTGGAGAGTACTACTACAACTGCTAACAAAATACCTCAGTCAAAATACAAGATAACACCAGACTAGAACTGTCTGCTCCCCCTTGTCCTCCATAGGCCTGTACTATTAAGAGAGATTTAGTCTCATCCAGGCATCTTTGGGTTTAGCTTGAATCATAAAATAATTGCCAAAAAATTCTAACTTTTGGAAACTGTGGTGTTTACTTAACTTTTAAATAATTACATGAATTTGTATCATATTTTCTATATCTTGTATTTGGTACAATTTATTTTAGGGGAAAACATGCTGATGATTTTGAGGTCTCAAAAACTCACAAAATATTATATAAAGGTACTTTAAGTATGTTACAGGGTTAACTTTGGTGTTTCTGTACTATGAAGATGCTTCACTTCTTACCTGTTCCTTGGTCATTTATAGTAGAAATGTGAATAAGTATGAAATCAGTGCTTGCTGACCAATCGGCTCTTTGTAAAATAGCATTATTATTCCTGGAAAATCCATGAGACCTGCAAGCATTGATGGTAGGAGGCACTAAAGTTTACTTGTTAATAATGAATATGAGTAATGAATGCAGATCAGTAGAAGCAAGTTCATTCCTTGATGGAGTTTTTTTACTGTTGGTTGCAGCTTTACAATAGTTTTATTGTTCTATAAACATGCAACCTGTCACGATTCTGACAGGTTGCATGGGTCAGTTTTGACCCAGTATTTTGAGTTTCTCGTGTCTTGATTTAATTTTGTATTTTGTTATTATTGCCGGTTTAGTTCAGTGTCTAGTCTGTCTCAATCGGTCGAGTCCGTGTCCTAGTAAAGTGTGTCTTGTTTTCTGTTTTACTTTGAAGGTTCATGTTCCTGTCTAATGTCAGTGTTTCTAGCTTTGTTCTCCCTGTCTCATTAGGTCTTATTCCTCCCAGCTGTGTTCCCCTTCTGTCTCTAATTCCTTGATGACTTCCTCAGTGTATTTAAGCCCAGTCTTTCTTCGTGTCAGTGTCGTGTTATCTGTGTGGTCCGTCTGCTTAGTTTATTTTTGTATCCTCAGTTTAGTTTCTGTTCTGTTTTTCCAGCAATAAAAGTTGTGTATTCTGAGTTCATGTCTGCCTCAGAGTCCTGCATTTTGGGTCCTATCTCCCTGCCCGTCCGCACACAGTCATGACACAACCATAGTCCTAGAAGGCACCTATTATAATTACTGACCTTACATCAAATCTGCAGATAGACTAAAAAATATCATTTATGTTTGTATATTGATTCTTTCCTCTCTGAAGCTGCAGCTGAAAGAATACAGACTAAAACTGTCTTTGGAATGAATGAATTTGATGAAATACAATAATCAGATTCTCCCTTGTGTCAGTGACAGAGCTGTGATATCGGTAAGTCTGTTAACTTGCCCAGTCAGCATTTACTTTTTTACGGTTTTCAAATATGCTAGACTTTTTTAATACAAAAGGTCTTTTCTAGCCTTACTGACCAAAGAGATTAAATGCACATACAGTCAAACAGCCCTTTTAACTTTAACACTGCACAGTGCTTTTCCTCTTCCACACACTCACACTTTGTTACTGCTTTGTTTGCAGAAGCTGTGTTGCACATTTAACCTCTTCATATTTTTCTAAAGTTACAGTTTGATCTTTGTTTGCAACATCATGATACATAATTCTGATTGGTTGAATACTGCCAGTTCCACCCATTTCATTTGAATGCACATGCAAAACCTCCGACTGACATACTGAGTTGCTAACCCGCTTCATGTGACTGTTTATGCTGATAAGGGAAACAGCCTAGGTTTGTTTTACTCGCGTCGTAGCAAAGAGCTTTAGTCCAGAACTGCTTTCTATTACTAACCAGTAGCTTCCAGGAGTGGGCGTGATCTAGGGAGGACTCAGGCAGCCAGATATGTTTTACATCCCCAGTGACTGACAGTATTTAAACCTGCCTTTTATCTTCACTTGGTGCCAGATTGTTAACCTACTTTATATGATAGTGTTGCTCAGCCTGTTTGCAATTCAGATATGATCTAGTTACCTGCTTGCCTTGTAAACCTAGATTTGTATTTACCTGCTTGTCTCCTCCACCTCTTCCTCCTCTTAGAGGATTCTGTCTGGTGTACCTGCCTGACCCACTCTCCCACACACTCTCTGGAAATAAACGTGGACTTGAAGTTGACCCTGTATCAAAGAAGGAGGACGGAAACCTGTGCAAGAAAAGAGACTCCTCCAACTGAGTAACAAGATACTTACCTAAATGAACATTCTGACTTTGAGATAATTTTACATTTACCTGATTTTAGAACAAAAATCTTTCCTGAGTTTAACATTTTGCTTCTGATGAAATATCTTAAGTTTTGTCTGCTTTGGTGATTAATGTCTTTGAGCCTGTGAACATTCAGCTTTAACGAAGATACTTGGTTCATTTCTGTTGTTTAGAAACAACATTGAGTAGCTCATTAAAACCTTGTGAAACTGCTCAGTGTGACCTGCAGTTGAGTCCTTTTTGAACCGTGACAAACCCATCGTTAGAAATAACGTACACAGAGACTCAAAGGTATTAGAAGCAAATTAAAACAGCAATCTAAAACTTTAAGCACTAGAACCAAAACTCAACTTGAGCATATTAACCAAGAATACAAAACAGCTGGGAGCGTGTCCATTGTTACCAGGTGCACCGAATGTCCTGTGGTAAACTCCTCTTAAGGCAACTCGAACCATGCAGGTGACATGCTGTGTAGTAAAATGAGTATTAATTAGAACCCAGCAATTAAGCTGAAGTGCAGCAGCAGTCTGAGAAACCCTAATTACGGAAATTAATGGCTTCAGATAATGTGTTCTTATGTGGCACTTGTTTGATTGGAGCCTAACAGCAATGTATGGCTATAAGCTTGGTAGGCAATGAGTCTGGCTGTGTATATAAGAAATAATAAAAACATGCAATCTCAGTTACCAGTAATTAACTCAGCCAACACAAGCATTGAGATCATTATTCACAGTCAAACTCAGAAGATATCTAAGAGCACAAACAAATGGAAATATCCATAAACAAGTGCATGAAAGAAGCAATACGAGGTGCATACAGCACATTATGGTGCATGCATAGTTTCATGGGTAGAAGCAAACTTTAGAGGGTGGGGCTTTTGTTTGTTTTTGATAGATTTATCTTTTCTGATCCTAGTTTGAATCAAAATTCACAGTTTTGTTGGCATGATATGCACTAGAGTTTTATTTCATGAGCTACACGGTGCACCCTAATAATGATTCTGATTACACATTGATTTTGCACCTGCAAATGCAAACACAATATTTGCACTGTGGTGTTAATGATGTCGCTACCAGCACCAAACTGTATTTGACTCCTCAAACTCTTTGAAATGGCATAATCAGGCTGATGTGGCAGGAAGTTGCTCTTGAAAAGCTACTATTGGGTTAATGTAGCTTTTGAAATGCTAATGGGAGCAGTGGCAACAAGCAACGGGACAGCTTTTGGGTGAGCATGCTGCGGAACAATGAGCAGAATACTGACAGCTTAACTACACTGACACGACTGAGAGTGTGGATATGTGTTGCTGTTACAGAGATACAGGTGAAGCAGGGGGACTGGAGTTGGATTGCAATAGTACATAGGCTTAAAACAGAAACATAAATATTTAGCTTTCCAGGAATCCTATGGATTTATTTCAGTTTACTAGAAACCTTGCATGTCTTAGCTTTAACTCCAATCATCTGAGTGCTTTTCATCAACATAGAGCCCCATTTATCCATTTGAACAATTCCCTGAAAGGATTCAAGATTAATTAATCAGTATAATGAAGTTATTGTGTTAGTCTGTAACTCTAAAGGTCACTAGGGCTCAGAAGACTGTGGCGACAGTCCATATGTAGCATTCCAAACTTGGCAACCGATGTAGTCACTGACACCGTAAGCGATTAAAGAAAATCATCAGCAGTCATTCAGCTTTGGTGGGTTTTTTCCTGTGCACTCTACAAGTCTGTAATCAGAGGTCCATAGAAATCATTCCAGTTTGAAATGCAGAACATTAGCTTGTGGATAAAAATGTTCAAGTACATAGCCAGTGGAATACACAGAAAAAGCATAAAGCGTAAGCACATAAAGGCTGAGCAGAGAGGGATTAGCTAAACATAACAGCAATTTTATTTCTCATCAAGCTTATAGTTTAAATTATTATAAAAAGATTTGCATAATGCAAATAACAGGTAGTGATGCCAGAATTAGTAAGTGGGCAAGTTAAACTGCAGAGATGATTCTGTGCCTATTTAATCAAGTGATCTACTTAGGCAAACTCATTTGGGACTTCTGTGTACTCTTTTTATATCTATCCAAACAAAAATGTTTGCTGAGGCTGCAGACATCCAGCAGGATATGCTGTGCTTTGTTTCACAATGTCAGAACTGTGTGCAAAACAGTGATAAGGGTTCAGTGCTTCACTGTAAGATCTGTATTAGTCTTGCAGATATCTTTTCTAGGATGGATTAATAGATGCTATTTAAAATATTTCAGAGGAGATGTTCATGCTCTGATAAAGAAAAGATTCGTCACTATGGAAATGTAAACAAAAACACCACAGGGTACCATTTCATGGTTTCATAACTTACAGTGGCTTGCAAAAGTATTCGGCCCCCTTGAACTTTTCCACATTACAGCCACAAACATGAATCAATTTTATTGGAATTCCACGTGAAAGACCAACACAAACTGGTGTCCACGTGAGAAGTGGGACAAAAATCATACATGATTCCAAACATTTTTTACAAATAAATAACTGGAGTGTGTGTAATTATTCAGCCCCCTGAGTCAAAACTTTGTAGAACCACCTTTTGCTGCAATTACAGCTGCCAGTCTTTTAGGGTATGTCTCTACTATTAAAAACGAGTTATTAAAAATTAAATAAACTGTCTTATTTTTCATTCCATAAATGATCCTGCCTATTGGGTAACCGGAGTCCTATTTCTGCACAAAAGTTTTTCCTGAAGTGTCCCATCATCAAGGAGTTCAACATGAAGCACTAATTATTACCCAGATATCAAATTGTGTTCCTTAAAACATGTTTGTTGATATTTTTGATATATATTTTCATGAACTTAAACTTAATAAACAATGCCTTTGATTAATTGTTGACCAGTTGTTACAAACAGTTCAGTGGATTTCATTTGTTCACCACTACTAAAATTCTTTAAAAAAAAAAAAAAGTGGGGTTTTTTGGTTGTTTGTTTGTTTTTACATGAAAAGCAAAGACACCAGGAGAATATTATTGATTGTGTGTCTTACTGATTTATACTCTCTAGGCCCTCTGAACTACTTCCAACATGTCTTATTTGTCTTATAGTAATTTGGAAAGGATTTAATCTCTCAAAGATGCACCAAATTGTAAAAGACTACGATGGACAGGCCTTTTATGTTTAGTGCATTTTAGTATTCTGCAAAAAAACAACTTAATTTCTGTGATGCTGGACAAATTTTGTTCTTTGTTGCTGTGTTTTCCTTTCACATTTTCCTTCAGAAAGACTCATAACAACCTATCAAGCTGAATTAAGTACAGCAGCTGTTTAACACTCGGCCATCCACCTGCTCCGCCCCCCTAAATTGCAACTCCTCTAAAAACAAAGAAAAAACATGGTGACTGGTTACACTCACAACCCCATTTCCTTCTGTGCCATTCTTCATTGTTCCCTTGAAGCTCGTGAAATAAAAATTGCACACAGTTCTGCTTTGCCTTCTTTGATTTTAAATATGGTTCAAATTGTTTCCTTTTTGATAATAATCTGGAACCAACTGTTTTTGCACTCGTGAGTCGCTGCAGAACAGCTAATGTTGAAAATACAATTTCCTTTGAGTTACTCAAAAAAGTTGGTAGTTGTGGATAGTTTCAACATGGGCATTAATTTGTTTTCTGTATACCGTTTGCCTCTACAATGTTGTACAGTATGTGGCTGTGAGAAGAATACATAGAGAATAAGCTCTGTGTTTTTGTATATCAAACAGTATGCGCATTAAAACAATTGTGTATGTTTTTCATGTCGTCCTGTGGATATGAACAAGTAACCCAACACCCATTATTGTTTGTTCTCGAAAATGGTTTTGTCTTTTCATGTAATCAGCTTCCTAGTAATTATCATGGACTTTTCTTCATGAACACAGACAGATCTTTTAAAAGCAGGTAAAACGTGAACTGCTGTGAGCTTCTTCCTAGCTAATAGCTTCAATTTTTGTTTTCCTGTGTGTAGTCTTTATATTGTACGGTAATGGGACTGGCCTTTTGCTGCCTGCATTACACAACTCCAAAGCTCAGCTTTTGTGAAATGAAAATGAGCACTAGATAAGGAGAGATGCTTATATTACAAAAGGATGAATCAGTAGGAAATGGCAGCTGATGCTACACACTGTAGAAGAGCCAATTAATTAATTTGTAGGCTGTCATCCCTTCTATGCGGATTGCAGGTATAGGTATTTATCTTCTTTTGGATTTTTGCTTGTGTCTTGGACTGGATTAATGCATGGATTTGTGTTTCATGTGCCAGGTGGTCATGTGGGCCCCACCTGCTGTTTGTTGACACCGGGTGACAGCCACCCACACAGCAGCCATGGGCTTGAACACACACAATAGAGGGAATTACATTTGCCTCCCAGTGAAATGTACACTATAGCAGATCCATCGTCATCCAACGGAAATATAAATATATAAAGTAAACGCATTTAAGAACATGTCAGCACTTGTTCTTACAGCCAGCAAGTGGAAGTAATATGACAAAAAGGGATGAAGGAAGATGCAAATCAGTCTCTGAGGTGTCATTTTGAGCTGTGAAGCTGTGAAATTAGAAGTTTATTGAACTGATAGTCTATTACAATCATGTTCGAACAAAAGAGTATGAAACTAGCACATTTAACGAGTCAGTTAACACAAGACTTGATGACTTGGTCGAGAATGGGCAGCTTTGCTAGTTACGAAGTACTTAACCAGCTGGGTCATCAGTGACACAGTCCTAGAGATTTGTCACCTGTGACCATGGTAACCGTTTGTCACGACTGACACGTGTATTCCCCGACTGGTTGGTGAGTGGTTGCTATAGGATGATGGCAGCTATTACAATAAAGTTGATCTAAAACAGATATAAAGTGCCCTTGCAATTGGTTTGGTCACTGGCAGGTTGCCATGGTCACCTTTAATTTGCATGGAAAATGCCGACCTGTCTGCAAACACTAGTGAAACTGTGAAAAGTATGATTTAAACTGGAAATGGAGACTGATTGCATTCAAACTGAAAGCTGTGCTTTCAAAATTTGTTGGTGGCAGCATTTCTGGTTTCTGTTTCTTTTAACAGTTTCAGTACAGCTGGGAGAGTAAATCGAGTCAGCATTTTCTAGCCACACTATGGGCAATCGGGGTTATTAGAATACAAAACAAGGAGAATTCTGATGTAGTGCCTTCTGTGCAAATGATTTCACCTGGTAAAAGCAAACCATTCGGTGGAATACACATTTTTCAATAGCGGTGCCATGCATCAGAGTTTGTGCTAGTCTCCAGGCCTGTGAGGCCTAAAATATTCTTAATCGCTAGCAGACATTATTTATGACTTTTAATATCTTGCACTGGCTCAGTTTTGTTTTGCCTTCCACATTTTTTTGTAAAAACAATTCCACTCAAATCAAGGCAAAGCAAAAGTGTAAAAATCAGGTCAAAACTGTAAAACACACACAAAAAAACAGCTTAAAAGGCCAGTTTAAGTTCTAAATAGAGAAACCACTTATCCATTAAGCTTTTTGAGTAAAAAGCAAAAGAAGACCTTTTCATTCATAATATGGTGTAAATTAAAGAGCCAAAAGAGGGCACTAATGGGAATGTCTGAAAGTCAATGGCTAATCGTGTTGCCAGAGTAGGCTACAATACAGTATGTGAGAACAGAATGTGGGCGAGGTGTCAGAGGGTTTCGTTGACAGTGGGAGCTGTATTATCTTTAGCTCCAAGCACCAGTAACAGTCAGAGATAGTCCACTCAGTTGTATGTTCCCTAGGGACAGAACTCCTTAGAGAGAGAAAATTGGAGGAATAGCTATGACTGAGTGGCATAGTGGCAGCTCCACCTCAAACAGCCCATTCCAGACTCAATTACCACACATCTGCACCCCCGCTGCCAGCCCTGGCAATCCTAGGAAATGCTGGAATGGTTGTCCAAAAAAAAAAAAAAGCAGCTTTATCTTTGGCTGCTCAAGTAGCAGAACACCTAAGGGTTGGAGTCTAAGCGCTGGGACTGAGACTGAAACAAATGAGGTCTGAGATCGGCATTTGCAGCTTTTCATAGGTCTAAAATGGCCTAAATCCAGAGAGAATGGGGGAAAAGAAGGCTTGATTTGAAAGGGAGATTCAGTTCAGAGATGGAAACATGAGCCCAGCAGGACATTGCAGAACGTTCTCCCACCCTGTAGGAGAATGATAAAGTACTACTGCATATAACACTGACTTGTTTTACAGAAATGCCCAGCCTCTCAATGGGCTTTGCAGAACGCAACCATGCAGGACTGTCACTGGAAAATTTATAGCCTGAGACACAAATGAAGATGCCATGTTGTTACACTAATTTAGACCCTTTTATGCCAAGAGCGACTGTGTCCATAAATCCCTTTTCCTCCTAACAGATTGGCTTTGTATTTTTCTTTATAGTTCTTTGTATTAACCTGATTAAAAAGCTGCTAATTAGGTGTCCCTTTCAGGAGATGTCTTTGTGTGTCAACATTCTTTCATTACTGCAGTCAACAAGTGTTTGGGCACAGTGGGGGGTGGCTTGTCTCCCATGAAAGTTGGAACATTATGATGCCAGCCAGCTCGCTATTTAATTACCTTCTCTCTTTCTGCCCCATTGATTTACATTGTGAGGCCTTTAATTATACAATTCATCACCTTTTAAACATGAAAAACGGTGTAAAAGCACGCTAATTAAACCTTGTCAAAAGGTTTTCTGCAAGGCCCCAGTAAATCAAGCAAATGGGTTGTGTGCACTGTGTGTATGTATATACAGTATGTTGTTTCAAGGGTTTTTTTTCTGTGTATTGCCATAAATTCCACTTAATCCTCTGCAGCAAACTAATCGGGCTTTTGAAAGTATGTGTCATGAATTGATTTCAGTGCTTTCCTTGTTTTCTATTTGTTTGGTGTCATAATGAGGAGAAGGTAACAGGAAGACGCTTACCCATTTTCATCCAACATCACTGGTGTGTGTGTGTGTTGTTGTTGTTGTTCTATGACTTTGCCATATTATAAATGTATTTAAAAACAGGATAAGTCATTACCATTTTTGCCAGATTTTCAATCACAAAAAAACCCTCTATACCTTGGACTACTACAAGCTTTTCTATTAACTGGCAGATGAGTGGGTTGATCCCCAGCTCCTCCAGTCCATATGTTGAAGTGTCATCTGGCATGCTATTGAACCCCAACTCTCCCCCAATTTATCCATCAGTGTGAACTTGTGTGTGATAGTTACATGATGAAAGTGCTTAAAAGCATGAGGAATAACGTGCTGAATATGTGTGTGTGAATTGTGGGTTACCGACTGCGTATACAGTCAGTAGCTTACTTACTCTCTTATTAGCTTAATAGCAATGCTTCTGTATCACAGAGCCCTGCTGTAAACACAACTGTAAAAAACATTTTCAGGTTATTTTAATCTTTTGTTCACCTGCTGCTTCGCCCGAGCCAGTATTTATCCCAGGCTGAAAATAGTCCCAAGTGCATTTATTTGAGTGAAGTTTACTTAAGCCAATGTTGGAGTGGTCGATCAGGTGTGTCTGGAGCATTCCCATTGGACCAATGTTCCAGTCATAAACAAAATATGACTATAAAATTATTCACGTTAGTTAATCAGCTCTAAAACTAGGCTACACCCTCCACTTTCCACAGCTGTGACACTGCAGCCTCGTGATGGTAATAAATTGGATGAATGCTACCACGAATCCCCCCCCAACACACACATGCTTATAGATTACTGAAGGTGGTGGGCCCATACAATTGTTTGCTCATTTCATTGTTTTATTTGAAGTTTTGGAAAACAAAGAATGGACTGAGGGAAAAATGAGGCAGAGGAGCTGAAAAGATTGCATTTAAAAATATTTCAGATGTGTATGTTGACCCCAGCTGGAATGGAGTCCAGTTCCCCCACATCACTGAGATGAAAAAGTGGTTTGTGGAAAATGGATGGATGGATGGATGAATGGATGGATGGATGAATTTGAAAAATGCTTGTGTATGTAATAAATTCCCGCCTCCTCCAAATAGTTTTTTTTCACTTCTTGTACAGCAGGTGACCAGATCCCAAATGACGATAACAAGGAAATTATGACTCCTAAGAGAAAGGATAAAGTACAATGCCAAAATACGTACCTGAAATGATCAAGTGATCAAGGACTTCTGTGTGAAAACCTAGATGATCAGTTTGTGTTATGTCAGTATCACTGAAGAGACTGATTAAAAACAGCTCAATAGTAATAAAAAAATACTGACAGTAAACTGACACGTTAGTTAATCTTTTTCCTCCAAAAAGGAAAAGTGGGCTGTCTGGCCTTGAACATTAAACTACCAAACTAAAAACTGGCACCACTGCTGAAAGCAAATACAGTGAATGGTTTTCTGAGCATTTTATAATTTTCTTTAAAAATGGTTGCCCTATTTCTTAAAAATGCTGGTCACTGCTGAAACAAATGTGCTTTGGGTATAAAGCCACAACTTACTTATGCCCAAAATCCATGACCTGCGGATGCCCTAATGAAATGCAGTCTCACAACCATAAGTCAGACAGTGAGAAATACGTTGTCTCTCATCTCCCCTCACTTATGTGAGAATGATGAAAGATTCAGCTTACCTTGCCTGCCCTCTTTTCTGATGCCTCGCACTGCAAGCAGCTGTCACCACTGTGAAATGAAATAGTCACCGGAAAGATAAACAGCACAAAAATGCACAACAACAGCTCGTGCTATTTTGTTAAGCTTTCCCGCACTGATACTGCTGCACAAAGGGTAGATGTCTTCTTGATTCAGTCAGTATAAGTCAGAACAAGAGACGCTCTACGCTTTAACATTGAGAAGACGAGGTCAGCAGTTCAACTGAGTGCATGTCTCGAAATGAAATTGCCTTCTTTTATTTATATATATATTATATACATAATATACTCATACGAAGACATAATGAATGCCTAATGCATGTAATATCACTGAATATGTTGTTTAATGTAGGTGAGAGGTCTGAGCTTATTATGTGTCACTGTATGGAGAACGCCAATCAAGTTTTAGAGCCATTCCACAAGGACATATACACAGACACACATGCTCCGGTATAACTCATGCTACTGCGATCTCATTTTAAAGTCTTTAGTTTCAGCAAAGGAAAACAGAAGCCAAAGGTGATTTTGGATAACCTTGCCTGGTGTATAATAATTTCATAAAATTCACTTGTATTCCTATGTTGTGCAGCTTGTATCCAAAGGCAAGTCATCAGTGAATTAATTTGAGTAACTGGCGAAATATTTGGTGTCGGCAGAGATCTGGGGGCTTTTTAAATGTCACCTTCTCTATATTCAGGAGATGCTGAGGCTTTTTAAATGGCACTGCATTAATGATGTGAGATTAAATGCTCAATATCAAATAGAGGCTGCTCCAATTACAGTTTGTTCAGTTTTACTACGGCGTGGCCTTCAGTTTCCCTCCATGAAAAGCAACTTACAAGACACATCGAGATGGCGCACGTTAGCAACACTCCCGAGATGATATGTGCCATTTGCAGTGCAACCCTTGCCGGAACAAAGGCTTCTTTTGTGCCTTCCCGTTCTTGATCCAACATCAGTGACCAAATTGAAATCCTCTCCTCTGTACTGACCTGCAAATATCTGGGGACATGAGATAGGAGTGCTCACTGCCTTGAACAATGCCACAGAGTTAGGCTCTGATTCATGCTGAAAACGGATTAATTTCTCCACAAATTAACTGCTAATTCGTCTCTTATCTTTGCCCCAGACTCTCATTGAGTGAGTTGCCTTTCTCTCCTCTGCCCTGTTTCTCTCTCGCTCGTGACTCTGACTTTGTTAAGCTTGGGTGTGAGCTGTGACTGGAACTATCATTTGGTAGTCTTCCCCTTGGGTCTATTGCACGGAGATCTGAGACATGTCCCTCACGTCCTCATTTCCTTTTCTGTAAGTCTTCTACAAGCTAATTTGCCCCCTTAGCTGCTTAAATATTAAATGACAGTTTAATACCGATTCAATTAGATGTGTGAAGTGCGTGGCCGTCGTGCACTCGGAATTAGCGCAAGAAAAGTAAATATAGAAGCCTATACACAAAAACATGATCTAATTTACCACTTGGTGGGACATATGTGAGAGTGACCTTTGCTTTCAGATGACTGTATGATGTCTGGGACTGCTTATGTATGGTGGCATTACTGTGTTTTTCTAATAGCAACAAAGGAGGAGAAAGACAGCCACACATCAAGGTCAGCCTAGAAAAGAAAGAAGAAGAAAGCAGTGAATACTTTTTTGCACTAAAGTTTATACTTACAGCTCTATGTGCCCAGATCTTAAGGCTATCGACAGCTTCTACCGAAGAAGCCTTTCTGACAAGGGGATACAGTGAATAGCTCAGCTAGATAACGTCCCAGCATCAGATTAGCAGCACCTAGCTCATGGAAGGAAGTGTACCACCATGTCTGCCATTTAGCGAACTTTAGAAAGGACAGCAAGAAAGGACATGGATTCATTCAAACGCACGACTCATCATTTATTCATGAAAAGTGAGATGGGAGTTCACAGCTTTTTTTCTATGCCTTATAAAGAATGATGTGTATCTCGCGGGGCGATCATGGTTTATGTATCCCCTGTTACATATTTTGCATGGACTAATGGTGAAATTAGAAAGTGCTTACACAAACACAGTAAAACTAACATACTGTATGCATCTAAACTCAGACTATATGGGCTGACTATGCTTGACAAATGTTGAAGCTTCCATACATTATCTAACAAATTTCAGAAGAAAATCTCTGCCTGTCACATGATGGTTATGAGTCCCACTGGGACGCTGGTGTCTCCATAAATACTTTGACTTGACTCATTTGAAATGTCCTTTGAAGTCAAAAGTGACTCATGCTGAGATTGACAGTGGCATTTAACTTCACTTGGCAGCTTCTCACCCTTTCATACCTTTATTAATAAGCCAAACTTATTATTCGCTCAAACTCCCTTAATATTGAGATAATGTGTCACATCAGGTTTTTTTAGGAGTCATTTTTCATAATCACTGCGATAACCCTCCTTGAAAGGGGTGGCTGGGTGCACAGAGAGCGAGGGTCGGCGAGGTAGCAGCCAGGGACAGCTGTAGAACTCTATAAATGAGTATGCTAATGCTGACTGACATTTCCTTGAATGGCAATGAGGGAGAAAATGCTTGCTCCCAATTATCTTAAACGTCAGTGTAAAATGGGACTGTATATCCATCTGGGAATAATTTGAAATAAATGTAAAGGATTGCAGTAAAGCAATAAAAAAATGCAGATAACTAATTGAAACCAAGATTTCATGAACCTGCATGCTGCCTTGAAATAGAAGTAAGTACTTTATAAGGTACTTATAAAGAGTTCATTGTGCTCTTATCTCTTGCATTTCTATGATATTTTTCATTTCTAAAGGTAATAACCAGAGCTAGCCTTTACAGAGCAAATGTTTGTTTGCAAACATAACATTATGATGGTGGGAGAGTTTTGCACTGTGTGTATATTATGCATCTGCATGAATGCTAGTTTAAAAGTCATTAATTATTAAAGAATCTAATAGATCTTTTAATATTTAGGCAGTTTGTTCTCAAAATTACATTGCTCTGCCTTCTAATATAAATGTTGCATTTCTAATGACTCTATTTAGAGATAAATGCAATTACTGTTATGTAGAATGGCAATGTAAATATATGTCAGGAGGCAGAAGGTGTGGAAAGAAGGTGCCTCAAAGTTAGAAGGACCTGGGCTTGAATCCACTGGCTGGGTGGGGTCTTTCTCTGTGGGGTCTGCATGTTGACCATGCTTACCCCCAGCTGCTCCCATTCTAAATTGGCCATAGGTGCAAATGCCTCTCTGTATATCCTAAAATGGATAAAAGCTTAAGAGAATGAATGAAAATGTTGTTTACCAAAGCATAAAAATAATACCATGGACACTTTTGAATGTGTTACCTTGAGTGCTTGTTTTGAAAAGAAATATTTTGCTAGCTATTTGCATGTAAAAACCAGTTGGGTGTGAAAATTATCCCACATGTCTACAAACTGAGCCTAAAACCAGTCATTTGGGCTTAAAAGGAACTGTTCACTAGATGTGGTGCTGAACTGCAGCTGTAGGTAGGCCACAGACTGTTTCAGTCGCTTCAAATCCATTAGTGGGAAAATGCTTTTTAATTATTTATTTAGTTCCTTTGTTCTTTAAAGTCAGAAATAGTGTCAAATGTATTTCTGTAAACTAGTATGCCCATATGAACTCAAGGGATAGGGTGAGAAAAATTATGAGAGTGCGTGAATAAACCACGAGTGTCGGAGAAGTATTTGAGGGTGGGTGTGGGATTACATGAGGCCTCAGCGCTCATGTAATCCTATTGTTTGCAATGGTGATAGATGAGGTAAGAAAGGAGTGTATTACGGTGTTTGCAGATGAAATTGTGATCTGTAGTGAGAGTAAGGAGCAGGTGGAAGAGAGCCTGGAGATATGGAGGTATGCTTTGGAGATAAGAGGAATGAAAATCATTAGAAACAAGATAGAATATATTTGTATAAAGAAGAAGGAAACAAGTAAAGGTAGTGAAGGGTGATGAGCTCAAATGTGCAGTGCACTAGAGCAGTGAAGAAGAATGGAGGTGGGTGGGGAGTGGGGGTGGGTGGAGGCAAGTGTCAGGAATGATTTGTAACAGAAGGATAGCAGCAAGATTGAAAGAGAAGGGTTATGAGATGGTAGTAAGACCTGCTATGATGTATGGTTTGAAGATGGTGGCACTAACAGAAAGACAGGAGGCTGAGCTGAAGGTGTTAATATTTTCATTAGAGGGCCAGCCCAGGTTGAGCAATTTGGAAATAAAGTTGGAGAGGCAAGGCTGACATGGTGGCAGATGTTCTACTGTGGCCATCCCTAACAGGAGCAGGAGAAAGGAGGAGAAACGTGTATATTCCCAACATGCATTACACATGAAATTATGACACATTGCTTTCATAAATACAAAAATAGTTTTAGATGATTGGTACGCAACATGATGATGTTGTAATAGATCACGTTTAATTCTTTTTGTGGATATAAATAAGGTGCCACTTTGTAAAATTAAAGTGACAGGATGCTTTGATAAAGTATTGTAGGTGGCTAATGTCACAGTCCATGTGTCCTTCTGCGCTGGCGTTCTGTTTCTCTCTGTTCCTTCCCTGCCTGTGTTTGTATGTGCGTCTGTGGTTGTGTGTTGTTTACCTGTTTTAGGGGCAGTTCCTCTGGGCCTTGCCACCCTCCTGCCAAATCTTCACCTGTTGAGAGTTTGCTGATTAACTCATCTGCTCCTCGTGTGGTCATTAATGCTGATTGTTTAAAGCTGAAGAAACCCCCCAGCCGTCACCAGATCATTGTGTCCGCAGGAGGTATTGTGCTCTGGCCTCTGTCCTGTTTGCTTATTCCTTTCTATTCCTTGTCTCTGTACAGACCTCTCCAGCCTTTGGATACAAGCAAGTATTTGTAACAGTGTGTGTGCCTAAAGACTTGCCTTCAGTTCCATAACATCTCAATCAGTGTTTTCTCTGCTTTCAAAGCTACCTGTTCAACGTGTGTTGAACTTTCTGTTCAGTCAGTTCTACAACAGCTAAAGGAAAAAAACAGGTCATTTATGATATGTGTATGATTCAGATATTTGTTCTTGACTCACCTGTCATGAATTTCTCCTTTATTATTTCCTTTACTCATTTTATATTTGTTGCAATCTCTGCTCTCATCTTTGAAATTTAATCTCAATGTCATTCTTTTAAGCTGGATGTAATTTTAGCCCGTTGCTAAGCGGTTGCAAGGCAACCTGAAGTTATGATAATTTGTAATGTATAACTGAAGTTTTGTGGGCATAAATTAGTTACTAGTCATGAAATGACAATACTTTTATAAGATGTTACAGGCGTGTAAATAAACAAATGGGTCATTTTAGCCCATTGCTAGGTAGCTGCTAGGCAACACCATGATGCCAAAATTACATAGATAAAAATCATCGGGTGCTAAAGCTTTGTGCTGACCAGAGATTATATGAAAGGAAATACATGCTGTGACTTCAAGCAACAAAGTCCATTTTTACTGGTGTGAGAATTGGGCGGGACCTATGATTAATTTTTCTCATCTTCCAGCTGAGCAACTGAAGCAACTACCAATGAGCACGGAGGATACAGTTGATTAATACATTAGCACATTACGGTTGCCTAGGCTACTACTGGCACGTGGAATGTCGGCAAATGACCAGCTGTGAGCTTCAAAGACTGGAATGATGAGCAAATCATTTGTAGCGTGGATGCAGCTTAAGATGTAACTGTGTGCCAAGTTTGGTTCTAAACTCATTATGTTGGAGGAGTTGGCAGACAAAAAGTAGTAATATATGCATCTATACATTATCTTAAGTAAGGAGAATAGAAATGCTGAGTTATACAAATGTTGCATCCTCTCCTAAATATAATCCTGGCCATTTTGTTACCTGTGTGGAGCAAGGATTCCCCCCCCCTCTTGACCTACTGATTAAAGAGCTCTTTGTATGTTATTTCAATTGGAATGTAGACTATTCGTCTGGGAGACAGAAAGTTGTGCATATTCCATATCAGGCTAGTCATTAATCCTTGTGTCATGTTTTTAGATTAGGGTCAGCAGAATTGATTTCTTCTGTGGAGGTTAGCAAGAATAACAAGAAACCGAGAAACAGGAAAGCCAGCAGAAAAGATGAAAGCACAACAGCTGTAATTTTTCATAGTCATCAGAGAAACTCATACACGTATTCATGCACATACATTTATGCATGTGATATAAAAATATATGTATTATGAGGTCATGACTCATTACATGAAACAATTATTGGCTCTTTTACTGTTCTGAACTAAGCGAGATAAATCTACAGATTTCAAAAAAAATAAAAGCAGGGGGCCGAGTCAGGGTGAGTTCTCATTTTTCCCCATGTTTTTCAAAATATATTCTTTCTCCACTGGATAAAAGAGAATAAGAATAAGATTGCTTTTCCTTTGCGTTTGTCTAAAATTCATAAAAAAAAGTGTTTCATGCATGAGAGATGACATTTGATTTTCTTTTGGATTGCAGTGATTGATATTGTAGTTAGAAATCCCAAGGTGCAGATGTCTGCATAAAAGCCACTTCATAACTTGCTCCATCTTTGAACAGAGGTGGTGGTTTACGACACCAACTCTCTGCCATCTATAATCCAGTTTTGAGATCCCTTCCCAGACGCCTTAACGCCCACTCACATCCTGGGCCATCTGACCTCAGGAATTCGCATGATAAGGTGGGGCCAGGTTTCACAATGAACACACCCGAAACTCTGGCTGATTGGGACCCACACCCAGTTTCACACCTTGGCTCAGGCGATTAGAGGATCATCAGGGGGTCCTTTTGTCCCTCTGTGGGGGGTCACTCCCACTAGGTTATATCTGGGACTCTCCACCATTTGACCTTAGAACTGAAGCTTCTCGGATGAGTGGTGAAACGTCTTCAAGTAACTTAAAGAAGTCCAGACGCTTTTCTTTGCAAGCTCCTTTGACAACCTACATCTTGCTACACTCCTTCTTTGCTGTGCAATTGCATTATTATATCTGTAGTGATAATCAAAATGTTTTAGCATTAGCTAACAATTAACAATGGTGCTTTTTTTGTTTTTTAAGAGCTGCCCTTTATTAAAAGGTGCAACATCATACAAATAAAACTGTCTAGATTTTACTTTAATTTTACTCTTTTTTAATACTTTACGTTACGTTTCATCTACAGTAATGCCCTCATGTTTGCACAAGGTATCTCTGAAATGTGAGAAAGCTGCTGACCCTTCTTCAGCACCAGAATTATTTCTCTGAAGCTTTTCATTGCTAACATGTTAAAGAAGTTAACTATATTTAAAAAAAACGGAACTTAGCAGTTTGGTTATTTACTTGCTAATGTTGTCTCTGTTTCCATGTGTAATAACATGTCTATCATAGCTGATCTCAGAGCAGTGAAAGCAGAGCCAGCGGCAGCTTGGCTATCACACTAGTCTCCTATCAGTCTCCCTTCAAAAGCCTCAGGTTTTCCACAACTTGCAAACAATCTGATTTCTCAGATTGAAAAATCACAGCCTTTATTGAACGGACATAGGTACTCCCATGAAAATGACAGATTCCAGCAATGTTGAAGAGACGGAAGCAATTTACAGGATGGATTCTAACAGAAATCATGTAGACAGAAAGCTGTTTGATTTGTATGGTGAGAGACTTTTTGGTATATTTTAACGGATGTATAATGGGAAAGCTTGCCTTCCTTGCACTGTTAGAATGCCCACGTTGTCTCGTGTGTGATTATTGTTGACACAAGATTTTTTTTAATGTCAATTAATAGTGAGAAAATCTATAGCTGAGGAGGTTTTGTGCAGGTTGTTGATCCTCTGTGTTTCCATCATCACACAGTTGCAACGAAATGAAAATGAAAAACTCTTTGAATCTATTTAGGCTGGACCTCTCAGTAGGCCAGTTATATTCTTTAGAAGCAGTACCAGCATATTTGAAATATATTCCATTTCCTTTTATTGAATTCAAAGCAGCTGAGGTCTGTTTTGTCAAAATTCCCATGGTGAGTGATTCAGTTAAAAGCACATGCTGGCTTGCCGACTGACTGCCTGGCTATTAAGGAGGGTGTACTGTTATATTCAGGTATGTAAAAAAAGCTCTGGGTAGCTCTGAAGCATTTTTTTTCTTTTTAATTTGCTGAAATGTGTGTCTTTTGATGGAGGAGTAGAAGATGATGTCTGGAGCAAAGTGGAATAAGAAAAGTGGAGGGATTTCAGGGAAAGACAAATGGGAATGAGGAATGGGCCGTCGAGCCCAGTGCTCAGCTAATGGATCATGTGCCTTTCCCTGGAGTGGTTGGCCTCGCCTTTTTTTTTTTTACTGACCATGGTGCTGCTGCTCTGTAATTACCTGCAGTGAAGGGATAGCCGCTGAAAGAGGGGCCAGAAAAAGAGTAGATAAAGAGGAAGTGAATCAAGACTAACAGAATGAAGGACCAATACGATGTCAAAAGAGAAGTTCCTAAAGAGCCTGATTCATCTGACGTCAGTTTAAGATATTTAGGATTTCTGATTAGTGACAGAGTAATTTCTTTTTACTTCCCAAATCCTTTTAAGAACACCTCTCTAACCCTGCTAGTATTTTTGCAGCCATTATGAAATGAGAACTAGTCAGATGTGGCAAAAATATAAATATCTGTAACCTGTGTAGAAGTACAGATACTTGTGTTAAATAATACTCTAATAAAAGTTGAAGTACAGCTACTTTACCCAAGTAAAAGTGAGAAAGGTCAGGCTCTGAAATGTGTGATGGTAAAAAGTAGCTCTTTGAAGTACAGACATATCTACCAGCTATTTTGCTGCAAAGCTAAGTAAACCGTGTGCTATTAGCACATGTAAATACAAGTTTGTTTTTTTTTACATTTTGATGTAACCTAACACTGATCATGCATACCACAGCCACTTTGCATCAGTCCAAAATAGTGCTTTACTGTAAATTTACCACAGCGCAGCAAGCTAATGTAACAGTATTTATGTAGTATTATTCCACGTGCCACAAATGTTAGTGCAATGGGGACACACTGCCTCCCTCTCGGTGTGGCCGGTTAGGTGAGGCTGGCTGCAGTAATCACTGCAAGTCTGCTGTAGCCATACGTTAAGTATTACAGATACATAAAACTTGTTTGCTCAACTGATGGACACAGAGGGTAATAAGTGCTTAGTGGGCACGTGCCTGACACCAGTTGTATGTATTTCTCATTTGTTTATTAATTTTGTGTAAAACAATGTATTAACGGGATGTTCTGCTGTAGTGTGCTGTGGGGAATGGCGTGTTTGAATAACGGATAGTTAGCATGTTAGCTGTTAAATACAGCAGCTGTACCTTTAGCTAGCAAACACACTGTGTGACAAGTGCACACAATTAATTAATTTGTTTGCTGACATTTGTTGAAAAGAAACGCATTTGAAATTACCTACATTAAAAATGGTCAGATATTTTTTTGGGAGGTCACTCATCGAGTGTAGCACTAGCTAGATGCTAAAGTACCACCACCACAGCTTATTATAATCTGCAGAAAAAATGCTGTTGGGGATCTTTTCAGCCCAATTTAACCCAGGAGTATAGTGTTACAAATGATGCCTAAACTAAATGTTTTTGCCTCTTTTATCTCATTGTATGAAAAAAAAACCTACCAGTGACAGATACACCAAAAGATTGCCTTTTATGTGTTATTGTCCCCTCTATTTAAACTGAAAATTTGATGTTTGATGACAAACAGTGCTGGAAAATAAAGAAAATCTCAAATGCCTTAAACTTAAATCCTCACTGTACCCTTCATGGATGTTTTCACTTTCCTACACCCATTCCCGAAGTACTGTAATATTAATTGTATAATTAAATAAATATCAAATGTATTCCCGCGGTTCACCTTTCGTGGTCTTGCTGTTTTGCGGATTTTTTTTTTTTTGTCCAATTTTGCACGTTTTTTTTTTTTACAGCACATTGTGTTCTGCGTTCTGATTGGCTGTAGACCATTGTCAATCAATCTCGTGCCGTGTCTCCTCTACAGTACAGAATGCGTTCAGCTTGTCAAATTTATCTAAATCGCTAGCAGTGTGACTCTGAAGTGCTGTACTGTATGTTTGTAAGTTTTCTCCAGCAAACACAAAAATGTCGATGAAATGTTTTGCACCGTTTTATTCTATAATACTAGACTTATTTTTCTACGAAGGTTTGAACTTTTAGTGTGTTTAAACAAGAGAGAAAAGTGTGAAAATGTTCATGCCTGTCGGAGAAAAGTGTATAAAGTGTGTAGTGAAGGGTTTTACAGCTGTAAAAAATAATAATAATAAAGTTAGCTACTTCGCGGATTTCACCTATCGTGGGTTATTTTTGGAACGTAACTACCGCGATAAACGAGGAACCACTGTATCAGAAATTATTTACTTTTAACTGACATCATATTTTATAAAATTATATATTTTGGGAGAAGGGGTGAAATATTGAAAAATGAAGGTGGTGTGTTGGCCAAACAGCTGGTTAAACATAATAGTGATTTCTCAGAGATGCTATAATGAAAGTCCCAGGTTCAGCCTGCACCTGTTCCACCTGCCTGTTTTATTAAACTCCTCTCTATGATCAAGGCTTTCCTTGCTAACATTCACACATGGAGTTATTAAAGGGTTTTTCCACACTGGACTCCATCTTCTCTATGCAACACATGCTGGAAAAGGTGGTCAGTAAGAGAAAATGTATCTTTTAAGATGGTAAATCACAGAAGCTTGAACGTTTGTGAATGGTAGCTCTGTTTCCACACAAAGTGTGACTTGTAATTGATTTAAGAGCAGTGAAAGAGCCTGTGGCAAATTGTCTATCACGCCCCCATCAGTTTACCATCAGAGGTTTTCCCACAATACACATGTGCAAACAACCAGGAAATACTGCTGGCCTCTCAGCTTGATAAGCTTCAGCCATTGTTAATGGGACACAGACATGCCTGTAAAATGTAGACACGCTACAATTTTCAATGGGATCCAAGGCAAGTGTGCTTCCAGCAATAATATCCAGTGGAAACAATCTAAAGAATGAATGCAAACAAGAAAGAAGCTTTATGGAGGAGTGCTGTTTCAGATGAAAGGAAAGAGAAATCTCTTTCACTCTGGTATGTAATGACTGATATCTCATTTGACCGGGCAAGCACTCCTTGTCTTGCTTCTCCTGATGGAAGTCTACAGCCACCAGAAGTACAGTAACAAGTATTTGTATTTTGTTATGCTCCACCTCTGGAAACTGTTAAATTTATTAAACAAGCCAAAAGAAAATCTGAACTTCTGTACCTGAACTCTATCTGCAGATAAAGAATACAAAGACAGTATATAATAGATGGACAAATCCTCAAAGCAAGGTTAATTGGTTAGAGTGGTATGTTGAGTCTGGAACGACCACATTTCCAGTCATTCTTTTGTTTACAGTTTGCTTTAAGTGATGTATAGATTATCTGCTGCAGAAACATTTTGTTGTGCTACATTAAAGTAAGAATGCATACGTTCAGTCAGTGATACAGAAAATGTATAAATGGATGTTTGTTCTTGATCTGCTACAACGTCTCTTTTAAACTGCTGGAATTGCAGCTAATACAACACACTCGTGAAAATGAATCACATTAGAGGCTATTTATCATCTGGAATAATCAATCAATAAAATTAATTTCACTTTCTAGCATCCAAGTCTCTCTTTTATTAGATGAGAGGATGCCAGAACTGAATACACCGAGTAGCCTGAAGTTTCAGACCCCAGTGTGCAGCTACAGAAGAAAATTGAAACACAGAGAGCAAAGCAAGCAGTAAAAGAAATATATTAATTTGACATATGTTTTCCTATTTAGTTGTGATAATTAAATCATATGATTGGCAGATTTCTGCAGCATTCCTGACATGCTATTTACAACAGCAGTGTTGCAGTTTTATTATTTATGGTCTTTCCACCTGTATGTCTGTAAAATGGGTAATATTCAGACTGATTTTGTGTGGAAGAAGAGTAAAGGGAGAAGCCAAACGGCCCCTTTTATGTGACTACTCAGAGCCTGCGCGAGCCTGGTGTTTTAGGTTTTGCCAGGCTAGCTAATACAAAGAAACACTGGCTATGTTGAACTTGCTTTGTAGTCCCTCACTCTGGTCTAAAAAGTAAAGCCAACCAAAATATTTTCAAATTTGCATATTTTCTTATGACAGGCTAGGGGCAAAACACTAAATACTTTCTTGATGAATTTATGGTCTTAGTCACAGGTTTTAAGTTAAATCAATGGATGACTGTGTTAAGGTTGCTGACCTCTAGGGGCTATATGTGAGATAGCTTTTTCTCCTCCTTCTGTGTTGGATATCTGTCTCATAAACCACAGCTGAGATGTGTTGCAGCTCATCAGCCACTGCATAAAGACTGCCATCTCAAAATGCCACGCCCGTTTTTTGGCTTCAAGTTGAAAACAGGTCAAACATACCTTTAAGTATGCACTTAAACTGGAATTAGTGGATTCAATAGAGAATGGCTCAAACCGTGGAAGAGACGGTGGAGGCTCCCCCCCTCTGGTTTGACCACAGCAGGTGTCCCTGTCCCCTCCTCAGCACAGACAGAAACTGAAGCGGCATCCTCCGTTTCCCCTTCCAACAAGAATACACCCTTTTCAACCCACTAACCACACGAGCTTTTAATTCGCTCTTCTTCATAGATTTAAATACAGATATTTCGTAATGGGAGGCAACTGCATATAAATCATCTTTCCTACACACATCAAGCCGTTATATGGTAGGATAAGCTTTAAAAATCTACCAGACTAAACTCTGCCATGTTCAAAATTAATCCCAGACGAGCCCCCACTTATGCTACACCCCACTTAAAAAGGAAGTATTATCTGGGGTGGGGGGGGGTAACACAAAGTGAAAAGAAAGCAACCGTAACAGACTAACACTGGCTCCATGAGTCTCGTTATATAATCTGAAATAGTGCATTGCTTAAAAATTTCTGCCATCTTCTCTCCTTTTTTGGCATTTTGTTAATTGTTCTGGTATTTTGTTCATTTTGTTCACTCTACACTTTATTCAGTGACAAAGTTTAACGCTGGGCACCCTCTTAACTACTAGCTGAAACATTTTAAAATGGCACAAAATGCACTTAAAGATGGTTTCCACTGACTGAAGCACATCCTCGGCACCAGCCTAACAAATGAGTCGGGCTATTACACAACACATTTAAAAACTGTTTAATGACTGAACAAACCTGCCGTATAAATGACTGCAACCAGTGACTGTCACAGCATCTACTGCAAACATTTACCATATGGATATCTGCATTCCTTCAAATCGTTCACAATGAAAAGCATTGTTAAGAGGAAAAACACTTTCTGTGCAATGAAAACTTGAGATTTTTTTTTTTTATTTGAAAAAAAAAAAAGCACAATTTCAAGTTTTGTGTCAAGAATGTCTAAAAGTAATTTTAATAGGGAATTGTTTTGAGTCGAGTGGAGGTTTCCTACATATAAAGAAATAAAGAATGCCTCTAATAAATCATTCTAAAAAAAATCTGCCACCAGCTGAAGTAAATATAGGCCACTGTGTCACATTGGTGTCATTGTTTGTGTGTCATGTTAAATTAGCAGGTCTTATTCACTAAAATCCTGAAAGGCAACGAAAAAACATTCACACACGAAGCTGATCTCTCCTCTAATGTCTAATACTGAATTATTAAACTTATGCGTTCCCATTCTTACATCCATGAACCCTACCACTATAGGTAGGCAAAGCATAATAACAATTGGGGATGTGGTGGCATAGTGTTTAGAGCTGTTGCCTCAGCGCAAGAAGGTCCTGAGTTTAATTCCATCATTAGGTGTGGAGTTGAATGTTCTTTCTGGGTACTCTGGCTTCTTCCCACAGTCCAAAGACGTGGGGGGTTAGGTCAGGGGTGTCCTACTCCAGGCCTCAATGGCTGCTGTCCTGCAGGTTTTAGATGTGTCCTTGAACCAACACAGCTGATTTAAATGGCTAAATTACCTCCTCAACAATGTCTTGAAGTTCTCCAGAGGCCTGGTAATGAACTAATCATTTGATTAGTGTGTTGACCCAGGGTGAGGTCTAAAACCTGCAGGACACTGGCCCTTGAGGCCTGGAGTTGGACGCCCCTGCGCTAAATTGCCCAGAGGTGTGAATGTGAGTGCAAATGGTTGTCTGTGTCAGCCCTGCGACAGACTGGCGACCTGACTAGGGTGTGCCCTGCCTCTTATAAGAAAAGACAGCTGGGATAGGCTCCAGCCCCTGTGACCCTTAAAAGGATGAGCAGGAGAGAGAATGGAATAATTGGGGAATGATGGAGACGCAGGTGAACAGAATCCAAAAATCAGAGATAGGAAGTAAAACAGGAACTTACAAAAAAAGAATACTTGACACAGAGACTGAGATTTGACAGCAAGCCACAAGGGAAGACAGGGATGACCTCAAACACACACTACAACTTTTATAAACTAACAGAAACCAGAAAACAAGAGTAGCAGTGGTAAGAAGTAAGGACTGAGCATAGAGGCATTACTATTATTACAGAAAAGAAAAAAAAACTGAACTCACAATCTATAACTAAATAGAATATTAAATAGTGAACAACACAAGAACAAAAATAAACCCAGAACCAGCACAGTTACCATGTATATGTTGAACATATACACTCGTCTCTAACATGGTCCACTGGAAATTATTGTTGAATCGGTCAGTGCGTGAACAGTTGTCACTGTGTTACTTTAGCAAAGCTTAATCTGTTTTGGGCTTGTGGTAGGCTAGTTGAAGAAGATGTGAGTGTGTTTGCTCAGTACTGTGTGGTGATTAGAGCCCAAAAGGAATATCTGCCCCCGGGCCAATTGCAGCCTGTGCTTAAATGAAAAAAAGTGGAATATAGACAAAAGACAACAGTGTGCTGGCTTCCATGGTTTTAACTTACATCAGTTCGATGAACAAAGTTATCAAAATTGTTCAAGTTTAACTTTGTGCCCAGACTTTCAGTGTCCATCTAAACTTTTAATATAAAAAGACTTGTGTAAATGTGTTATTGAATTGATCATGATCTGTATGAGTGGAAAGAAGCCAGCCTGTATTTTATGCGTGTAGGAGCAAGGTTGTTTGTTTTCTGTATTTAAAAAAAAGAGGGATGACACTTTGACCCAGTAAACTTCATGGATTTCCTTTACCCCTATAACGCGAGCACTGTAACTTTGGAGCATATACAATTCTCGGTGTTTATTCTAAAAATTTTGACCTTCAGCAAGCCATAACTCACTATTGAAAGTGGACAATACTCCAGAGTTTCTTTTCAAAAACCACAAATGACTGTTGCTAACCTTCCTTGACACGTCATTTGATTCATCTGTGGAGGACTGAGATGGAAATAGTAGAAAAATAAATGTGAGCAAAGGAAAAAAAGAACAATAAAGAACAACACTCACGCTGAACCTCCAACACTTTCTTTCTGCTCCTGTAATGAACCTGAAGCAAGATGGCTCCTTGGTATTCACTGAGAAAGGCGATCGCTGGGACAGGCAAGCGTGCTGCAGGCTCAGGGTTAGTGCAATTAAATGGCTGTCTCATTGGATTATTGTGAAGGTTGCCTGGGCAAAATTAATAGCAGCTAGTCCTTTTGTGCTCCCCGATTTCTCCGATCTCTACCCACACAAGGTGTCATAGGTGCACGAGTGTCCAGAGGAGCGATATGAAGACAAAGGCAGAAAGAGTGGTAAGAGCAGGAGAATGGTAAAATACAAGCAAAGATACAGTATGAACAGTTTTTTTTTTAAGGTCAAGTAATTCCATTACCCCTCTGTTTACATTGTGTAACATAAATATTGTAGTTGAACATACAGCAGCTCCACGTGTTGGTAAGTCTGAAGGTTTTTCATCATGACATGTCTCATGGTTCTGTCTGGGAAGTTATGGTATTGTTTTTAATTTGTATATGTGGCATGAATTTTCCTTTTACCAAACGTAGAGCATGTTTTTACCTAGAAGTGGTTAACTTTTTGATTCAGTCCATACAGTCTCATATCGTATGTCCTCATATCATCAATAAATATGAGCACAAAACAAAAGATAAACAGATTTCTCTAACATTTGTTCTGGGTACCTATCATCTACTCTACGCTCTGTTCAATTTGTGTTTGGGATGTTGAAAACACATGTTGCTAAAACAGAAGTGACAGAGTGCCCTCTGGAGGACAAACTATGCAATGTCAACACAACACGGTTGAAGGGTGTTTTTTTTTTCTTTTTTTTCGTCTCTTTTTAATTGCAATCTTTGGACATTATAAATGCAGATATTGGTAGACTGGCAATAGTTATTATTGGCGATAATAGTAGCTCACTGGTTTATTAGATGCTAATTCAGATCCATAAATCTTTCTAGATCTGAGGTTTCCATTCATGGATGGAGGCGGTTTTCAGCAGAAGAAAGGAGCCTCAGACTCCTCTTTCTTTTTATTTGTGGTTAAATGTAAAATAAGTAAATCCTCCCTTTCAAAACTTAATGATTGTTAAAAATGAGTTGCTAGGACTGCCAATTTAACTGAGAGTCAACAGGGAACTCAAAGCTGCAACTGTTTTTAAAAAAATCCTTTTAAAATAAGATTTTGTAAAGTGTTGACCCCATTTCAGTGACTGATAATTTGTGCATTAAAATACAAATATAAAATGCCGCAATTTTGTTTGTCTAACAAAACAAGAAAAGCCCTACTGAGCAGTGACAGCTGGTCAATACAGGTTAATTGCCTATTTTAGATCCAATATACTCCTAGGGCTGGTCCTATGCCCTGATAAATGGGGCGGATTGTGCCAGGAAGGGCATCTTAGTCAAATCAGACATGAAGATCATAAATAATGAGATTTCCACACCAGATCAGTCAGGGCCTGGGTTAACAGCAACTTCGTCTGGTGCTGTTAGCAAAAAGGGTCCCAGTGGAAACTGTTGGCCAAGGATAAAGGAACAGGAGGAGACATGTTAGGACATGTCAGCCAGAGAGAAGGAAAGGCATGAGTATGGCAATGAGAGTAGAGACTCTAAATGTAAACACTGTGCCCAGAAAAGGGGGATAATTGCCTGATATGATATGATGGAGAGAAGGATGGTAGCAAGGCCAGGAGTAATCTTGAAGGAAGAGTACGTGATCAGTGTTGTAGGTGAAGAGTGTCAGACAGAATCGTGAGTTTGAAGCTAGAAATGAAAGGGGTGATGTTTAATGTTGTCAGTGTGTATAACCCACAGGCTGAATGTCAGAAGATACAGAGAAATTCTGGAGTAAGTTGGATGAAGCAGTAGAGGTGATGAGAGGGTGTTGGGTAGGTGAGTGTTATGGAGAAAATGCACAAGGACAGAAGTTGGTTGTGAAAAGGATGGAAATGACTGTAGTGAACATTTCAAAAGAGGTAGCAACATAAGGTAAAGTATAAGAGTCAGAAAGAAATGTGCACACAAGTGGACAGCATGTTATGTAGAAGGTGCAATCTGAAAGAGATAGGAGACTACAAGGTGGTCAAATGTAGCTAGGCAGCATCAGATGTCAGTTTGTGGGATAAAGTTATGCATCCAGAAGAGGAAGCAACTAAAGCCAGAGGCAAAGATTAAGTGGAAGTTGAAGAAGGAAGAATGTTGCTCAGAGGTCTGGAAGGAGTTGAGACAGGCACTAGGTGGTAGGTATGACTTATTAGATGACTGGGAAGGTAAAGCTGTACTGCTGAGACAAACTCCCAAGAAGGTTTCTAGTATGGACAGAGGAAAGAGGACAAGGATACCTGATGCAGGAATGATAAAGTACAGGATACTTTTCAAAAGATGGCGTTGGAAAAAATGGGATAGTCGGACACATGATGAAAATAGACAGGACTGTGTGGAGGCTAGATGTACAGAGACTAGGGCTGCAACAATTCATCGAGTAATTGGAATAACTGATTATCAAAACTCCTCAGTGCTAATTTTTTGCTTCGTTGCTTCATTTAACATGCAGCTCTGTAGCTCTCAGTTGTCACTATGTAAACGAGAGCGTTTTATCCACATTAAAAACAGACTTGCAATAGAAAAATGTGCATGTGTGTCAATACCAAATATTAGACAATTAAGACCATGCAGCCCCCAGTTTTTAAACCAAAAGGCTGATAAACCCACAGCAGCAGTGAAGAAGATGTATTAGTTTAACACTGATCAGGAGTCTGGCTACACACACCGCAAAGAGCAAAGAGTTGGAGGCGTTACCGAGACGCTGAGATCAGGTGGAGTGAAAGAAAAAACATTTCTAGCGTCTAGCTTGTTCTTGTAATCACTGTTAAACCCTTTGAAAAAGATGGCAGGATTTCTTCATTAAACCATCTGCTCAACAAGCTCAGATGAAAAGAAGAAAAGTAAACTTTATAGCTGCTCCTGCCCACTGTTGTTTATTTTACACAGTGAAAACTCTCCAGTAAGCCTCCAAATGTTGTATTAAAGTATATACCTATATAAAATATATTACCTCCTATCAATGTCAAAAAGGTTCCAAGAAGACAGAATAAAGGTAATTTTATTGTATGCCTTAATTTAGATTGCATGTATAAGTTATTTTATTTGACTTTAACCTTTGACTCTACTTGAGATTATTTATCTATTTTTGCATTTAAGAAAATGTTTTCTCTAAAAAGTTAAATTTTTAATATGGCATGTAAAAAGGCTTCAGTTGGGTGTTGTTGTTGGTTTTGTAGATGATCTTCTGTGGAGCAGCTGAAGGAAGAAGTTGTTAACCAAATAATCATCAATATGTTAAACTGTTAAACTGAATGAGTTTATACTTGTTAAAATGAGCTAATGAACAGTCTATCTCAAACCAGCATTGCACTCCCAAGACAGATTAATGTGACAAAAACTATAATTATGCATGAAGCTGAAGATAAACACAATAGGTCTACTTTGGGCCTGTAATATTAATATTGTTATTTCTCTCAAAGTCAGAAACTAGAAGCTATTTTTGCTAAGAATCCACCCGTAGCTGACTCTAAAATTAGAAGTTGCAAATAAAGATGATACATGGTGTGAGAATATTGCTATTGAAAATGAAAGCGTGCCAAGTAATGATGCTTAAATTAATAAAGTATGTATTGTAAGTGTCAACAGTAGTTCCCCAAACAAAAAGAGGCTACCTGTATACACTCGGTGACACTACCTCATTCTTTCTTGCCCTTGTTTACTCAAGTGTGCTCAGGCTGTTTTATTTCATTTTTATTTTATATTATTTCAATTTTAAAAAACAAAAACAAAGGGAGCGTGTGTATGCTGCACCACGCCTGTGTTTCTCCTTTCATTTTTAAGTATTAGATGTACATCAGAAGAAAGTGGGTTTCAGAAGAGCAGTGACTTATTTATCTTTTTTTATTAAATCAATTTTAATCTTCCTTCCTTGTTTTCTATTTAAAAAGAGAAAAGGAATCAATGCAATAGTCTATATCTGTATGATTTTCCCATCAGAGTTCAGAGATAGCAAGTCACATTCAGAGTTTGATTGCCAGAACTATTTGATTGTGACAGGCTTGTCTTTTTGCTCAGACAGATATTGTCTTGAACTCTCGGATGGATAGATGGAATAAAGTGGGGCTTACCTTAGAGAACAAGTAAAAGGTTCAACAAAAGTCAACTTGGTAAATTATTAAATCTTTTATCTCGACTTGGTAACATTGTCTATTATTTGAGAGACTAGATGCCTAATTTGCCAATTTTGATGGAAAGCCTGTGTGATGAAACTTGAATCAATTGTTATATATGTTTTTCAGTGTTTTATCTCCCTCTTTATGTCTTCAGAGACTCATTATAGTCTCTGAATTTCTGCCTGCTTCATTCTACTTTCACAGCCTTACTGAATTTTTTACAAGGCCGGCAGACCTTCAGGTGGTACCACTATCTTTAAATCCACTGAGTATGCATTGCTCTGTATCTCTGCTATATCTATACATAATGAATAGAGTGAGACTCGGAATGACATCTGCAATATGCTGCAGTATTGTGAATGCACTGTAGTGTTAGATTATGCGTAGAACTATGCTGAATTGTTCTCGTGTGTCAAGCTGCCTTCTTTATCTGATATTTTCCAAAAAATTTGGGGTTTTTTTGGTGTGTGTGTGTGGGGGGGGGGTGTAATATATATTTGTTGGTTGCCTCTTTCATTGGCGTTGCAGTAAGCATGGCCATTAATTGCTCGTGGTCTTCAATGGCCCCCTACCCTAAGCTCCAAAGCTACTTGCACACGCTTGATGAGTATAATTATTTGTAGGAGTACTTATCATGAGAAGTTCAATCCACTCTGTCAGTGTTTACACTCATGAAGCTCAGGCAAGAAGCCACTGAGCCAAAGAGGATTCGCTATGAAGGACTTGGAAGGGCCACCACTGGAGTGCCGTTGTGGTAAAAGCATGCCCCGTCAGACATGAGCTTTAACACCTCTGTGTTTACTCTGAAAATTCAGGATCTAACAGGCCATGAAATTACATTTCCACTCTACGAAGAGGGGTCATCTCTTCCGTGCTTTACCTGAAGACAGCAAGCCAATACAGAATCAAGCTGTCATCTTAATTAGTCCGTACAGCCTCTTATTGAACAGCTTCTTTCGTTACACTTACTCATTGATCTGCCCCCTGATGCTTTTTAGAGGCTATGGAGATGGGAATAACTGACACAGTGGCACTGACACCGTAGTCTTTGACACACTTCAGTCCCATTCTCTTCTGCTGTTCACAGAGTCTTAAGCCATTTACTGTGGGATGTTTGTGTCTTCACAACATTGGCATCTATTTTCGCCTAATACTAGCTTACTGTTAGCTTATATAGCTGTGGCAATGGAACTGAAAACACTTGAATACAGATTAAAAGTGTATGACTTCTATGATGGCCTTGGAGTTGCCTTGTAGTGTTGTTTTTCACTTGATTGGTTATCATTGTACTGATGGCTTTTTATAGTGCAACAAAGCTGGAGCCTTTCTGTGGAGCTTGCATGTTTTCCCTGCCCTTTGTCAGTTTCCTCTGGGAACTCCAGGTTCCTCCCACCTCTCTGTATTAGCCCCGTGACCTGCCCTCTGTCCATGGTGCCCACACATCTCGCTCTATCACAGTTAGAAAAGGTTTCAGCCTTGACACTTAATTGAATAAGTGGTTAGTAAAATGAATGAGTAGATAAGAAAGCAGTATCAGCTTTTAATTTCTGAAAAATTCTAGTAAGCTTCACACACACAATGGAACTGTTCACTTGTAAGCTGGATGTCTAAATGCAGCTCAATGGCCACATGAATGCATGTAACCTGATCTAGGCCCTATTTGAGTATATCTAAATGCGATATGTTGAGTGTTTTGAGAGAAATTTACATTTACATTTGCATGATGAAATTGTGATGCATATATCCCAAGAAAAGCTTCTTTATATTGTGCTCATTGTACATACAGCATGTATATAATACACTTTCACACATTTCATTCATAGTGCATGTATTTTTGCCTGATGCAAAAGCTGTTTCTTCATTTTGAAAGAAATGGCTGAACTCAGCTGAAATCTTTCATAGGAATATGCAAATATACACTGAGAAACTTATCAATGTTTTGGATGTGTTATGTCCATATTCCTTTGTTGAATTGTGTTCAGCGCCAAGGTGGCCTTAACTATTCAGATCAGTGCACAGAAACCTATGCTGCTTTTAATATTTCCGACCACATTATTCAAACTGCCAAACTCTAATGAAATACATATACTGTAATATTCAACACCTGCGTTTCAAGTCCCCCGGTAGGACTCACAATCTTCTTTCATATTCAGGTTTCAGGAAAATGGCAATATTCACCTCTGAAGATTACCGGAGGTCATTTGAGCAGAGGCAAAATAAGACGGAATAAAAATAAGAAGAGGCACTTCTTAAAAATTCATACTGTGTTTATCCCTGACGTGATTTTGCCCTATCACAATGGAAGACAAGACAATGCATAGGCGATAAGATCTATTGGGTTTATTTTCATTGTCTCTGAACTCCCAATCTCCTCTGAGGCACCGCCTGCCCTCAGCTATGACCTTCTCCTCACTTATATCGCAAGTTTTTGCTCTGCTTGAATTCTTTCCATTCTTTACTTTTATTTTTAATTAAATCTGTGTGTCAGTATGTTTAAGTCAACACTTGCGTGCAAATATTAAAGATATAAATGTAAGACATGTAAAATGAGCCACGTAGATGCTCTTGTTGTCAAACTGCAAGGCAAGCAAAAGCAGGGCAATTAGACAAGCTCCCAATGTGTGTTCAAAAGCATCATTCTGTTTAAGATGTGCACTGGTCTGAAATATGTCAGATAATTCGAACCACCATCCATAAATTTCTTATTAATTTTTCCAAGCAAAAGCCTTCATTTAAAAAGTCCAACCAGCACAATAAACCAAGCATTTCACTACTGGTATTTTAGCAAATAATTGCTGCTAAGCCAAGTAAAACCTCACCCCACCATTAAAGCTGCTGTCATAGAACCAGGGAATAATTAGCTCTAAAAAAAAGGTGTCACAGCAGCTTCTTCTGTTGTCTGCTGAAATTGCAAGCAAAAATCTTTGATTTGGTGCTTTACCAAGTATATTTACAGCAACCAAAAACAGTGCCCTTTGTCTCCTGATCATTTTCTTTCAGCCTTTGGGGCAGTGATCATGACTACAGCTGATGGAGACCTCCTTCTAGACAGGCAGGATGAGGTCAGAATAACAAAAAAATGCTAACTTTAAATATTGGGGGCTATGCAAACCGACTAGCTGAAGCGAAATGAAAGAACAGATAACTTGAAAAGAGAATTGATATTGAAATTGAAAGTAAAGTAAGGCAGTGTGAAAAAGTAATGCAGAGAACACAGCAATGAAAATAGCCAATATTTAATCTAAGAATAGAGACAGAACTTGGGGAAAGAGCCCTTCCCAATTGAATGTACGGATAAGCTTCATTTCCTAATTAGCAGTGAAATCAAAGTAGAGCCGAGGCTGTTGGGAATGTCATTAACTTTGCATTTATTTGGTCATTAACCAAAGTTTTGCACAGATTAAAATGTGGACCTAATGAAGAGTAGGGAATCTCTAAGGTCATTAGAGCAACCATCCTGAGAATCATGGATGTGCCAAATCATTTTATAGGTGTGAAAAGTTACTACCAAAAAAAAAAAAGAATGAGGACCTTTCAATGTCAATGTAGCATACAATGACTACAATGTCCTAAAGTGTATATATAAACTGGGCTGATGAGTTTAGGTACCAGTCACAGGGCCTAGAGACTGCTTGGAGACCACCTGGCAATCACCAGTTGGTAAAAAAAACCACGAGTATTCCCCAACTAGTAGAAGTGGTTGTGGGACATTACTGGAAGTTGCTAGGGGAAACTGGTCGCAAAAACATATAGGATGGTGAACCAAAAACTTGCAATTGCTTTTGTTGCCAGAAAATGGCCACGATCATCTGTAGCTTGCATCGGAGTTAGTTCGTTCGCTAGTTAGCATTGTGGCGTCAATTACAAAAGTGCAGAAGCATCTCCTCTATTGGAGCTTGTCAGAGAAGACTGCTTCTTCTCTGACAAGCTCTTTATCTCTATTGCTGCAAATCTATTAGCTAATTAGCTTATTTGTTAGTGCAATGACTTACTGCCATTTTAGTATTTACCTGCTTCATTACCAAACTGCATGACTTAAATTTAATTATAGTTAGAAAACTATATTAATGGACTTAAGCTCAGTGGGCACTGTAACCTTTTTTTGGAAAGGCCTAGACACCCAAGGCCTCATAACCACTGGGTCAAGCTAAAAGGGTCAACCTCCATAGTTCCTATGACGAAACTGGAGAACTGCCAGCAGTGCGGGCCTTTATGGATATCTTTATAGATGTAAGCAGAAGACTGTTTAGTAAAAGAAATACTGCCCACTTGGAGTTTTTAAAATTCTGTTAAAGAGAGAAGAGATGTTGTAACATATTCAAGCATGACTGTAAATTGTTCAGCAGTTTTCACACAGGATGCATAGGATACGCAAGCAGTGCAGGGCATGGCCAGCATTCACAACTGGACTTTGGAGTGCAAGCACACTTACATGTTAATGCACCCAAGTACATTACCCAAATAGACTCAAAGGTGAACTGGCAAACGAGTCCTTGTCTCTAAAGCAAGTCTATGATCACAGATGTTAAAATTTAAAAGAATAGCTTAAAAAGAAAAAATGTAAATGCTGACTAATTCTGATGAGCCCAAAACCTAAAATCTATGCAATCTATTTGCAATGTAGGTTTGAGGCATAATTTCTGAATTTAACACTTGAATTGTCTCCAAAAGAGTCAGTTATAGTGTTAGCTATGATAAGTAAGCAGTCATTCACTTGAATATCACCACTAATTAGGATATCCACACTTCCGAAGACTTTTTTATTTTGTCCCCTGACATCTCCAGAACTTCCGGTCTCACACTGCTCTTCTTTATATAAAATAACGGTCATTATCACATTTTCAATTGCTTTGTTGTATATATTGAACAGAAAACAGACTTTTAATTAGCAGTTCCACAAAGTCATGTCTGAGTTTCCACATTCCACTTACTGTAGGGCAGAACTGTTGACCATACTCTCTGGCTGAGCTATTTTAAGGCACTGTGCTAGTGGCTCACAGTCAGAGAAAAGCTTGTGATTAGGAGAGATCCACATCCGTTTTGAACTTGCTCGAGACCAAGCTTTGCTCCCAGTGAAGATAAGTGCATTTTTTTCTCATCACTAAAAAGATAGCTGTATTGTATGAGTGGGTTAGTCAGTTTGCAATAGCTCTTCCTCTATTATAACTTCCTATAATTAATGTCCATTAGCAAAGGGGAGACAGCATTATAACCACCGAAGAAGAACCGGAACAACCTCAAAAAAACATGTTTTAAAGGCAGAGCAAGGTCAGCGCGGGAGTATGGCTTTCACTTTAATCTAGCCTCTCAGTAAAATAATTTCAGAAATAACACAAAATGTCTTTCCAACTGAAAAATAGAAAAACAGCATGCATTTACCCTTAAAATTTCAGCCAAATTGGAAGAGAACTTGGTGAGTGCCAATTACTCTTCTGGGGAGAAGGAGACTTAGAAGTGGTGAAGCTTTAACAAAGACCAAGTCACTGTAGGAACCCTTTCTTTCTAAAAATGTCTAAAACTACAGGCTATCAATTATTGGGATTGTTTGTTCTCAAAAAAAAAGAAAAATCCTCCATTGCTCATTCTTTGCAGTAGTAAGTTCCTAGGCAGTAGTAAATCTGCACATAGAGTTCAGCTAATCTAGACTGTAGTCAGTAACTACTGTAACACCACATTTTCATTTTTAAAAAAGTTGGCTAATTTTGGAATTGTTAATATAATAATATAAGAAAAGAAATTAAACCAGTAAAACGTGGACTTTTAATGTGGAATGTATGTAGTGGATAAACCCTTGAAGTTAAGAGAAGTCATGACAACACCAGTGAGTGTAAGTATATCTACTATGTTCCAAATTTCATATAGATCTGTTAAAGAACAACATATAAAAAAAAAAGTTTTGGAAACATCAAACAGCCAGTAGAAAAAAAAAATGCCTTGATGCCATCATGCATCTCCATCTACTACACAGATATTGTTTCCATGCCTTCAGTTTGACGTACATGTGCAATGATTCACCTTAGCTGTAGACAGCTGTGATGCCAGGTGTTTACTCCAGCCTGCAATCAACTGTCTAGTTTGACACTGAGTCTCCATGATCCTGTCAGCACACTCGTATATGGTACGGTACATCAAACACACACGGATGCACAAACTCAGATGCATGCAGACACACACACACACACTCGCGCACAACACACACTGATAGAGCCTACATGGGTTGTTAAGCTTGTGGCTTGCATCAGTGGGATAGATCTGTTCGGCATCGAGCCTTGTCATTGCTGTCATCTTAATTTTCGGCCTGGCACATCCCCAAATCGCAGCCCTCCACCACCCAGCACCACCAAAAACTTCCCTGTACCATCTTTATCAGAGTGGAAAATGGATGGGACACTGGACCACAGACTGTTCCACTCCTTCATGAATATGCTTCTATCTCCCAATCAACTCAGAGCAAACTTCTTATGACTCCCTGTGAAAATGTCTGTGGAAAGAAAGAGAGTTTTATCTCACTTTTGCAAATACTCGCCCCTCATTTCATCAAGCTCTCCCCTGTGAAATATATCCCTCCTACTCAAGCCAAAGCCCCCAGGGGCCAAAAGCCAGTGAAGCCTCTTATTGAAATTGCCATCTTATCAGAGAAAATATCACCATGACATCGCTTCACAAATAGAGTGGTAATAAGTCTCGGTCAAGTGAGGTGGCTTTTACATCAGCCCCCTTAGCGTACAATGAAGCAGTTTTTCTATTACTCAGATGTTTGGAAGATAAAATGGCATCGCAGCAGTGGCCAACTCTCCAGGCTGCAGGGAACAGCTGTCAGAAAGAGTGCTCGATGAGAGAGCGTGCACACGCACACGCACACACACACAAAGCTACTACAGTCTGTCATAAATTATGCTATTATACACTGTATTGGATTGGCTTTTGTTCTCTCCAATTGAGGAGGGCAGAGCAGATATGAAAATAGAGCAGGAAATTGGTCTAGACGGAAAATTAGTGTCCACACAAAGTGAAAAACAAGTGATAATCCTGTCAGAAAATACATCTAATTTCACAGAGTGTAGAAGGAGAGAGACATGATGTTACACTTTTAAGCATCATCTTTATTGAATTCCAGTCAGTTCTTGAAAACATTCTTGCTTTAAGCCCCCGAAGACGATAGCGATCGATATCTTAACAGGTCTATGCACATTTTCTGCTGTGTACTTTGAAACCGCTGCATTAAGGTTTTTGCTTTTCCCTTATCTGTCATTTTGTCTCACAGTACATCCCCTCTTAATACTTCCAGATTCAGGATATGCTCTAATCTCAGACCACTATCTTCAAAAGGCCATATGCCATGGCTCTCTTCTGGGGCTGCCTAAGATTGCCTCCCAGTAAGCACTTTCTGGGGAGCTCTGTGGGGATTGCTCTGTTTGATCTATGCTACCTGGACCACAATGGTGCTGCAGAGGAGGATCCCCTCTCTCTGATCTCTTTCGCATGCCAGCAGCACACTCCATCTCCCAGTGGGCTGGGCTAACACCTTCTGAGGAATACAGCCCATTTTATAGCAGCTCTATTCCAGCTATTTCAATTCCAATAGTTCAATGTCTCTAATCCAATTGCAGCTGTGAGATATCCGTAGTCACAGCTAAAACCAAGCAGGGATAAACGTCAGGTTAATTCACTGACAATAAGAAAATCATCATGAAGGAAAAGTCATCTCTTGCTGACTTTGTTTTTAGCAAAATCAAATGTTTATTTTATCAATTCAGTGATAATGAGCACAACACGGGATTCGACATCTTCAGTAATTACAGCTGTTTTTAGTTGTCTTCAGCCAACCAGAAGCATAATGACTGAGTCTTTTTCACATAAAATGGCTTGTTTGGATATGGCATCAATAATGAGTTGTAATGAAAAACGTTAATGGAGCTTTGAAAACTCTGAACGATCCGGAGTGGAGTGGGTAATAAAATTTGTAGTGTATGAGACTTTTGCCCGGTGCAAAAAAACGTTCACAAACAGATCCATCACCACAGGAGACAATTGATCAGTTAAATATTGCAAGTCTTTTCTTCGGAGAGACGTTCTCTCATGAGCTGCAGCTCCCCAGAATTTTTGGTCTGAGGCGCAAACCAAACCCTTTCTGGCATGCATCATTTAGAAGACAGCAGCTGGCCATGTCAAGAAAACAATTGCACAAACTACAGATTAATGCTATTAATAGTAATCTTCTTTCACATTTACATTTTTTTTTAAGCGAGCCTGAGTTAGATTTTATATGAGAGTTAATTTATTATGAATTTTATAACTGCAAACTATAGAACCAACCTGAAAATCTCTGCTTTGATTTGTAAAGCTATCATATGACAGTTCACTGGAGAAAATGAAGTCAACAATTCAGTGAAGTCAATGAATGGCAGCAGCTATGTGCTCTAACAGCTTCATAAGAAATACATAAAACAGATGGTCAAACTAAATAAAATACAACAAACCTTTGCTTCCTTTTTTCCCCAGTTTGAGTGCAGTGAGTAGTACTCACAGTAAAGAAAATAAGCTGCATTAGCACTTACTGGTAAATGTCGACAGGACAGAAGCCAGTTGTTTTAAACAGTTTACAGCCTAAATTACCTTATTGTTAAATATTTGTTTTGCCCATTTTACTGTTAGCTTTATTGTCAATAAAATGCTTTTAAATGCTGATTAACTAACTCACCATAAGCCAAATGCTTAAATGCTGAATCTCACATCAAACTCAAATCAATTTGTGTCTTCAAGCTCACCAAGAAATAAGTCAGTTAACATAAATGAGCAAATTACAATCATGTGTTTCATGACCCTGCAAACCAAAATGGAAAGTGACACTTTTATTTTCAATAATATCTTCACAGTGGTGGTCAGGAGGGAACAAAACACAATCAAACGTCAATATACTCAATGGCAGGAATAACTGAAACAGACACTCACACAAGGGAAAAAGGGAAATTGGGGCTATATAGACACACAGAGACACACTCTGGGATAAACAGGGAATTAGACACAGCTGCAGCGAAGAAAGGCACAGGTGAAACAAATTAAGAAAATGATGTCAGAGAATTAAACTGAGACACAACAAGACAAATGACCAACAAATAATACAGAAAGCTGGTGGACACAAAAAACAAGCGCCAATGCTCTTAAACTTGACACAGAAAGATACAAAGAGGACGCCTGTGAAAACAACACGAGCTTCAACTAAATAAATCTCAATCAGAAAAAGCAGAAACAAAAAACTAAACATTAAAATACAAAGGTTCATGGAAATGATTGATTCAAGGGTCAAAAACCCAGGACCATTACATGTCTAACTTAAATGTTTGCTCTATAAAATGCAGAATGAAGAGAATGCAAGAGAGAGCGCAAAAAAATGATGTTCCACCATAACAATACACCCAAACTTCTTTGCCAAATGAGTGATAACGGGGGTTTCAAAAGGATGTCCCATCCCAACCGAATAAAGAAAGAAAAAAAAACTATTTTTTAAAAAGTCTGCAGTTGTTCCACATTTGAACATAACAATACCACAAATGCACTACACTTTCCCACTGTATGAAAAGTATTCAAACTAATGGCATGTGTGTCAGCTCTAGGGAATGCATATGTTCTTCAGTCCTCCTGATGGGTCTGCAGTCACTAAATAAGCTAGGGGTGCGATCTGTTTTGCATCATCTTGCCCTTCAGGACAAATTGCAAACACAAAATTAGCTCGAAGTAATTTTTAAAAGAAAGCATGCTGGGTGCAGGCCTGGGTTTGCTATAGATTTAGGTAATATGTATGCAAGGGCACAAAAGTGGTATTGTGTTTGACTGTGCAATCTGCACTGTGATGCCTAAATATACTTCTAAACTGGTTACCATACAGAATGGTTTATTTCATGACCAGTATAACAATAAGAATGTCTTTTCTCACTGTGTTCTGTCGCTTCTTCTGCCAGATACTCAGTCAATTGAAAATGCCCTTTCTGATTAACAATTAAAATTCAATTACCTGCAGATGCAGAGGAATAACTTTCTTTCTGGAGCATACATTTTGCACTATTTCCTCTTTGTTGCTTCTAATGCAATTACAGAAATGCATTAATAGGACTGAGGATTGGAGATAGAGCAGTTTAGAGAGGGAAGGGAAGGGTGAGAAGACATAAGTTAGAAGACTGATAATTGATATTGATGTCTGCAGCTGAATGATAATCCCACACATACCTTTTGGTGCCTGAAGAAATGACGGTTCTGTGATGTGACATTTTCACATGATTTAAATTGTTAAAAGTTTTTGGGAAATTTCTCTCTTCCAGCTTGATTTAGTGAAAAATGTATCATAGCTTGAGCTTTCATGAATTCTCCTGGGGAATTTACAAGCAAAGTGCTTATTTTAGAATTTTATACCAAGTTTCCAAAGGGCTCTTCAATAAATCACTGACAACGGAGAGGAGACTCACTGAGAGGGAGATAATGAAAAAGGAAAAAAGGGAGGGTTTTTTTAATATATCAAGTCGGCACTACAACTGGGATCTTTAGTAAACAAAGGGAAGACAAATTTCACAGCTGTACAGACATCCCTGTGTTTAAACTCTTTCCCACTATTACTCATACAGTTAGGTCCATAGGTAGTTGAATTCAACCACTGATCACGTAATTGTGAGTAAGTAATTTGACAGACTACAGCTAACATAACATAATTTTAAATATTTGGATTCTTTTTAATAACTACCTTAAAATTCTGCTCTTTCAATGGATGCCTGAAGTCTAGAAACCATGAATTAGATCCTCTGCCAGGTCTTTACTGCAGCTTATTTCAGTTGCTGCTTACTTGTGTGTATTTCTGCCCTCAGTTTGGCATCTAACAACTTAAAAGCATGCTCTACTTGGTTGAGGTCAGGTGAAAAACGTGCAGTGTCAAGAACTATTCGTTCAGTCGTGCAGCATTTGGCTGAATCGTAGCAGAGTCTACACTTCAGAATTCATTGTAATACTTCTATCACTAGTCACGTCATCAATATACGCTAATGGCTTGATTCCACTGACAGCCACTCATGCCCATGCCATAACACTGCCACTACCATTTTTGACTGATGATGTAGGATGCTTCTTCAGATCATGAGCTGTTCCTCTCCTCCATACTTTTCTCTTCCCATCTTTCTGGTGCATGTTAATGTTGGTTTCATCTATCCATTGGATTTTTTCCCCCCATACTGTGCCTGCTCTTTTAGATGTTTTGTGGCAAAGCCTAATCCTTCCATCTGCACAGATAGCATGCTAACACAAAGCTAGCCAAGAAGCTAGCCAGGCAGCCAGACCCCGAACTTCATTAGGTAATAAAGGCAGTCATGAGAAGTCAGGCTTATAGTTTCCATTTCCACCTGTACCTGTTTCTAAAGTAGAAAGAACAGAAAAATTGCATGTGTGTATGCCCATGAGCATAGGGATTTGTGCCGGTGTTTAGAACTGTAGCCAAAGTATTGCTAACAGATAATTACAAGACAAATGCATTTCAGGTCATTTTACAGAACAACAAGAAAGTAAAGTAGCAGGTAGGGTAATGTATTAGTCTCTTTACTGCATTACCTTTAAGAAAAGTAGCAGGTTGTGTGTGTGTGTGTGTGTGTGTGTGTGTGTGTGTGTGTGTGTGTTGCCTTTTTTGTTTGTTTTCCGGAGTAACAATGGACAATGTGAATATTAGTCCCAAAAGGTTGATCTGGATGTAGCGTTTTAAGTGGGAGAAACGTGTCGTCACTCATCTAAGTGACTTCTTCAGTCTCAGCTGGCTGTGGGTTTCCCCAATCGTATAAACAGCACCTTTGCACAATGACTGAAACTAGCCCACTGGATGACCAATGGGCTGTGAGGTCAGTTCCTTGATCATTATTGTTTTGGGATTTACTTACCTGGATGATTGAGCATGCATCAAGATAATGTGAATATTAGATTTTTCTTGGTTGGTGCGTCTCCATTATATCATGGCTGAACACCGCAACCTCTTTGTTAGTTGCTCTCAGCAGTTCAATTAAAGCTCTTTATACATCTGATTGGGGGGGGGGATTCTGTTTGTGCTATTTTGGTAGCTTTGTCGATAGTAGATTTACTACCTTGATTTTGTGCGTTTTTCAAGCTGGGTTTTCACTTATTGGCTCCCTAGATTCCCTTCGAAATTACTCCACTGAGATCACATGTTCCTTAGGTGTTCTAGCATTCTCATTGGTCAATAATTTACTTTACAAGTTAGAGCTAAATGCAGCATTCAGCCTAGGCATAGCTTTACCCAGGCAGAAATGTCCTCATTGGTATAAATATGCAAAATCTGAATCTGTCTGACCTTGTCCATTATATTCCGATGTACTTTTGTGACTGTTCAAACAAGTCACAGGTACACATTCTTATTCTTAACTTCATTGCACCTTAAAAATGTATCTGGCAAGGGCAGGCTGTATGAATTGACGAGAAGGACCCAAAATGCAAACTCCAAGGAACAGGGAACAAAACTTGAATGTTAACAAAAAGCGAGCCGTTTAATGAGGCTGGTAAAAGGTACAAACAAAAGGCAAGGCAAACTGAAGCAATATTAACACAAGCCTAAACAAACAATAGAGAGGGGAGGGGGACCTGGACATGAAACCTGGTGTAAAGAACATGGCGTGAACAACAGACGACCTGACAAAGAATGACCAGAACACACCGACTAAATACACACAGGAGGATAATGAGGGAAATGGAAACACATGGGGAAACAGCTGACACACATGAACATAACGACGTCACAAGAGAATAAAACTAAAAAACATTGAACATAGGAACACCGGACCCCTTCAAAATAAAACAGGAAACATAATGAGACGCAGACATGACAACCTGAACTTGACAACATAAGACACAGACATGAAACACATGAAGGGCAAGGGAGACTTAGCAGGGGTTGGAAGACACAAGGGGAATCTAATAACAAATGAAATAGAAAAACTAATGAGCTTAACCATATACTATAAACATCAAAATAAACTAAAACTCAAAACACTGGGTCATAAGACCCAGGATCGTGACAAAATCTGAGAATGTGGAGGAGTTCATGATCATCCTTAGAAAGAGAGTTATACTCTTAGAGTAATATCGTGACATCCTCTATAAGAGAAAATACATATTTTGTACATGATGTTTAAATGTGTATATATTGACTTATTGAAGTGCTCCTGGATCCTAAGGCAATGAAGCATGAAGCTTTATGTTAGGAGATTACAACAAGAACTTGGCCTTCATATCTCGGCTCCAGCCTGAAGGGGCTCAATGGTTATCTGGCCTTTTCTCATTAACTGGGAGATGAAAGTGGGAGCTTGTCTTCGGTCATGCGTCCCTTAGAGAAAACCTGCAGTGGGACATTAATAAAGCCCTGAAGTCTGAAGGGAATCACTTTGGCCCTATCTCCCACAGCCAAAGCGAATCATTTCTCAGAGTGCTATTCACATAAGCTGCGGCTTCCACTTGTGTCTTTTCCATTTCCCCGAACCTCCATCTACACCAACTACTGACTCAAACAAGGGCATTGTATCGTCAAACCAGAGAGGGGTTAAGTCTACAAATCCCCTTGGGAATGACATAATATGTTATAGTTTAACAGTGAAGCAGTCACGCTTGGCTGCTTGCATTTTACAATATAGTATCATATGTGCACGCCTGCCCCGAAAGACCAAAGAGGCTCCCAGCAAAGATGCCATCTAAAAGGAAAGAAAATGCAAAATATTACTTAATGTGTCACTATCATCAAAATAAAAAAGCAATTTCAATTTTAACTAGGTCATGCATTCAATCCAGAGCTAACGGAACAGAAATCACTGACTGTAAAACATGAAGGCACAAGTAACGCTGGGATACACACTACAAACGTATGAATTATGTGTTTTATTCATGAAGACATAACTGGGTTGCCTTCTACAAAGCGGGTCTATTATGACTACTGCATGTGTCATTTGCAGAGACAGTAAAAAGGAAAGCCAGGTCTGTGGAAAACAACTTTTTAGATTTTTTCATTGTCCTTTCAAACACGCAAACATAACATAAACCATCCTTCTCTCCTTTGCTACAACCTTTTTGTTATGCAAACACAAACAATAGAGAGACACAGCCATCCACATAAAAATAAAGAAATAGACAAAGTCAGTTTGGAACAGAAGTAGCAGACGAATGAAGTAGATTGTTAAACTTATTTGCTATTATTATTATCATTTGTTTATTTTTGTTAAATTACATTTTCTGTAGACTTTTGCTGTAGTTTTGCTTGACCTCTACGATGGTGGCGTTATGCCAGTAAGTCAAGACAATGAAAGCCACCTCTTCAGTTATTCGGAGGAAAAAGGCTGCTCTTCAACTAAATAATCCTTTCGGCTGTTTGTTCCTCCTGTGCTGTTGTACTTTCTGTGTGAACATATAGACACTTCTTTTGTCAAGGCCGCAAGCCTGATGGAATAAATGTGTGCTACAGGTATTCTACTGGTATAATCTAAGTCCTTGTGGTTAAAATTTTGATTATGGCTTCTAAATCAAAAATCCAACATCTTAAATTCTTAGAATATTTAATTTCAAGTTACCATTTAGACAGTATAAATACCGTCTCTCTATCTAGTTCAGTAGAGTCTAGGGACCTACTGCTGACCTGACAGGTGTCCAGACGACAATCGCCAACAACTTACAAAAGGAAAGTAAGTCGCGGAAGGTCATTGCTGAAAACGCTAGCTATTCTCAGAGTTTTGTATCAAAGGATATTAATGGAAAATTGACTGGAAGGGAAAAGTGTGTACAAGCAGCAGAAATGACTTGTAGCCTTGAGAGGATTATCAAGAAAGTTTCCTTCTAGAACTTCACAACAAGTGTGTTGAAGGCTCCAATGGATGCTATGGAGTTAAACATTTTCCCTCTTAGTTCATTTATTATTTTATTATTACATTTTTTTTTTTGTTATATCGTTTACAGTACATGAGCCAGATGCCCTTGGATGACTTCTAACTACGACTCAACATATCTGAGAACATTTTGAGGAGGATCTGGCAGTTTTACAAAAAACTAAAGAAGAATATTATCTGTAGTTTCTACAGCGCAGCATATTTCCTATCTCTGTGCCCAGGTTCACATGTGATCTGTGCCTGGAGTGCATACCTGGCTAACATACAAGGATAAGCAAACCTGAAAGATGCCAGCAAAGTTAAAGCTTGGCAGAGTAAACCTCCAAACCCCCGAAACACAGCAATATAGATGTCTGGAAACGTCTTACAAAAGCACATCTTATGAATTTTAACAGATCCCACCTCCAATTCGCTTGGGTAAAAGAAAATAGAGAAGTGCAGCGCTCTGCCTTGGAGGTTTGACAGAGATATCAAAATAGTCTTTGCCAGTTGCTTTGTGAATCCATCCAATTAGGCCAAGAGAGCCCAATGAAGCTTCCTGATGGAAATGCTGTTTTAAATTAGGCCTGCAGTTAAGACTTCTTGGCTCTCAGCATGTATATTTTCACCTTTCTCAACAATTAGCCCGAAAGAATGATGATTGCACGTGGAAAACAACAGGACCTGCTAAAAGAGGAAAGTGAGACTTTCTAAGTCAGCACAGAGAAAACACTAGTGGGAAATGGAAATACAGACAGAACTGGTGCCACATCTGCAATAGCGAGCTTTACGTCAATTTTGCAGACCAACCTTGCGTCCCTTTGTTGAATTTGTTGAACAAATCAGCTGCTGAACTCGAATACTAAGAAGCAATCTTCAAAAAATAATGACGCTTGGAGTGAAAGATGGGAAGTAATAAGCCATGAATAGAAATAGATTTACATCATGATTATAATCTGAAATAGAAGCAGAGTGTGTGGTCAATGTAGAGTACAAATATACATTAGAAAGTCATGCTGTGTACAACTCAATAACACATCAAAATAATGGCTTCCTAGAGTTTGGTAATATTTTTTTTTGTGTGTGTAAGAGTTTGATTCGTACATGTTTTGTTGTTGCTGTTTTGTTTTTGTTTGTTTTTTCAAAACAAGATGGCACTGTATTTGTTTTTGTGAGAGAAATGATTTCGAGATATCGAGAGACGACATATGACTTAATAATTTTTTTATTCAATCTTTCTTCAAAGTCCCTGGCAAATACATTTGAGCTTTTCTCAGGATCCTCCTATTTGATGAGAAAATGCCAGAAGAAATGAAAGCCTATCTTTCCAAATGACAGCGATTTAGCTCATAGACAGGAGATTGTGGGGGAGCTTTCTCACTTGGGCAATTTGATATAATATCTTCATCTAATAACAGTCATTTCTTCAGTCTGAGCCCTTCCTGGTTTCTAACTGGATAGTGAATGACTACCTTGTGAATTACCTGCGAGAGTCATTCCACTAATGGCTTTTTAATCACCTTGAATATCCTGCTCTCCTTTACTTGTAAAGAAACTTCTTCCTTTGCCTTAATGATCTTTCAGAGCACAGGGTGTTATTGTTTTATGGTGGTTTGTGTTTGGGATGAGGATGGCTCCTTCCTAATAGCATCTTCCTTTGCCAATCTCAGATTTATTCACGGGTTCTCCTACATCATCTCTGACAACGAAAACGAGAAGGCAGCCGAATTTAAAAAAAAGGAATGAATAAACAGAAAGAGTCATTGTGATTGTTTTTCTGAATATAGAGAGAGGTAATCTAAATTGAGTCAAATCCATAAAAAGATGGCATTAGACTTTCATGGTGTAGCATCAGTGCGGCGACTAACTAATAAGGGAATTAATCCTACCGCTACGGCTCAGAAGCTGCCCCTAGCTCGTCCCGCTTTCCTAATCTATCATTTCCCCCTCTTACAAACAAATGCTACGCTCATTCACTCGCGTTATTCTGGATAAAATAGAGTAAAAGCAAAAGCATGAAAATGCCACTAGTTTAGGTGTCAATTCCTGTTAGTGAAAAAAAGTGTGTATCTAAAAACGCAGCTTGCAGAAACTTGGCATCGTATATGAGGGGGCAGCTGAAAGCGAGTCACATTTGCTCTGAGTATTTGCCAATTCCTCACAACCATTAAAGTGAAAGCGTAATAGTTTGGGAAAAGGCCAGAAGCCTCAGTCCACAGTGTCATATCAGCAAGCTGAAAACATTAAACCGCTTCAATTCTATCTTTTATTACATTCTCAGCAAATAAAAGGGACTATCTAGGCACCGACTAAAGGCAGTAGCAAGGAAATGCGATCATTTAACAGAAGACTACTGTAGCGGTGCAATATTAACAGAGCAGAGAAGCTGCAATTGATGACTGTCAATCCAATTTTAAGAAGCTTAAAGGAACTAAAGTGAGGATAATACACCAAAAGCACCTGATAGTGCAGACAATCTAAGACAAAATGAAGTCAAGTGAAACTTCTTTTTTTTTTTTTAGTTAAAACAACAGCTTCCCAGCTTCCAATATTGAACAACAAGTTGATGTCGTGGTTCCTTTGTAATGGACATGCATGTCATTAAATGAGAAGATCAAGACTCTCAAAGTTGCACACATCCAAGCTGTAACATACCATGAAGACTTCAGTGTTAACTGTGGATTGGAAAGGACAACCGAATGTCAGTTTTGACTGGAAGTGAATTTGTATGGAGTGAGGGCTGTCACACATAGAGGGCCATAGCCCCTAACAGCTTTTGGGCCCAGTGCTTGCCCTGTGGGATCATCCATAATTCATGTGGGAGTCATGCACTTGTCACAGCGGCTCTTTAGAGTAACTACCACAAAGGGGAATGGTGTGAGTGAATGGCAAACACAATTATAATGCATCTGTGTCTGACCATTTCTGTAACGTTCCAAAACTAGACAGTCCGACATTCATATCCTTTTCAAGGCACGATTAGCCCGCTGTGTGGAAGTCAGGAAAAAACCTGTTGGTTTTTTTTGGGTTTTTTTTAAATCTCTCAATTTCTTGTCACTCTTGACAAAACGATTTCTGTCACTTTTTTGTGAATAACCAGGGACAATGCTATAAACGCCTTCAAGGCAAGACTTTTAGTAAGTCTCTCCTATTGGAAAGTGAGCTCTCTCATGTCTGCATATTTTAACACCATCATGTCTCCCCTTATAATAAACTTTAAGAATAGGCATCCTTTATATAGTACCTCTATTAACAAAGTGACAAACTGCTGCACAAAAGCAAATGTTTAAAAAAAAAGAAATAAAAAACACCCAATTAAAAAGACTTAAAAACCACTCAAAATAGAAACAAAAGAAAAACAGTAATGATTAAAACTGAGATCATAAAAGAAACAAACAGATCAAGAGGAAAGAAGATAGGGATAATAAAACATCGACACATTAAAACATTCACTAAACCCTCCCAGTGAAACACTTTTTAAAAAAGAGACACTAAAGAAGTGACTGCTCTGATTTTAGCAGGCAGACGGTTCCAAAGGCAAAGACTCATTTTGCATTGCATTTGTTGACTGGCGGAAACTAAGGAACATTGAGCAGTCCAATTAATCGATCCCTGTGAATGCACCAGCCCATAAGTGGTTAATACGTCTTTGATATAATTTGGAGCATAGCCATGCTTTAAAAGTGAGAAGTTGAATTAGAAAATCAATGCAGAAAATTACAGGCAGTCAGTGTAATGCTGGAAGTAATGGCAATATATTGATATCTCTTAAGATCTGGGCAGCAGTGTTCTGTATCAGATAGAGTGCATGAAGTGAGCTCTGACCAATGCTGTCATGAAGTGCAATGCAATAACCAATGCAAGGCAGGAAAATACTACATGCACAAGTGCCCTCCATGGTGATGACTGGCTTTTCCTTCCGTTTTTTTAGATCAGCCATCTGAGACAACCATGACCACATTTGGTCAGGGAACAGTTAGAGCTAACTAGTTTTGATACAGCATAATGCAGCCCATGAGTAGTTTGCACAGGTTTCATCCACTCTTTGCCTAGTGCATATAGTTCAGCCCTTCTGTAATTTAAAGCAAAATAAGACTTGTGCATAAAAAGGCATTTTGCAGGCATGCTTGGATAGAATATAGTCTGTTAATCATCAGATTTATCATGTGATAATACTGTTCTGTCCAACAGATGGACAAAGCCTCTCGTCAGACAAAGCCAAGCCTACTTTATTGTACTGAAAGAATATCAGTGACTCATTCACTGGCTGCTTGAGCTACCAGTGACATCTAATAATAGTCATATAGGTTTGTTAGTCATCTGATGCAACAGCGTTTTCTGCTGCAGCCCCCGCCCTCCCTGTCCCCAAACTTCAAATTACATGCCAAACTTTTGAAAAATTGGGATAAAATATTCATGTGTTTGTTTGTTAAAAGCAGCCCAGTTCTTATATCGAAATTCTCGCTGCTGCTGAGATTCTCAGAGAGACAAGCAAAGCCTTCTTCTGCCGTGTTAAACTCTTTGGCATTAATGCTCAATTACTAAAGAGAAATGATTAATGTAGACTAAGTGAGAAAAACATCGTTTTGTGTGGTAGCTCTGAGTGAAACTGCTTCTTATATGCAGTGAAAACAGTTGCATAACTATCTAAGTGTACAATCATCATTTCATTTTTTGTGTTTTTGGTTTTTTCATGGTATGTAATTGAGTCACTTGCTTTTAGGTTCACACTTTGTAACTGCCTTTCCCCCTCTGGAACCAATTTAACGTGTTGGTAGGATGACCTAATTTTCCCACAGAGACCTCTAAAATTACTTTGGAATAATATTCTCTTTCATCTGTCTTGCTAGAGTTGCTGTTTTCAAACAATACTGCTCTCCATGATAAGTAATACTTTCTCCTCTCTTGCACTTTAAAGGGGGTCCTGAAAAATTTTAAAACATGTAGCTACACTGTATTCCAATGAGATTCATTTCATGATCTGTAACAAAACAATTTGTATTCATGATTTGGGTTGTACAAAAATGAGTAAAAAGAGGTATGATATATATCATATCAATATCATATTGACATGATAGAATCACACTGTTGCTGCAGATTTGTCTGTTGCATATACATGATGCAAATCTCCTGTTCTACCACATTCTAAGTGTGCTGTATTAGATTGATCTGATGACTTGGGAGACCATTCGAATACACTAAACTCATTGTTGTGCTCAAGAAATCAGTTTGAGATCATTCGATCTTAATGACTTGGCGCGTTATCCCGCTGGAAGCAGCCATAAGGATGAGTACACTGTGGTCGTAAAGGGATGGTCATGCTCAGTAATCTTGCTCATGCAGGCGTTTAGAAGATGCTCAGTTGATGCTAAGTGTAAGAAAATATCCCCATCACTATTATACCAGCAGCAGCAGCCTGAGCAGTGGATAAAAGGGCATGATAATGCCACGCTTTTATGTTGTTTGTGTCTGATTGTCATAGCAGAAATTGAGACTTGATCGACCAAGCAAGTTCTTTTTGCGGGGGGGGGGTTCAACCTTTTATCGTACAACATCTTCATACCGTGGTTTTAAAGAGTGGTTATTTGAGTTACTGCTGTCTTCCTATCAGCTTGAATAAGTCTGGTCTTTCTCCTCTGACCTCTGACATTAACAAGGCATTTTCTCCCAGAGAACCACTCTTCACTGGATACTTTCCCTTTTTTAGCCTCTTCTCTGTAAACCCTTGAGATTTTTGTGTGGGGAAAATCGCAATAAATCAGCAGTTTCTAAAATACTCGGCTCAGCCCATCGTGCACCAACAGCCATGTTCATCTGATGTTCACTTTGAATTTCAGCAGGTCATCTCAATCATGTTTACATGCAGTGAGTTATTGCCACGTGATTGGCTGATTATACTTTTACATTAACAAGCAGCTGATCAAATGTGCCTAATAAAGTGGTCTGTGAGTGTATAGGTGATTTGACAATGATTTCTTTATAGATTAGAAAACAGCGAAGAAGCTGATAAAGAAAAAAGTTACAGAATTTGCTTTCAACAGCATTTAATGAATCTCTAGCCTTCATCCTTCAACAAAAACTTCCCAAAAGACATTTTAACAAGTGAACGGAAGAAGCCCTGCAGACCAGCAATGCACGACAAAACAGAGAAGATTACAACTTTCTAGACTGTGAGCATATTTGGGAGCTTTTTTGTTATCATCATTATTTTTGAAATGACATCCACTTGGCACTATTAACACATGTGGATGTAGAGAAGTGTCTGGGGGTCTATCCTCATCTGGAGTAAAATAGCTCAGTTTTCCAAGGTCACAACAAGGTCAGGAATAAAAAAGAATTTTTTATCACACCTTCATAGACGCTGTAACAGGCTGTCAAGGTGATACATTGTCTCTAAATGCATTCTCCATATCTGGTTCTAAAGACATCTGCGATTATAAATGCTGCAAATATGTTAATGTGAAAAAAAGGGGACTCAAAAGTGACTGAAGTGGCACATTTCTCATTTTTCAAGCTGCTGTTCAAGTATTGTCTCTGTAACGTTCACCAAGAAAGAAATGTGGTTACATGTCTGCATCGGCAGTCAGTGAGAGCAGAGTTTCAGAAAGGATAAATAGACCCATTTTGTTTTGGAGATCATAAATATCTCATCTAACTATAACTGTATGGTGGCGGAGAGATTGGATAAATATTCAATGACGCGATGGGAGTAGGTGGAAAGTGAGAGATTTCAATATACCTCCATAAAGCAATAGACTGCACCAGCAATATTCTCTATGCACAAAATGGCAAGTGCTTGTGAACTGTTTTTGGCATTTGAAAATAGATTCTGAGCTCTATCTTCCCTAAGTGCCCCATGGCAATTTTACAGCTTAATAGGGGCATTTGAAGAAGGACTTATCTCCCTCTTTAATACCACCCATTGCCCTTAGAATTCATCTTAATATCTTTTGGTACAGATCATCACCTAATTACCACTGACAAAGAGCAGCTGGAAGGTACATGGTATTAGAGGGAGTAATGAGCCAACTGTAATGAGAACAGCAAGTAAGATATAGAATTTTTTAGACACTGAATATACTGATTTACCTAATGGAATCAATATTATAGCTGTACAAGTTTTATGTATCGATGAACAAACACCAAATTGGAAAAGACGCCTGTGCATCAACATTGTGTTCTGCAAACATATACATTTTGTACACAGTAGTTATGGCAACTGCCTCATATAGACTACTTTCTGTTTACTATTAATTTCCATTATCACATTTGCTCTTCACAGGCACTTGTTTCCATATGTCTTGTACCCTTATGATAGATTGTTTGTCTAATAAATGCAAATTCTGGTTAAAAGGGCACAATGAATACTAATCCGTCTGCTAAAACTGTGTATAGTCCTTGTATAATTTTCTTGGTTTCATGGAAGACAATAAATCAACCTAGAAAATCTTTTTTGAATAAATTGTGATTTAAAAAAAAAAATCTCAGTAAATGTCAATATGTTGCTAGTCTACCACACTGCAGCCAGAGTTTCGCAGGAGTTGGCATCAAAGTGGCAAACTCCAAGGCTGAAAAATTGAGCCAGCCTGGAAATGACATCACTGCATTTCCTTGGCTACAAAAGCAACTCAGTACAACACACTCTTGAAACTGCTAACATTTTATTTGCTTTCCAAGCAGCAACTTCTTGGGTCTGGAAAACAAAACCAACATGCAAGAGCCAAAAACTGCAGTTCCACTTGTGACCACTTGAGTTTGGCTCTAAAATAAGTGATTCCACATATACTCTCATGTTAAAATCTCCAAATAAACTGCATGTTCACAGCCTGGCACAAAAAAAACAGTTTTGACCTGTGCAGACAGTTTTGTAGGAACTCACTGTTTTTTAATTCATCCGTATGGATACTGGTAAGGTTGAAGTTTAGAGCCGTGGCTGTTTATATTGATAGGTGTGCTGAAACAGAGTTCTAGCCAGTCTGGTTGGGCTTGTCAATGCCAGTTTGAGTTACTGACCTGCTTCTCTCAACTGTTTTTGTGTTGATAATGCTTTTGGAGGATTTTTATTGGAATGATCTGATAATGCCACGGCTTGCTGAGTGGTACATTCTATCCAAGAAGTTTGTGGGACAACCATCTATCCACGCATTCATTTTCGTATCTAAGCCTGCATCATGGAGGCAGTTTGTGCTTCGGTTTTAGTGAAATTCTGCAGTTTCTTTCTTAAAACAAATTAGCTGAAATATTTGTTTGCGCATTACATTAGTACAGTTTATGAATCCACCTTGCCAAGTTAGCTGGTGCTAGCTCCAAAATGTCCAAAATAACAAGACTGAGCAAAAATGAGGTGTCTGAAATGAATAGATGACATGTGCATTTGATCTTTGTTATGAGTTATAACAAAGATCATCATCTAGCACTCTAGAGGGTTTGGAGCTATAAATTATTAGGAAAACACACACAGTATATAAAGTTTATAAAGTAGATTTAGCAACTGTGATGTCATCCACTGGTTCCTGAAGTCACCTGGAACCATTTGTTAATCACAGGTTCGTATCCAATGAGCAAAGTGTTTACACAGATAAAGTCACAAATCTATTTCCCATGGATGTCTGTTTGCCTGTTAAGTTATTCTTTCCTGGTCAGTCTAGCATGTTAGCTGGGCCAACTTCATTAACCCTCCAAAAGTTGATGCTATTTTGCTGCTAAGTTATAGCACAGCAGTGTATTTTTGTTTTTTGTTTAGAAGTATTTTAGTCATAAACTTGCTTGCTAACCAAAAACTACACTAAATTTGTGAATTTTCATTAATACGTGGATGTTAAACTATAATTAACCCTTGAGAGAAAACCCACAATGATCATTAATTCTCAGTGGTGTTTTTCATTCACAAATTTAAAAAGTAGGTGACATCATAGTGGGTATGATCATCAGAATCAGAATCAGAATACTTTATTGATCCCTAGGGGAAATTATTTATTTCCCATAATACTACTACTACTACCACTGCTGCTACTGCTGCTACTACTACTACTACTACTACTACTACTACTA
>NW_005187418.1:5086522-5113307 GCF_000239375.1 Pundamilia nyererei
CCAGCCAAGTGTACCACAGGTGACCACTGAGATTAGGGTTAAATCCACATTGCATACTTTTCCCTTGTCCCCTTTGAAGACTTCTGCCTTGTGTGTTGTTTTTTTTCTTCTTGAAGTTTATTTTGTGTGTTGCTAAAAAGTAACAGAGTACTCTAGCTGTCTTAAACTTGCTTTTCATTGTGTATTCAGTTAATAACTCTACTAACACTAGTGTCAAAAACTACTGAACCCACTCACATAACCTTATCCTTGACTTATCCTTAGCTTGTGTGTTTGTGTAACCAAGCAGGATTTCTGGCTCAAATGCATACTCGCAACCCAGTGAAATTTGTAATCTTAATGACTGAATTTGTAAGCTGCCCTGATGCTAAGAGGTGAGTATCAGTGCAGCCTACAACCGACAGCTTGGCCCATGCTGAGCAAACAGAGGCCAGGAAATGTTAGCTGGCTGATACAGACCTGCTGTCAGCCAAGACTGACACTGTGGGTGCTGAGTGGTGCAGGCAAGGGCAATGTGACTGAGGGCATGAGGGACGACAGACATCCTGGCACAGGCACCGCAGGCTGGCAGGTGTGTGTATGCATATATGTGTGTGTGTCTGTGTTGGGTGGAGGGGAGCAAGTGGAAATTGATGGCTGTACAGCCCCCAAATGGCAGGTGGGGAGGTCTCTCAGACACGGTCCAAAGGATAGTCAGAGAGAACTATTCATTCATGATGTAGCCGACTCCCAGACGAAAATGTTACCATGAAGAAGAGACGCACTAAAATATTTTTACTGTGCTGCACTAATAGGGTGACAAACTATGGCCACTTTCATAACTGAAATAAACAGATAATTTGACACTGATCTGATCAAAATGAAGTAAGAGTTTACTTCCCTAAAACTTTCTCTCTTCTTCTACATCCACTACATAGACCAAAAGCAGCATCTTTCTTTAATGGTCCTGTAAATATTCTAGTTTTTCAATAGTCAAAAGGTCTATTTAACTTATTTAAATGGTCTATTTAAATGCCTATTTAACTAAAATTCAGTACTTTTTGGCTTTAATGATCAAAAGTACAGAAAGTTAACCAAAGGTTAAAAAAACAGTCTTGAATTTTGAAACTTGAACTTTAAAAAGATCGAACAATGCTAGAAAATTCATAATCTCCAAAAGAATGTGGAGAGATGAAAGGCAGCTTTAGTCCTTTTGTTATTCTTCTGGTATTTTTATTAATTCTTTATGTGTAAAAGTATTCATTCATTCTATTTTCTGTATTTTCCTTCTAAAATATAAAAGATATTCTTGCCAAACTGTCCCCTGGATGAGAAAGGTCCAAGCTCCTATTTGCTTTATTTTTTGTCGTGATTCTGGGTTTCTGTCATTTCCTGTTTGGCTTTGAAATTGCTCAACCTGTTTTTTCTTTTTCTTTCTTCTCTTTTTTAAAAATTCCTCTTGGTTTAATTCTTTAAACTTATTGCAGTCAGTGTATTTAGTCTTCTAACAATGTTTAAATTTACTGGACATTTATGGTAAATGGTAAATGGCCTGTATTTATATAGCGCTTTTCTAGTCCCTAAGGACCCCAAAGCGCTTTACACAACCAGTCATCCACCCATTCACACACACATTCAGACACTGGTGATGGCAAGCTACATTGTAGCCACAGCCACCCTGGGGCACACTGACATAGGCAAGGCTGCCGGACACAGGCGCCACCGGGCCCTCTGACCACCAACAGTAGGTAACGGGTGAAGTGTCTTGCCCAAGGACACAACGACTGAGACCATCCAAGCCGGGGCTCGAACCGGCAAACTCCCAACTCTTGAGATTTATGCTAATTTGCTTGTTAATTCAAATAATTAACCAGCCATGTGACAGCAAATCAGTGTAGTGTAGTCAAAACAACTTGCTAAAGTTCAAACTGAGCAGAATCAGAATGGGAGAAAAAAGTTGATTAAGTGACTTTGAACGTAGCATCGCTGTTGGTGCCAGATGGGCTGGTGTGAGTATTTTAGAAACTGCTGATCTGCTGGGATTTTCCCACATAATTGTTTCTAGGGTTTACAGAGGATGGTCAAAAACAGACAAAAAATATCTGGTGAGCAGCAGCTCTGTGGGCGAAAATGCCTTCTTGATGCCAGTGGTCAGAGAAGAATGGCCTAACCTCGACCTAGTAGGGCAACAGTACCTCAAATAACCACTTTTTAAAACCAATGTATGCAGAAGAGCATCTCTAAATACACAACATGTCAAACTTTGAAGCAGATGGGCTATGGGAGAAGAAGACCGCAGTGGGAGCCACTCCTGTCAGCTAAGAAAAGAAAACTGAGGCTACAGTTTGTTGCAACTTTGGGCAGTAGACGATTGGAAAAACATTGGCTGGTCTGAGGAGTCTCAATTTCTGCTGCAATATGTTGTGTAAAAATGAAATAAATTGAGTTGGAGGTAACCAGGTTGTCTTTCTGGGTTTTATTTACTTTTGCAAAGGGGTCAAACAAAAGTACAGACAGCATGACAGCACTCTACATGTTTTTTGACAAAGAGGGATTGAGAGATAAAGTATTTATAAAGATAGGCTATCTATCTTAGAACACTGTGTAATAAAAGATAACATGTACATTTGGATAGATCTAATATGAAGGATTATACAGAGACAGAGTATCAAAACTGTTTGTTCAGTAAGGTCAGTTTGACACAGAGAAGTAACAGAATCTTAAAATTTTACCATCACAGATATTTAAATAAAAGGGTCAGAATCATAAAAACACCAATGCTCATATGTAAGATTGTGGGCACACTTTAACACAAACTGAGCATCATTTAGACACACACAATGTTGCAAACCACCTCCTTCCTTTTATGACCACAGTGTACCCATCTTCAGGTTGCGTCCTGCAGGATAACCTGCCAGAAATGTGTACCAAATGAATAGTGAGTGTATATACTGCTTCCTTTTGTTGTTTGCCAAGTCATCTTTTTACTCCATGGAGTCAAGTTTCTGATCCATGTTTCTGTTTTTCTTTTTTTTTCTAGTTATCTCAGACTTGTGACATTTACCCAACTTTGGTATTCTGTTTGACAAGTTTGTTTAATCACCAAGTATTTCTTTGTTTTGTCCAAATCACCGAGTCCAGAATAATTGCCAATCAGAATAGTGCTCCAAACTAGTTCGCATGTTATCTGTATATGGATGTTTGCACTAAAGTGAGGACCGCTATGTGTGCAGTTTCAGAGTTCTAGAGACTGCATGAGGTATGGTATCAAAAGACAGATGAGCTTAAAGCAAGACACACACACACACACACACACACACACACACACATTTTTTTACTTTCAAAAACATATGTCAGCAGAATATTTAGATGTCAAAAGTCCCCCTAAGAAAAACCCCTGATGATGGCTTTAAGGTTATAAATCACCACTTAAGCACAGTCTATACTCTTTCTCTTCCTTTCTGACCTTGCTTTCACTCCACTTTTACTCCTTGCTTCCAAGGAAATCAGTTTTTTCTGCTCTCAGGTCTTCTGTAAATGCTCAGCCTAACATCATTCACAGTCACGATTTCTCTCAGCATAATTCACATGGATGGTGGTCATGTTTGTTTGCCTTGCCCGAGGCCTTGCACAACGGAAGAAGTGGAAGAGAGGCCCTAGGGTATCGAGTGGGATTGATGACTTCATGGACCGTGTTGCATAGATGAAGCATCTCTATCTGTATAGAGTATATGTGCTTTCTAACAAATATTTCTTGTTGTTTTTCTCCCTGCAAAATATCCACTGCAACCTTCAATGTCAAGGTTATTCTTATGATTGAGTTGGACATCGTTTTAATCTGCTAAATACGCTTACTTGCAGACCAATTCTGTGACATGCACAGTGAGTTTTTCTTCTTCCTCTTCCTCACTATTCTTTCCTGTGTCCTGGTTTTCTGATTGAGCAGACCCGAATGGCAGGGAGTCATGACAAAAAGCCACACTGATTTCTTGGACTGCCATTTAGCACTGACACATTGGTCTTTCAACATGATAAATGACAACTTTGCGGTAAACTTTCTCAACAGTTTCTGGCTACTCTGACAAGTCTAAGCACATCCACATAGCAATTCTGTCAAGGTAAACCTTCAGACTCTCTAATAATCTTACTTCATCTGCAGACGTACTTTGAGTTTGCCTGTGATAAGGCTACCGGAAAAGGGATCAATATCGATCAATAATCAGGGAGATTAGAGAAACCAGGGTGGTAGAGAGGATTTTAAAGTAGTCTGTTCTTGCATCTATAATGTCAGAAGTATTTAAACATAACTTGAATGACAGCAACACCAAGTTTAATATCACATTAAGTTCTCAGCCTTTGTATTTTATTGCATATTATCACTGTGGTTGGTTTCCTACATTGAGTAACATCTTTGTCTATGTCTTAAATCAAATTTAAAAAATAAAGGTCTGCTGGTATGCTGCCACTTTTGTACTATTTCCCAGTGCATCCATGAGAAATGTGCATTTAAAACCTTCTGCTGACTTGATGATCAAAGTAAATTCAATAATAATGGTTCAGTAAACTATTTCAGGTAATCTTTCGTTGCCTCTCATCCATACAGTAGATCAAAATGTGATTAATAACAGAATCCACTGCTGCATTACTCATTAGCTCTCAGGTAGAGCTCCTTCTGCTGTCGCGCTTACAGGCCTGCGGGCAGAAATGATGTGTTTCATTACCTACAATGTCTGCGGTGAAGCTCCTGAAATTCCATCATCTACGCTTTACGTGTCTGTTACAGTTAAAAAGGATCTCTGAGCTAAGATCATTTCTTTTTCTTGTAACCCCACTTTGCCTTTTTAATAAGCCAGCGCATAGTTACAAAGTATGATTATCCGTCAGCCTGAGGGTACACATTTTTATTCCAATAACTGCCTTTACACAAAAAGGGGATTATAGTTTCGGGGAACTATTTTAATACCAAGGTGTGTCCAAAAAGGGAAAAAAAAAGACTTCAAATGGGTTTTCAGTGCAGAATGAATTCCAAAATTCACACTGCTGTGTAAATAAATTAACACTTGCCCCAAGCAGAATATCTGAATCCATCTTTCTAAGGTGAGATAGTAATTTGTGCGAGCACAAGTTATGAAAAAGGCAAATAAAAATTCACATTGCCAAAGATTTGGGGGAAGGTATAAGGATATCATATCATGAGGCACAATTAAAGCGTGATGTGTTAATAAGCAGTGCCCTCAGCTGTGCTTGACGATTGTCTTATGTTGCAGAAGATTGTAAGGATGTCTAAAGGTAACTTTGATTCATTTGACGTCTTATATAATTAAATGAATTTGTATTCATGCATAATAAAAGGAGAAAATGAAAAGAATTAACATTAACCTTTGCAATCTCTCCCTTATACAGAGAACTGAAGACCATTGGAGGCAATACCTTAATACACAGCGTCTCCTAATGTTGAGGATGAGATGCTGATCAACTCGACATTATCAACTACTGGCTGCCCCCTATTGTAAGAAACCCAGAACTGCAACTTGGGAATGGAAAAAAATCAGCATTTAGAGTCAAGCTGAGTTTCTACAAGCGGCTTGGCACAGGGGATCATGTTTGTTGCTGTGCAAGCAAATGGAATAAAGATCATACCGGTGCAAAAGAGCTTTAGCTAAACCAGGCATGGTCATTTGTTGTAATCTCTGTGGATGAGCTGATCCTCCCTACGTAACCTTACACTATTACATCCACCCCTTACACAAGCGGACATTCAACAGGGATGGAAAAAAAAAAAGAAATAACAACAGAGGTTGTGATGAAAATTAAATAAATACCAAATAGGACATGCACACTGGCACATAGGCTTTGATAAAATGCAGTCACAATATAAAGAAATATTATAAACGTACGGCGTTAATATTCAGTTTAGGCACCTCAAACTTTATTTCATCAACTTTATTCTCTTTTATAAAGAACTTCTTATTATTTTGAAATGATGATGCATGACGTGCGTGTTACATCAGAGATGGCAGCTGAGAAATAATGCGTAATTGATGCTGTCGGTGCTTTTTAGAGCATACAAATCCCAGATAAGTCTATTGATTTTCATTGTTCATGAGCAAGTCGAGAGAGAAGAAAGAAATTGAAATAATATTTAACAAAGATGAAACAAATGTGTCTGCATAATAACAGATAAAGCAGAAAAAAAAGGTTTAAATTACAGTAATTTCAGTTGAAAAATTAAACATGAAATAAATAAAGATGAAGAGTTATAATAATCAGGTTCATATCAGGTCTAATTAAGAATTTGTTTATCTGCGAACACATTTTTATGCAGCACACGTAAAGCATGAAATGTTTCCTGATCACTAAGTTTTTTTGGTCTTTTCTGAGTCTTGTCCACTAAAGTGTAATGCTATTTAAACTAAAGCATTAACGGTACAATGTATAACAAGACAAACTACACTTTGTCCATCTGTGTATCACCTTTCATATTTTCTATACACCAGTTCCTCAACAAGGACACCTTTTTTATGATCTTTCCTGTGAATGGCACGGACATCATTTTACTGAAGCTACAGAATGAGTCTTGTACTCTTACATCTCCTCAGCTTCCCAAGGAGCAGAGTGACTGGCTGTCAGTTGAAAAAAAAATATGGTATATTATCTTGTCAGCAGCAAGGAGTAGAAATCCTTGCTGAGATAAACTGTTTTTAGTTCCTTTTTCACTGTGGAAAAATGGTTTGGGACTACAAACAAGTACACAAAACAACACAGATGTGGGACAAAGCTTGTACTGTGTAGTCTCCGTGTAGTTCTCTAACCAGTATCTGCTGCAGAGTCACTGAGCCCCCTCACTAAAAACACTTGCTAAAACAAACTGCACTTCATCTCCGACTCTGACTGACAAGAGACTCGTGAAAATTTTAAACCCTGAGTGAAACGTCTCCAATAGTGCAAGCGCTGATTGAGTATCTGGGTGGATATGGCCTGTGAACACGGGCAGACAGGTAGATAGTAGGTTAATTAAAAACGGCCGATGAGGTGTTTCCTGTCTTTATGAATTAACGCCAAGTCAGAGCAATGGAAACAGACTGAGGTGTCACTCAAGCATCACTGACCAAATATCCTTGGCTTGTGCACATTTTAAACTTGAATACAGTTCAGCCCACTTATGAACTCACCTCCAGGTAAGACAACTATGGGAAATATGTACTGCTGGAGTATGTTGCCACTACCATTTCCTCTGAAACAAAGTACATGCATAATAAATTACAAAGCCAAACACTGCCTTGAACACAAGAAGGTAAAGTAAATTGACACCCACTGAGCAGAAATGTGTCTCACCATCGCAGGATTGGCTCATTAACTGTGCTCTACTGCTGTAGAAATACATGGAATCATTTTTGTCAGGTTGTAAGGATAATAGATGGGAATTTCTTCACTGTGAACCATTTATATACTTAAAGGCTTATTATTCTGGTACCCATTGGGTTTATCTGTCTTGAGTGCAAAAGATAATTGAACTCATAAGTCAGCAGGTTGGTTGTAATGTGTGCAGTTTCAAAGATGTCTCAAGCAAATCTTTTACTTTTTTGCTCTCTCTCCCTCTTTTTTTTTTAAATTTAGTGTAAGTCTGAAACCAAAGAAATACCCGCCAGAGCGTATAATACAAAAGCCCAACACAGCAGTTTTTCAGGAAACAAATTGTATTATACATGTAATTCTTCCCACCCTTCTCAAAAGAAACATTCAGTTCCCTCGCAATGCTTGGCCCTGAACTGAGTTTGAAAAACTCAGCCATACAAGAGGATATAATGCCTGTTGCCTACTTGCTTTAAAAATGACCTCCGGGTTAACGGCTTCTCTGTATCTACGGTTTAAGATGAGAATGAGAGAAAGGGCTAGAAAGACGTATTAGAACAGATGAACAGATAGACAGAGGCAGAACATTCACAGTTCACAACTCAATTTGAAGCGTGCAAACTATTTCAGTAGTGAAAGGAAATCTCTAATTGGATTAAATACAGTGTTATTTGGTTCCTTATCATCTCCCGTTATAGACAGCAATATTTCCTCACCCACAGTCTGTCTGACCTTGAACTGTTAGATAAATCTGGGGCTCTGACGCGACTTGCTGCATGTGTGAATGCATCTTTATTGAAAAAAAAAAACAGAGAGAGAAAAAAACGTATGAATTTTTTTTTCACCCTTGCATTTTGAGTTATACAATTATTTCTTTTGCTTGGTAAAATCCAGTTTATGGAAGTGTCACTTATGAAAACATTTAATATGTCTATACAGCAAAGGCTCTGAATGGAAGTTATGAAGTGATGGCTGACTTTTGAATCAGCTCAGTGATACGGTATATGGCCGGGAAATTCTGTCCTTTTCTACTTGATATTTGTCCATATAGTAAACAAGGTAAATTCAGACCATTGAAGTTTCTATTTGTATGTCATTTTGGACAAAAGAAGAAAAAAAAATACTGAGTTTGATTCGATTTATTTTCCCATGAAAGTTTGTAAGTTATATTCCTAGCAGCGTTGAGAAGTTATTGAACATTTAACATTTATGCAGGGTAGTGGATTGCAGCTTTCTTTGGTGTGACTGAGGGGCTTCGAGCTGCTCAGTAGAAAAGGAAAGGGGTTGTTTTGGGGCTTTTTTAACTGATACACAAGAAAGATTTTTCTTGACACTTGACTGGATCACTGTGTTCACAATTTTTCTCTAATCTCAAATGTATTGAATAAAGGGTTGACCACTATTACAGGTGGAAAATACATTTTTAGGTACAGAAAAAATCCCTGGCAACTTCTAGGGAGATTAAACTTAAATAAACATCGATTCTGTATTTTTATTTTGGGATTTTTCATTTTAGAACTCAATTTCAAAATCCTGTTTGCAGCCCAGTGTCTTTCCTGCTTTACTAACACTTTACCTTTATGCTAATTATGTGGAAATATATCCACAGCATTTAACTGAATTAATTTCAGGTTCACTTTACATAATTAGTAGAAATGAATGCATGACCATTACAACATGATTCTGCTCCTGAAGTGATAAACACAATGCATGTTCTAGGTCAGTCTCAGGTCTGCAGAGGAGACCTAGTGTGATCATGTCCACATCTTGGAGATATGGCTTTTTTCTGGCAGCGCAAACATAATTTCTTCCACACACTGGTCCTAGCCAGTGTTTCTATTCAGAGGCACGCTGTAGTGCATCCATCAAAGCTTATTCATACTTGGCTGAAAGTGCGCAGTGAAACACAGTGTGTGATCTGCAGGATAACAAAAGGGTCACACAGAGGGTGAGAAATAACCTTCATACATAATCCGCTTTACCGGCCTGTGAGGAATTCTCAGCACATTATGTCCTGTGTGATGCATGTTGTATTCATGAAAAGGTCTAATGTGTATAATCTGTGTGCAGTTGAGCAGCAAATTAATAAATTCATATTGTGGTTCTGTGTCATAGGCAACAAATCACTGACATTCACCAGGCTTAAATGAACTGTGCACACTACAAAAGTGAATTATTAGAGGATATATAAAATTTTATGTACATGCAGTTTTATAAGTTTATTTATACTCTTGTATTGGAAACCTGTTTGAGGTATGGTGGTTTTTTGCCATTTTTTTTTTCATTTTTGGTACATTCAATTCCCTTTCCTGGCTAATAAAACCAACAGTTGCTTTGCGACCTTCAGCTTTCTTGACAATAACCCATAGAGCCACTATGAGTTTTAATTCAGGCGAGTTACCTGGCCAATCAAGCCGAGTAATATCATGGCCAGTATTTAGTAGCAGCTTTGTCATTGTGGGCAGATGCAAAGTCCTGCTGGAAAAAGAAATTGGCAATTGTTTTGTTATTGGGAAATAAAGACATATACATACATTTTTTTTTGTCATTCACCAGTATATGCTTGGCTGGGTTATATTAAGTTTACTATTCAATATATGGTAATAAAGTCTATAAAACACGATTTGGGGATTTATGCGGCACACAAACGCTTTTAAATTTCGGCAAAACTGGGCTCCTGTATCAATATTCGATTCGCTTTTCGTCTTGGCCCTCGGTAGTTGCCGTAGTGACATATAAATGCGTTTTCAACCGGAAGTCCCGCCCCTTTTTCATCCCCTCTCTGGCCGACTGAGTGAGTTCATGTTGCACCACAAACATAATGACTATTTTAATCATCATCCATCCTCTTTGTCAGCAACATTTAGAACCCAACTTTTGCTAAAATATAATTATTTCATTCCGTTGGTAGAAGATTAGATTGAAATTTTATTTTTAGTACATTGATTATCGTCTGTATAGCTGACTCGATCTCTTCTCTTCCGCAGCCTCCAGTCCGCTGACACGGCAGCATGGTAAGGATTGCATCTCATTTTAATCTGTTAGTTGCTTATTTGTGCTTAATAAGGTTGTATGTCATGTATACGTGTATGTTGTTACTTAGAATGTGTTTACAGTTCAGTTAATAGTCGGTAGTTGTTGTAAAAGTAGTTAGCACTGGCTATTAGCATTAGCAAAATGCCGCTCAGGGGCTAAGCTGGGCCACCCGGCTGCAGTTTGTTGAGGAATGACACATGAGTCAATACCTATAAGAAATTGTTTTGTTGTTGTTTTTTTTGTTATTTTAATTAGAAGTGAATGTCTTGAAAGTAGCTTAAGGCACTAAAATCATAGTTGCGTCTTTTCTACAGTACTACAGCAGTACTACAGCTTAGACTTGGTCTGCGTTAGCCACAGGGTGCCTGACAATTAGCAACATCCTACCAAAAGAGTTTTTTGCTAACAGCAAGAAGTCCAAACATCTCAGGCTGATGTGCCCGTGATGCATTTACACTCTTGCGAGAATAATGATGGACCAAGTGCTAGGTTTCGACTTTACAACGGGAACCTCAGTTCCACCGGTCCACTAACACTCGTTAGCGATTCATTATCAGCATGTGAAGTTTGATGCTCTGCCTGACTGATCATTTTTTCTGTTTATTTGTAGCCTCGCAAGATAGAAGAAATCAAAGATTTCCTGCTGACAGCCAGGAGGAAGGATGCTAAGTGTAAGAGGCACACAGGCATCACATTTTGATGTTTAACAACTAGAAATTTAATCTTCTTGCCAAAGAATAGGTAGATATGTGGGTGACAGCTTGCCACAGACAGCTCTATGCTAACATTGTAAATTGAAATGCACCTTTTAAAGTCCAGTGAATGTGTTGAAAAAGAAATTTGAACCTCTAGAAATATTTTTTTTGGTGGGGGGGCATCTATCATGTAGTTACCTCTAAATTAAAGTGCTCTTCAGCGAGATTTTGGTCTTCCCCCAAAGCAAAATCACCATGGCTTTGATAAATAATAAATTGTGGTGAAACTTACTAAAAGTATTTAGTAATTGGCAGGCTTGTGGCAGTTATTCTGTGTTGTCTTAGGCTATTTAATATACAGACCATTCATACTTACATATGTAGTCACCTCCCACAAGCCTATTTTTGAGGCATGAAAAAACATGTGTTCAGAATGCTGTTTTTATTAGCAGATCCAGTAGAGGAAAGTATTAAACTAAAGCTCTCACCTATTAGTGTTTGTTTGACTTGAGAAATAATTATGTTTGAGTTTACTTTTGAAGAGACTCGGCGCTAACACAGCTTTGTCTTTCCTCCTTTAGCCGTAAAGATCAAGAAGAACAAGGACAATGTTAAGTTCAAGGTGCGCTGCAGCAGGTACCTGTACACCCTGGTCATCACAGACAAGGAGAAGGCTGAGAAGCTCAAACAGTCCCTGCCCCCAGGTGAGTAATAAGAGAGGTGGCATGTAAAGTGAACACAGCTTTCTGGAAAATGTACTCTTGATTTTTATCAAGTAGATTTAAGGGCTTTGAATTAAAATGACTCAGACGAAACCTTTTATCGCGCTGATTTAAAGATATGTGCACATATACTACTCTGTACAGTTTTGGGCCACCTTTGGGTTGAAGATTTTTAATGCTGGTGCATCCCTTTAAGTTAACTTACTTATTGAGACATGGTTCAGTGATTGTTAATGGTTTGTTTCTCTTGGCTGCAGTGTTAAAAAATAAACCCTTTTTGAAGAACATTCATAAAAATACAGTTAAGTTTTTTGATATTCTGGGACTTTAGTGCTTTTATTGGCCCACAGTAGTTGTCTGCTTTATCATATTTGCAAGGAAACGTATAAAACGTAGTTAATTTCATAAACAAATGTCTGGAATCTTTAGCGTTTAAAAAGTCTGTGTGCACATGTATTAATGATATCTGGTTCTCGTGGAAAATGACCTGGACTTTTCAGTGTGTAAAGCACAGCTGCAGATTCTCTGTTTACAATGTGTAGAACAGAAGGTCCTGATACTTAAGTGCCCCGAATTGCGAGGGTTAATAGTGCAATACTGAAAAAAAAAAGTCTCATAATAAAAAGAACCAAAGAAATTGATTGCTACAGCAGAGCTTTCCCAGTTTATGTTGTGTTCCTTTGCTCTGATATCTGGTTGGTTTTCAAATGTTTTCATATTTGATTGCAGCCTGTCTAGACATTGCAGTTAGTGCCTAAAAGTCTGTGTATGGTGGAATTGCACCATAGTGTAAGCTAAGAAGTTTGCCTCATAATGGCAGAGGAGCCATTTTTAGACAAATTAATTCATTTTAAAATTAATAATATCATCAATTTTCTGCTGCATATCAGGGTTTAGATTAGTTTTTTTTTTTTGAAGAATTATTTCTTTAAAAATTGTGATACTTTAAATTATAATGAGCTATCATTTTATCCTCTGCTTTTCTGTAACACGTCATGCTGTAGCTGGTAGGACTGAAACTGGCATTGAATCGCAAGCTCTTTGTATTAAAAAAAACCCCCCAACAACCCTGAATTAAATTCTAATCGCCACAGAGACATTCATGCTCTTCAAAGAGCAGATCCACATTAACTGGTTCTTTGCAGTTTGCTGTCACTCGTGTTGATGGCAGTCTGCCGTCTTCTTAATACTGCCGGTATGATAATTGTTAATAACTTGCCCTGTAAAGGTCAGATGTGATACCTGGTGCAAGTGGAGAAATTTTGATGAAAATATAAATACTCCTTACTACTTTAATCATGTGATGCCTCAAATGTATTTTCCCAGTTGTGTTTTAGAAAGTGTGTATCTGAATATTTCTAATCTTTTGTCTTTCTTTCTCTACAGGTCTGGCTGTGAAGGAGCTGAAGTAAATCCGTGATGTACAGATAATTGTAATAAAAAAACTGGGGGGAAAATCACTTTGGCTTCTGTGATTTGTTGTGTTGTTATACCATAATCCACAAGTGTGACATGGACATTGGAGCATTTGATCTGAAATGAGCGGCAATGACTTTATAGCACAATTTGGGGCGAAATAATAAAATGCATCCTTTGTAGATGTTGATTGTTTTCTTCAGCTTCATCTTTGTAGAGGTTTTCACTGACTGCTTGGTTACAATGTCTGCATCAACATATAGCCACACTACATCTATATACAAGATTTTTACCCAGAAAATGTAAACTTGTAAATTTTAATGGCTATAAAATTAATTTTGGAAACATTTAAAGTGATAAAGTCATATAACCAGCACAGTTAGCTATTTGACAGCTGGGCTGAATCTGGCTCAATTCCACTTAGTTTAATTACATCAAAGTTTCATAAATAAATATAAGTAACCTGCTCATGAATACAGCAAATATTATTTTAGCATCTAAATTTGCTGCATCTGTAGCTGAAGTACACCAGAAAATACAAGTATACAAAATGTTAATATAAGCCACTTTAAAAATGACCCACCAGCTGTTCTCACGGGCTGCATGTTGTGTAATTGGCTTAATTGAACACTAGGTGGCACTGCTGTTGCTTATTTATCAGAGAATAAAGGGGCCGTTAATAACTAAAAAAAAAATCGATGTAGCTGATGTTACAATAAACTGACTTTGTTTATTTAATTAATTAGTTGTACTTATGATGTATGCTGCCAGACTAATGTTCCGAAACCATTTACGAAAGCGAATGTGCACGCCTCCTCACCCCCTGGTGTCCTGCGCCTACTATAAGTGCGCGTTCACGCTGCTGACTGTGTTGTCTGCTGTTTGTGTGGAGCAGCTGTCGGTCGGATAGTATCTGTGCGTCCACAGGAACGGAAACATGGACGCAGAGTGATTATTGGTCTTTCTCGGGAAAAATCTTAACCGGAGCTCACTTTGCAAACACACTTTTACCTTTGCAGGACTTTCCCCACCTCTCATGTGTGGTCGAGCGTGTTTCCACAACCGAGCATGCTTTTATCGTTGCCTTTGTTTAATGTGCGACTTGATTAAAATATCCGGCAGCGGAAGAAACTGCCTGCTTTACTACTGAGAGGCTAATTTAGGCTGAAGCCTAACTTTTTCTCCGGGCAGTGATGTCTTCGGATCGTGTGGATTACATTGCGCCGTGGTGGACTTACTGGCTTCACAATTTTCCTCATATCAATCTGAGGTTTCAGCCCATTGATAAGACCTTCCAGCCTGAAGATGAGAACTACCAGCAGGTCAGTGGAGAGGGATATGGGACATATGGCTCTTTACCAGAAGCCTAGTTATAGACGCTTAAAAACTGGGGCATAATATGTCTGTAGGTTTCTGCAATGACACTTAATAAAGAGTTTATATTACTATTTTAACACATTGTCCCAAAACCAACCCACAGTATGATCATTTTTTCTGATATTGCTGTTGTTTCACTAGAATCAGTTGTGGGCTGTTTGCTATCACTATTCCCTCTGCTACCCTGAAGAGTCACACTGCATTGTATTATTGATGACAAAAGTGGGCCATAATGTCCCTGCACGTAACCTAGTCAGCTCCACTGAAATCACACTGAAGCATCTTTACTTTGCCATTGACATGAGAACCAACTCAAAATGCTGTTTATGTATTGTAATTGCAGTCATCGTTCTGAAAGCAGTGATTGCTCTTCAGCAAACATACTAACAAAGCATCATCATCATCATTACTTCAGAAAACCTTAGAAAGAGAAAACGCAGCACAGGACATCTCCCAAACACTGCTTGGGTCGACTGTTGCAGCTTTTAAAATGAGCTAATCTTTTATCTGTGTGTGCTGGAGAGACAGAGAGAGGAAGCACCCTTGTGGGATAATGCTGACATAGATCACCCATGGGAGTCAAAGTGATTCCCATCCAACTCCAGAGGTGGTGACAGGACCATTTCACACAGCACTGAAGAGGGTTGGGATCAACTTTTGGATGACTAATGACCTGCTTGTGAACACATGTCATGTTCCATGAATGTTTCATTATTTAACTGTTGAATTTTTCAAGGTTACAGTTCTGCCTCTGTCAGTGCAAGTAGTCATCCTGAGAAGTGATGGCATTTAAGTTCATCGCTGCAGCATCCTAGCACACTGGTCTCCAGAGTGAGTTCAGGTGTCTGAGACAGTCAGAGCCTTATAATGATTTTCAAGCGTTTAATTTCAGCAGTGAAATAAGGCAAGTGGGAGTCATTATCACATAGTCAGCATTAGTGAATCGCAAATGGGTGCATTCTTTCATAAGCCAATACTAGTCACGCCAGATTTAATGTGGCTATGATTCATATTTCCTTCTTATTTCTGTGTTAACACATGATCACAAGTTTCCTGGAATTTAAAGGAGGATTTTAGTCATAGCACCTCTTCAGTTGGGGGTGATCAAAAACAGAGATAGAAGGGGGGGGGGGGGGAAGCCTTACTTATTCTAAGTGGGGACAATAAGAGCAAGGCTATTTTTCCACCTTGTGATGTTTTTGGTGGGTGTTTCATTCACTTGATGACATTCCCATCCCTCAGACCCAAGGGGGACCCCCTCTGTACTATAACTATAACGCTGATATTGTCAACAGTTACCTATCAGCACAGATAGGAAGCAACTTAGGGCCTCTCCTTTTCTGTTGGAAAAGTAGCAATAGAAGAATCAAGCCTAAAAAAAACTCTTCATGATGTGTTGAGTCCCTGTGCTTAAGCCTTTCAGGACTTTAACAATAGAAAAGGAGAGACCCCAGGAAATACTGGACAACATATTCACTGATACCATTGCATTCATTTTGGTTTTGATGCATTCTGTCTTTGCAAGATATAGAATATATTTTTTCACTCATGTTGAGGAAGACTCCAAATGAGGCAAAGAGAGGCAGATTGCCTTTTTTCCTCATGCTGCCCTGTGCTGCCCTCGATTGCATTGTGGAGATACAGCCGGAGCCACGGGGTGCAGGAAGAGAAGGTGGTGAGTCTCAGCAGGTGAAAAGCAATTCCCACTGAGAATACTGTCAGCCACAGGCAGTCAGTCAGTCTGGGGTAGGAAATCCCCACCACTGCATCCACCAACCTTACTTGTTCTTTGCGAATCTTCTTTCTCCCACCACACTCTATCTGACTAAACCATGCTCCTGCTTTCTATTGTCGAAGCTTTAATGGTCTCAACATGTAAAACAATGTACTGTAAAGCACCACAGCAAATGATGCAATTTCAGGCATATGCCAGGCTACTTAGGGCATTATATTCCTTTTCCTTTATGAGCTGTTGAGCTTAATTCACACCACCACCCCCTGTTTTGCCTGAATTAGAAGCCATGCTCATGTGCTGTGCATGTAATCAATTAATGAGTTACTGAGAATAACACTGATAACATGGATCTTGGGTGTCCTGAATAGTCGCCAAGCTGTGGATTATGCTTATAGTATTTAGGAAGAGTGTTAAGGTTGCTAGTGAAGTATAATGTATTAACATGGTCAGCACTGCGACACAGTAAAAACTGTGAATTAACTTATACTGTCCTGTTTTATAAAACTACAGTACACTGTGATATCTGGGGTGATTTAGTGCGTTGCAGTTGATACTTTTACAGCATTTAATAGTTTAATGGGATAAAAATTACACTTTAATTGAGTTATGTGGTGGTGAGTTGATTCTTTTGTTAACGAGTTGCTGAGTTGACATTTTCTGTTGTAGATGGGGTAGCATTGAGCAGCTGAGCCATGCTTCTTAAAGCAGACCACATGCTTTGTCAGAGGATTTGTAATTGGTTAGTTGTACCGTGGGCAATCCTGGTGAAGTCCCGCCCTGGCTTCGGGCCAGGGAATGTGAAGGGATGTGAGGCGATGCTATATTTCATTGTTCTTCATCTGTGTGTGTGTGTGTGTGTGTGTGTGGGGTGGGGGGGGGGGGGGGGGGGGGGGGGGGGGGGGGGGGGTAGGAATCTACTACTGCTGTTGTCAGTAAAGGAATGTCTGTAAGCTGAATCATCTGCCTGGAGTGCCTCTAATTTCTGTCTTCTGACCTTAATCAAGCTATTCTTTTTTATTTTACTGAGATATTTTGGAAAATCTCATCTAGTGCTGCAGAGTTGAGGGTTGAGTAGGCTTGAAAACTATGCAGAGGATCCGTTGAGTGACTGCTTTAAAGGCAAAAGTGTTTAAACCTTGCTCCCAGGGCCTACTTTCAGACCTGCACTCAATTGGTCAATTACTGCATGGAGTGGGCGTGATTGTTGAACTGTTTTTTTTTCTTCTCGTCAGTCCAGCTAGCATTCATTTTAAGCATGCTGACCTCGTGAGCAACTGACATCCATCACTTATGTTTGTTTTGGGCACGCACAGGCTTGAGAGACAAACTGCTGATCTGCTCAGCAATTTGCTCAGTCTTTCTCAGCCAGTGTCTGATGTAGAAAATGGATTTCTCTGCTCTTCCTGTCCCGAGGCCTGTGGGATATAAAGAGGGCAAAAAACTGGAAAGGCTTACCCAAAAGTAGGACAGAGTTGGAGGCCTAATTTTTTTTGTTCCTGTATTTTTGAATGTATGTGTGTGTGTTGAGCCAGACGTTATGTGTAGGTCAGAAGGTCCTAGTCTATCTGACTTCTCCTTTCTTTTCTTCATTTCCTGCTTTGTGAATCAAACATAAACATATTTATGCCAAATAAATTACTGGTACAGATCACATGGATCACTGGATCACATGCTCCAGTCATCCCACCAATGTACTCTCCTCCCTTTTAAGCAGCCAGAGTCACTAAAACCCATATAGTGTGATGATAGAATGTAATACTAAATACTAAAATCAGAGTTTTCAGAGCAATAGTCATTTGTGCTTCTGTTTACTTGAAGTTTTTAATATATATGTTTAGGTAGTCCTACATTTGCACTGGCACTTACTGTACTGTGCAAAAATCTTGAGCCAAGGTGGAAGCCATTCTGTTGTGGGTGTATTTTTAATGTTCTGCTGACAATGTGGGAGTGTAATTGTGCATTACTGGCTAGTGCAGCCGACTGGGAGACAGAACTCTCTTATTATGCAAATTAAAACAAAACAACAAACAAATAAAATGTAGGCAGATTGGTTACTGTACAGTTTACAGCTCTGCGCAAAAGTCTTGAGCCATCCGTAATTTCTTTATGTTTTGCGAGTAGAATGGGGAATAGGTGCAGTGATTTGTTGAAACATATGCCAATGTGTGGAAATACAGAATATAAGACAAAAATAGAGTTTGTACAATTCTATGACAGTGGATATTTCGTAGGATCACATTTATTCTTCAGCACAATCTGACAATCTTACAAGCTTTAACTAGTCTTCATAGTTCTCAAGGATTTGTTAAAGATGTTTAAAGCTCTTCTTGGGTTTTTGGCCGCCTCTTGTTTGGTTCTCTGTCAAGATGATCCCACACTGCTTCGATAATGTTGAAGTCTGGGCTCTGAGGAGGCCAATCCATGACTGATAGAGTTGTAATGTGTGATTTTCTGCCCAGATATGATTTTACTGCTCTGGCAGTGTGTTTGTAATGGTGAAGAATGAAGCTGTTAGCAGATATTTTCCAGATGCTGTTGCATGGTGGATCAAAATGTGATCAGGATTGTAGTACTCGCATTCCATGACTTTCAGGTGCTGTTCATCTTCAGCTAATTCAGCTCATTGTTGGTGTTGTTGGTGCAAATATACTTTTCATGCCAGTCCAACTATTATCTTTGACATTTGTTGGTTGGTTGCTAAGTTGCCTGTTATATTTAGACACAGCATTGGTTCTTCCCCGGAGTTAGGTGTGTTTTTATGCTTAAGTGATTCATAGATCTGAGTTAAGATCAGTGTTAGCACACAAATAAACAACAATAATAATAATAATTCCTCTGAAGATGGTCAGGTACAAGGAGTGGTCTGAAAATCTGTGAAAAACCAGCCAACATCCAAAGAAAAACTTTGAAAGACCTTCACAAAACCTGGAGAGCTATTGCTCAAGATGACTTTAAAACATTACAAGACATTTAGACTCCTTGGAAGAAAAATATAAAGAAATGAGGGGTGGTTCAAGGCGTTGGCGAAGTACTGTACATCAAAAGAAAAGCAGGCTGATTACCAAAGTAATTAACTCAGGCATTACTTGAACCAATTTTGAGTTGGTCATGAGACTCTGGGAAGACACAGGCAGCATGTTCGTGTTTTTTTTGTGAAAATTAAATATTTTCAGCTTATCAGCTGTTCAGTAACAGTAATTACTGGGAAGAATGTGGATTTATGCTCGTGTACGCTCAGTCAAGCACAGAAATGTGTTGAAAAATGTATGCAGCCGCTGCAGGAAATCTGTCATGTTCTTTACTGTTGACAGTTAGCTACTAGTCTCATGTGGTGTTCTGCCTGTTACGGTACAAAGAGTTCAGGGAAGCTTTTGTATTTTAGGGTAGATGTTTGTCTTCTTTGCTCTTGTTCTAAACATTTACACAATTAAGGATGGTTAAAAAAAAACTTTTGTCTGTTTCCTGCACAGGAAAATAGACTTTTTTTCTCTTTTTGTCTGAGACAAATTGACACATCCTGTAATAACCACCTCAGACAGTCTCCTGTTGAAGGCTTTTATCATATTGCTCAGAGTGATATGGGATAAAGACCTGGGCACATACACAGCGTTCATTTATGGTCACAAACTAGAACTTTTAATACATCCCATCTCTCTGCGTCACAGATCGCGTCTGAAAAATGAGTTCCACCGTGATGCTTGGTTTTTCAGACTTTCCAGGTGTTTTTTGTCACCTTTGCTATTTCTGTAGTCATTCATCAGCATTCCCTTCACCTCACCATCTTTATTCATTGACATAAAACCTCCCAGTTTAAAGAAATGCACTGTGTGTCAGAGTCGCTAATCATAAAGACCGGAAAACTTATGTGCAGTCTTTGTGGATAAAATATGTATTTTTTATGATTTTCTCCAAGTCGTATACTTCAGTTTGAAAGCGCTGCAGCTCCATTTCCCATTAAAGTACAGCCATTACATTCTCATTAATACTGCTAGATTTATGACTATTTCTAATTTATGGTTAAAAAATGATTTGATTGCATTTTTACATGAGCCCTCTTCACACGATGTTGTTTCAAGCAGCTACTTTCCTGATTTGCAGCTAAACGCTTATATGGCACTGTTGTGTTAACTGCGTTTAGTGCGTGTGATCGAAAATGAAAAATTGTGCGTTTCAAGAGCTGAAAATCCATTATCTGTTCAGCTATCGCAGTCACTCTGATTGCACTGGAAATTTACCAACTCCTTTTGCTGCCTCCTCAAGAAAATCAATCTTAAATCTGTCGTTCTTAATTCCCATGCTCCTTGTCTTATCTCAGCCTCTCCCCGTTTGCCTGAATGATTGTGTAACCTTATTGTTAAAGCAGTGATTCACCTCAGCTCAGTCTCTCTGGTAGGTTGTCTTTTTTTGCTACACAGCCATCTATGTATGTATTGCTCGTTAGTGACATGCATAGACAAAGAGAAAAGAACTTACACTGTCCCCTCTGGGTTTCCAGAAGGTCATTAACCCCAATCTGTCTCCATGCTGCTTGAAGCTAGTGATTAGTATCACCTGATTGACTATATGGTATGGCTTAGGTCTGCACTAATAAGGCAATATTCAAGCCCTCATGCTGATCTAACCACGATTAAACAGGATATGACAGCAGCGGATGACCAACCGTGCTGCTGTAAACTTGGTTTTCTTTGTATTTCCTTAGTGTTATAATTTTAGTTAGTGATATACAACACAGGAAACCTTCAGCAGGTCGCATGAAAGGCCGTACAGCTTTGGCCATACACCAAAGCTGTATGAATTGGGAGACGTGGATTCACTTAGCCACATTCCTCTCATGTCTCTCATGTAAGCTGGTGGGGGGGTTGGGTTTCCTTTGTTGTGACGGTGTGGAATCAAAATCATGACCCCTGACTTCCCCGAGGAAACAGGTTGGCTTTGGGTTCAGAGAGGAAACAAACATAACGCGCTTTGCTTCACTCCAGAGATGTCCCGGTCAGGATGGCCGTGCTTATTAAAGAAGCATTTACTAAAAAAATATTCACAACGCTTTCTTTTTAGAGAAAAAACAGAAAGGGTGAAATTAAACGGATTGGAAGAAACTTTAGACACCATCAGTTTATGGTAGTAAGACAATACAATGTAGATATACATCAATACAATTTTTTAATAATAGGCTTCTGTTCTGTGGGGTACTTTATTGCAATATAGTAGACCTACCATTGATATTAGTTTCACAATAACAATGGTGCAAAATACCACCCAAGTAGCGACAGCTTATAATCAAGTTATCAAGAGCAGTGGAGTGGATAAAAACTTTTTTTTTCTTCCATCACCAGTATTTGCTTCAAAGTTGCTTCTTGCTTCCTCTCACTGCAGGCATTAGGAAACTGGTTGAATGTAGAACTGCAGTTGGTCTTTGGATGCTTTTTTAATTGCTTGTGTTAGCCATACTGGTATTAATACTTCCCTAACATAGTGTAATAGATTTGAAACAATGGTTTAACAACAGAACCCCCCCCCGCTTCTCATCCATATCTCATGGGTCACCTTGCTGGGACTTAATAGCATCCCAGCTGTGAACATGGGCAGGCTCAGCTGAATGCACTGAGCTGGAAAGGGCCCTCGTCCCCGGGCATCCAAGTACGTATCGGAGTGGAACAGGCAGAAGCAAGGAGGAAGATAGTGAGTTGGACCATTCATTGATCTTTGGGTGGGGGACTTTGCTTCTTTGCCATATCAGCTTGCATTTCTTAAGGCGCCTGGCTGCCTCAGTTCAATCTGGTATGGTGGTCTTGAGTCATAGAAAAAGTGCTGTGCTATGTCATGCAGAATGGTTAATGTAATAAAGAAAGAAATGATGGGGGGAAATTTGCCATGGGGCTCTCATTTTAAAAACTAAAGTTTACTAATTGTGAGGAGTACTAAAAGTACGTTTGTTAAGTATTAAGTTCAATTAAAAAAAAACTTGATGACATGAATCTAAAGATGTGGGATTTAAGCTTTTTACAAAGTTGCTGTTGTGTTGTTTTGTAGGAGAGAAGGATCCAGTCCCTGTGGAGTTTTGGGGTGTAGAAGGGAAAGGTAGTGAAACATTAAAAGAATAAGTGAAAGAGAAAGCTCTTTTCTGGTGACATTCACCAGCAGCTACTGTTTCCCACCAAGCTTTGAATTTCAAAGTGGAGCTTTTTCTTTTTAAATGTCTTCTTTTTTCACTAACTGACCTGACACCTATTTAACCCCTATCACGCTGAAGTAATGTCACTGCCCATTCAGGCCACTGTCGAATTCGGTGTATTGCAAAGCAATGTGCACAGCGCCTGGAGGCCTTCCCAACCTACGCACAGCTGTCTGCCACCTGCTGTGGAGCTCCAATGCTTGCAGAAGACAGTTCACATCGCTTAGCGTTGCATTTAGAGCTCCTCTAAGTTTGTGGAATTCCTCTGTTAAATGACTCAGGGCTGCTTAGCAGATGCACTTTAACAGATGGAGGTGCTTTCCATTTCTATGTATTAATTATGTGTATTAAAAATTGATTTTTAATGGAAGCTCAGTAAAAGGCACATATAACACTTAGGGAGTTGTGAGTTTACATCTGTGTTGACATAGCACGACCTCTATGTGCTCTGTTTCTTGTCTGTCTTTGTTATGCTCCAGCAAAGCGGCAGAGAGTGCTCATCAAGGACACTGAATATTTGGAAAGATGTTCTCTAGTAAATCAGAGTCTTTCCAGTGAAATTAAGTTGAACTGACTGTGAAGCTGTAAAAGCAAACTTCCACATCCCTGCATTAAACCTCCCACAGTCCCTCTCTTGGATTGAGACCGAAGCACCGTGAACATGCTCCGGAGCGGCATAGACTCCACTCAGTATTGATTTTTGCATCCTTCGAGTCGTAAGTGCATTCAGAGGGTTATTTTCAGTATTTCATATTATCTGACGTTAGAAAGCAATAACATCATTCTGCCTTGGCCAGCTGTCTTTAAGTCTGTTTGTTATATTTCTCACATGGCTTTGCGATAGGTCATTACAGCATCACTGTCTGTTTATCTCACCGTCCCATCTGTGCTGGCTTTCATCATACCTTTGATGGTGCTCGGGGGAGAATAAATGACTCAGCCAGTGCCCTTTGGGTCATTTCTACCCCCGGGTTATTACTGCTTCATTATGCTTCTCCCTTTGTCCTCCATTTGAACAAGAACATGTGTCTAAGCCTTTGTTTATTATTTATTCTCTGTTATGGGCCATTTTGTTGATTGTAATTGTAGTGTGGTTAAATTGCAAACCATTCTTTTTAAAGTTGTTCTCAATATTCTGTTCGGCCATGTTCTAGTTTTTTTTAGTAGGTTTTTATAAAAGAATAATGATGAACTCTGCATTTTTTAGAGTCTGATTAACGAATGAATTACTGCTTACAAATTCAGTATATAGATGTTCAAAGACAGATCTAATAGGCTTTACTTGCCGTCTAATTTGCATTGGATATGCTGCAGGCAGTTTAAAGTTCATACAGGGGCCACCTCAGAATTTCTGAGTAACAAATAGTTCAAAAGTTCAATTAAAAACAATCTGCCCATTTTAACTGTGTGTTAAGTGTATTACCCTGCAGTTTGGGGCAGGGGGCTTCGTTCTTTGGGGCAGATTCTTTTTTTGGCATTCAACAATGATATCTTGTACTGGATTTTGGCAAAATCACATTATTATGCAACATTCCTGCCTCAAGGCAAGGCCATCTACAATGGGATTGTAATGGGAGAGAAACTGGGCCGAGCAGTGAGTAACAGAGTGTGTTTGAGGTAGCCGTGAGGATGAGGTATCTCTGTCGGCTGTCTCCCATGTTATGAATTCACGCACATGGAAACACACACTTTGTCAGGCAGCCACTCTTTGCCTGCACCACCTCTCTTTGTCTCTATTTTGCTCTTTTTCTCATCTGCACCCTCACTGTTTTCATTACCACAACAATTCCTCCGTCATTCTGTCATCCTCTTTTTATGCAACCCCCCCCACCAACCCCCTCACCCACCCCCTCACCCATGCTATGCAGCTCTCCGGGACTGCCTTTACGCTCAGCTAGATCTTCCTTTCTTTCCTGTGCCGTTGCCTCCAGCCTCGTGCTCACCCCACCCCCGTGTCTATAGGGACAATTGGGAGGAAACAAAAGAGAGCGGACAGCACGGCCTCTTGAGTTTACAGTGAGCAAGTAAGGAGAAGGGTGTTAACATATTGAGTCTGCTTTTATGGCAAACTACTCAAACCTAATTTAGGTAGCAGTTAAGTGGTCGGAGCTGAATTTTCCAAAGAGTGAATGTGTGCACACTCTGGTCAGTAAAAGATAAATGGTGTTTTTAAACTTAATGGAAGGTTGGAGTACTTGAGGATGATGGTTCCAGGATGGGGTTTGCGGTGTGGTTATGTGTGTCTTTGTGCGTCCTGCTACTGAATGGATGCTACATAATTTAGAAGCTATTATTTTTGCACCCTACTACTGAGAAGAAAGAACAGTAGAGGAAATGACAGACAGTGTTGTCTCAGCTATAACTGCTTTAAAAGCAATAAATTTATGAGTTCCGTTTTAAGTCCTATATATTCTTTGACTTTGTTGTCAACAAAAACATAATCGCTTGTGCTCCTCTCATTCTGTCACTTTCTCTGCTTCTTCTGCATTGCCTGCCTGCATAGGAATCACAAGACAGAGGCATGGCAATTTAACCAAGCCTGTCACATGCTGCTTAATTCAAATAGGCTGATAATTCACCCGTTCACTCGTCTTCCTTCCCTGCTGCAAGGGCAACAACTAACATGCATGTTACCATGACGATAAGAGGGGCCCGGTGGCCTAGTGTTTGTTCGTTCAGCGGGAGTTTCCCCCTTTTCTCTCCTCTGTTGAAAAATCCAAAGCTGTCTCCCACCCATCCCCCTCTGTTCATATTTTCCACCTGCGCCCCCACATCTCCATCTCATTTACTGTGTTCACCTCAATTACACCCAGTTTATGCCAGCTCTCATCATTCAAAAACTCCACCCTGCTTTAAGATGTCGCTCTCACTCCAGCTCTCTTTGTCTCACCTTGGTGAGCGCTCCCATCCATATGTCTGAGCACTGCGAAATTGCAAAGTGCTAAATTTTCATTTAAAGAACTTCTTTATATGTAGCATTTTCTTCTGTTGCCTTTTATTTTTGGTCAAAGTGTGAAAGCATTGTGACATAGCCTAAAATAGGAAGCCTCACCTTACTCTCTTGGTTCCCTTTAATGCCATGTGCACTGATTTTATGTGAAGGACTCACTCATTTGCAGTGAAAATGCAAAGTATTTAACATTTATGCTAGCTCCCGGGTGTCTTGTCTCAGTGCTGCTCTTCTGCTCGAGCCGACGTTAACAGAGTCACTGGCTCCCACACCATCACAAACTTGATGTATTATAGGAAAAAAAGTTTTTTTTCCATAAATATAAATAATTTTTGCTAGTGAGAACTTTTTTTTCAAGGAGGCTAGCAGATGTTAGCTAGCAAACAGCTGGCAGCCATGTCTGCTAGCTAGAATTTTTCTGACAGGTAAGCAGGTAACACTCAGTAACATTTACTGCTAGAAAGTAAATGCACTTTTTACAGTACTAATCATGAGAGGGGTTGTGAGCCAGCTTGCTGTAAGCCATGCAACCATTTTCCTCTTCTTTCATCTGGTTCCCTTAGGGTTTACTACAGTAGATCATTTGCTTCAGTCTGAACCTATCTCTTGCCTCCTCCTCCTTTACACCAAACCCTCCTTCATTACACCCATGAATCCATTTTGTGGTCTCTTTCCATCCTGCCTGGCAGATCTATATTCAAAATTTTTTTGTCCTGTATATCCACGATTCCCAAACTGCTCACCCTGAGCTGTCCCTCTGGTATACTAATTTATTATCCTGTCCCTCTGGATCACTCCCACTGAAAATATTAACATATTTAATTCTGCCACCTCCAGCTCGACCTCCTGTCTTCAAATAACATATAATTGCAGGTCTCTCTACCATCTTGTAAATCTTCCTTTTCACTCCTGCTGCTATGCTTGTTACAATCACCCCTGACACTCATCCTGACCCACTGCCTGCACCCTTTTCTTATCTGTCTTGTGCACTGTCCATTGCTTCAAATGATTTACCCAGGGTATTTAAATTTGTCCACCTTCACTTCCTCTGCTCTTTGCATCTTCACTGTTACCCGTATTTCCCTCTTAATGTCATGTATTCTACAAGCCATGCAACTACAGACAGTGTAAAAATCGACATAGCTATAATGATGTCACCCACAGGTTTCTGAAGTCCCATTTTGAAGCCTGATGAGTGTTTCTGCTGTCACAATCTTGGTTTCAAAAAACAGATGTGACAAGGAAGGGCTGGTCTGACTTTGATATTAGCTAAAAACTTGAGTTCAATTCAATTTTATTTATATAGCGCCAAAACACAACAACAGTCACCTCAAGGCGCTTTATATATAT
>NW_005187418.1:5118228-5143168 GCF_000239375.1 Pundamilia nyererei
ATGTAGGCCACCTCATCGTTGTTGGAGATGGCACCCAACACCACTACGTCTGTAGTCTATGGGAAAAATCTGGAACCACAGCTATTGCCATCGGGTGGCAGGTTTAAGTCACTTCAGTGTTGGCATAATTTAGAAGCTATATTCATGCTTAGGCTTTCTACACACATACAATAGGTATCTGCAGTACTATCTTTACCATGTTCAAGTCACTTTTTAGTCAAGACTGGTGCTTCTAATTCTCAACAACTGTATAAATGGTGGAATAATGACGGCAATGCAAGCTGTTTAATGATGTTTCTTGTGTAACATCATCCACACATTACATGCAACTATAAGTGACTGCGCCAATCTGTTAGTGCCCAAAGCAGTTGCTAGCAGGTTATTGCTTCAGCACGATATACCTATTTGTGGCCAATTTCAACTTGCAAGTTGCAGCAACTGCCAGCAAACATTCAAGAAGGGTCATTAACTGGACTCTAGGCCTATGTAACTGAATCTTTGGCCATTAATTTCACAGCTGCTGCCATCAAACTCCAGCAACCACTCTCTGATCAGTTGGGGAATATGTATTTTTCCTTGCAGCCGGTGGTTTCTAGATGTTTGCCAACTGGTTTCTAGGCCTGTGTAACTCGGGCCTTATTCACGTGATGTGACAGCAAAACCTGAACAGAAGTTCATGGAAAACGAGCTGTTTGCTGTCTTCTTCGGTGACCTCTGTAAACATGATTATCATGACTTCCTGTGCTGAGTTCCTTTGAGGTCTAACATGAAGTTTGTTTTGTGAATTATGGTCACTGGGAGGGAGGATTCTCCAGGATATGGGCACTGGCTAAGGATTTGGGAGTTACAAGTCATTAGCCAATGAGCATCCAGTCTCCTCGGCCTCACATCAGATTTCAAAACGCCAAGATGTTGAGTGTGAAAATGCTCTGCTCAAGGCTTCATTAATGGGACACAGTTTGGAGTTTTTTGGGTTTTTTTTATAGAGATGAATAATGAAAAAAATGTAAAGCACCTCAACAGGACCAGTAGAAACAAATAGTGTTTTTTTAGTGGGAAGAGAGTAAAAGTTATAAAAGATTTGTTGTGCAAAAAGAGCAAACATAAATGCTTTTATCCAAAGATACCTTGCAGTTATGAAGACTTCTAAATAAAGTGTTGCTAGTTTTCTGATTTCAGAGAATTTTTAGATTTGCGGTTCAACTGGCTGTTTATAGCAGTAAATGATATATTCCCGCAAACTCTTCCGTCGCTGAATTTTAATCCCACCACTTCACTTGCAGGACACATGACATCACAGGCGAGAGAACAGATGGCTCAGCACTGAAAAGATTTCAGGAAAACTAAAAAGGAAGAGTAAAGGGGGCGGAAAGGAGGGGACCGAGCTCGAATAAACCCATCTGCTCACAGATGGATGCAGATTTCATTTGGGCCTGTTATGACAGTCTTGTTGCTATTTTTGTCACCGCTCTCCATCTTTCGCAGAAGGTGGGATGGGGGCTAAAAGGAGGGGTTGAGAGGGAGAGGAGTGTACCCAGAGATGTATGAGGAGGTGTCTTGTCTGCTTTCCAGTTGGATTCGGGATCCCAGAATGCAGCTGGCCTTGTTACCATGGCTGATGCAGGCATATTTATTATTGTTTATGTGTGTTATTACCACACAAATCACAATAAGGGCTGACAGCAAAGCTGGAAACTGGTTATTTGTATGGGAAGTTAGCACAATTTAGAAGCCAGTTAAACCCAGCGAGCTGTACTGATATAAGGGTTGCTCTGTATACAGAATATTTCTTCGTTATTTAAATTTTACTGATACTTAAAAAGCAATAGTTTAATTACAGTGGGCACCTAAAGCAGTTCAAGTTACTTTTTCCACTACTTCACAACTTAAGTGTTAACGTCTTCCTCACTAGTAATTATCCAGTAACATTAATTAATAAGTCAGTGTGCCAACATTTTGCATTTGATGCTTGAGAAACATTTTAAATCACAAGAACTTTTAGAGGAAAAAAATGTGGTGAAACATGTGAAAATGTAATTATACTCAATGTCACTTGTGTGCAGTTTAATATACAGACTGTAAATTACTTTGCATTTTAGTACTTTGTAGTAAAATGGTATAGACTCTGGTTTTTCTTACTGCTGTGTGGATGTTACAGCACGGTGCTTATAAAATAATAAGTTTCCTTGCAATGACACAAGGCGTTTGATTTATTTCCTCCTGTTCTCACCCTCTGCAGTCACTCATATTCCTGGGCTGTGTGGCGGCGGCGGGGCTTGGCCTCAACCTTCTGTGTCTGGCCATCTACCTGAGCTGCTTGTGCTGCTGCCGTAAAGAGGAGGAGGAGGAAAGCAAGAAACCTAATTCCTGCTGCGTCACCTGGTCGGCAGTCGCCGCCGGCCTCATCACATGGTGAGAGAATCACGACTCAGACAGCGTGTTATGAATAACCGTGATTACAGTTCGCACACGCTCTCCACTGCTGTCTGCAGTTCTGTGTTTTCCCATTTTCTTTATTTGTTGTTCTGTATTCCTCATACAGAGCTGTAAGTGCTGTGATGTTTTCACTGCACATTCTCTATTCCCACACTAACTTATTAGTCTGTAGCACGTAGACTCTCTGTGTATTTGTCCACTCTGTTTGTCTTTTTGTCTTCCCATTTATATTCTCCGTGTGTTCGGAGCCTCTCCTTTTGGTCTTCGTAAACACTGTAGGTTCATGCGTCTCTACCATTTGTTCATTTCTAGTGATTTCTAGTTTTGAAAATGTTCCACAGGATTTGAATTTGTTTTGTTGAAAATGGCTCTTTAGGAAACTATGGTCACTATATTTTGAGGCACAATAAAAATTCATCCAACGCTGAGTTCACTCTGGTATTAACAAAATATCCCACTGGCATTTGTGGCTCTCAAGCACTATACCAGTGGTTGATGGAAGCTATCCTGATGTGGGCGTATTGTCAATGTTCTGCTGACAATGTGGAAGTGCAATCGTGCATTGCTGGCTAGGGCAGCCAGCTGGGAGACAGAGCTTTTCTATTATGCAAATTATAATTAAAAAGCAAAAAAACCCCAACCAAAAATCAAAATGTAGGTGGATCGGTTACTGTACAATAAGCAGAACAATGAGCTGCACATCTTTCATTTATATTTTGGTAGGAAAATAGGGGATAGGTGCATTGATTCACTGAAATGTATGCAAACATGGAAATAAAGTCTATAATAGTTTGTATGTCTGCCGATTGGGGCGATCGTGGCTCAAGAGTTGGTAGTTCGCCTTGTAATTGGAAGGTTGCCGGTTCGAGCCCCGGCTTGGACAGTCTCGGTCGTTGTGTCCTTGGGCAAGACACTTCACCTGTTGCCTACTGGTGGTGGTCAGAGGGCCCGGTGGCGTCAGTGTCCGGCAGCCTCGCCTCTGTCAGTGCGCCCCAGGGTGGCTGTGGCTACAATGTAGCTGCCATCACCAGTGTGTGAATGGGTGGATGACTGAATGTGTAAAGCACTTTGGGGTCCTTAGGGACTAGTAAAGCGCTATACAAATACAGGCCATTTACCATTTATTCTTCAGCACAGCCTGAACTCTGTTAGGGAAGCTTTCTTTAAGCAGTCTTCATGAATAGTTCTCCAGGCTTCAGACCTTTCAAAGCTCTTCTTTGAATGCAGCCTGTCTTTTGTTATATTCTCTCTCAAGATGATGCTTCAGTAATGTTGACATCCACGTTCTGCTGAGGCCAATCTATGACTGATAGTATTCAACTCTGGGATTTTCTGTCCAAGTAGTGTGTTTGGGATCATTGTCATGTAGAAAAAATGACGTTGAGACTTTCCAGATCGTATTGCATGGTGGATCAAAATCTGACCGTACTTTTCTGTTTTCTTAATTTAATCAATTTTAACAAAATCCTCAACACCACTGTCTCAAATGCAACTCCAAACTATGAGAGAGCTTCCACCATCCTTTACAGATTGCTGCACACAGTCAGTGTTGTACATCTGTCCTGGCCATACTGGTGATTTTGGATTCATCTTTCCCTAAGACTTTTTGCAACTGATTTTCAGTGCAATTCTTTTGGCATACCACAGCCCTTTCTCCCCGTTTCCCGTAAGGATGGCTTCTTGGCAGCCATTCTTCCACTGAGACCATTACTGATCCTCTAGCAAACAAGTAGTTGGATCAACTGTAGGCCTACATGCATCTGTCACTTCCTCTGTCAGGTCTTTGGTGGATATTTTCCCATTTCTTGAGGTCAGAAAGGTCATCTTAGAGTTTCACATACAGATCCTCTGCTGTGGATAATTTTTTTTAGAGCTGCTAATTCTTATTTGTGTTCTTCACTTGCCCAATTTCCATACTGAGAAATGCCAAGTTTTAGGCTTTAAAAACAAACAAAAAAACAGGTACAAGCAGTGGAATTAAAATGAACGCAAAAGCAGCCAATGCCCAAAGAAAAACTCAGAGAAAGCCCAGAGAACTACAGCTCGAGACCAGCGTGGAAGCAAAATATAAAGAAATGAGGGAGGATCAAGACACAATACTTCATGATATACACTGCACATGCAGGCCAAAAGAATGTAGAAATATAGAGGGACAAAACATGACTATAGTATTTTAAAATTTTATTTCAGTTGTATTGTTAAATTATTTATTGGAAAAAAAATGACGCACATGAAGGTCATTCTACCCATCAAAATCCCTTCTGTGTCTCACTGGGAATATGGCAGGAATATCATACTGTAGAGGCCTTGAAAATTACACCAGTCAGTGCAGTTTTAATGACTTCCTAGTTTTTCTGGCTTGCTGAATGACTGAACAGCGTTTCCTCTCGCTTGTACAGGCCCAAGTATCAAACTGTACTGCTGCAGACGTAACCTACTTGTTTTGCTTGTTTAAAAACTTTTTGTTTATGTCACTGGAAGAATAATGCAACCCAGTGCAATGAATTTGTATTTTTCATTAGCACAAATTTTGTGTCACCCTCACATTGTGTGAGTGCCAACCCTAAGTATGGCATTTTATGCAAAAATCACGTATTAAATAAACCACTTAAAATGTGAAAACGATACTATTTTAAGGATAAATGTTTTCTTTTTTGTTATCGTTAAGATGATATCAGACGCAGTATTTCCCCTCAGATTTTATAATGGAGCAGCGTTGCAGTTAATGTGATTTGTTTTGGCTGGAGGCTGCTGCATCTCATCAAGTCTGTGGTGAACTGAAAACTTCCCTGATGTGAAGTGACATTAGCTATGATATATACAATAGATTAATGGCATTAGTGTTTAGCCTTTAGCTGGTATAGGAAGCCTAAAGCAGCTAATTATTTTTGGCAAGATCCAACTTTTCATTCATTAAAGTTTCGGCTTTTGCGACAGACTCGAACACGTGAACTTAGGTAACACAGTCAGCACTTACATCGCCACATAGAACCCATCAAATCCCTCAATGAGCTCCGCTGTCCTCGCAAAGTGGATAATTGAATTACTCGACTATCCACAAAGGAGGGGACAGTCAACCATGTGACAACCATGCTTAGTAACTACCTGATTCAGATGTTACTAACCCATCAGCTTTTATCAGTCTCACACACAGATCCCCAATGAGTGGAGTCCTCTACTTTCAGTGTGGCCCAGTAGTTTGTTATTAACCATTATAATCATTCTAATAAACAGAGATCAACACAAATTATGGTGGCTCCAACCAGCAGTACTGAATAAGGTGACAACTCACTCACCTGGTTGGTTATCTACTGCCAGTGATTAATTACTGCTGCACGACTATGTCCAAAACGATTATTATGATCATTTTGATTAATATTGCAACCGCGATTATTTGTCCTGATTATTTGTTGATTTTAGTGATGAAATCTTTTGTTAATGCACTTTCACTCACATTCATATTATGTTAAATTCCTGTGTTACAGTAAATTTTAATTGGTTCTCTTTATTCACCTAATTTCAGTGGACGTCTTAGAAGAAAAATAAAAAGTGGCCCAAAACGTAAAACAAAATTCAATAAACAGTCTACTTATTTTGGTCTTACATTCCAGTTAATTAGAACATCTTTGCAGACAATTAAGTGTTTATTTAGCTTACCTAAATGCATCTCCCAGAAGACAAATATAAAGTATTTCACTGCATGTGCTCAGCAGCTCTGTAGCAAAGAATGTGCATCTCTGGTCGAGCAGAATGGAACTATGTTGGTGATTTCACTGTGTTTTTATGAGCTGGATGGATAAGCTGGAGAAGCTGGCTGGGGAGACAGAGGTCTGAGCGTCCTTGCTTAGGATGCTACACCCGCAACCCGGCCCCGGATAAGTGGAAAAAGATGGAGAGATGGATATGAAAAACAAAAACAAACAAACAAACAAACTACAGTTTGTGGTTATGTTTTCAGATGGCTGAATAAGTTAAGTTGTGTTGTGTTGAGCAGACACAACTCCACAGCACTCTTTGACTAAGATCTTTTCTTGGTTAACACTTGCCTTAAATTGGAATTATTTCCAGGGAAAGGATGATGATTCATTTCTGCTGCTGTGCCAGACACTTGGATTTTATCATATCATATCTTTAAATGTAATGTCACTGTGTTACAATGTCACCCAGAATAGTCAAGGAAACTTAAAGCTGCATGGTGCAGAAACAGCTGGCATGTGTAGGGAGTGCTTGATTTACCTTGTGTTTTATCGGTGAAGAATTCATTTTCACTATCGCCTGATCATATTAATTTAACTGTGGGAAGCCAGAATCATGGTTAAGCTTATGATATGACTTACTGGGCAGCCCTAAGATTAATGATTAACAGTCAGTGAGTGGTATTGTAAAATCTGAAAAGGAGCACAAGTGGGGAAAAAATTATTAAGTCTTAAACCCACAGTGGATTTAGTGAAATAGATTAGCAATTGTTTTAACAACTGTGCAAAGATTAAATATGTAGTGAACCTTTATACAAAATATAAGAAAGTAATTGGTAGTGATGAAAATTTTTCACCTTCAGTTCATATGGTAACTTTGTTAATATAAACCCCTCATGTGCTGAGTGCGAGAGAAAGTTTAACAGGTAGAACAGCAAATAAAGGGGACACAGCCGATAAGCAGTAAAGTATGAAGAGCAATAGATTCAGAAAATTGATTTTTTTCCCTCCTATTCACAAAAAAATATCTGGTGCTTACAAACCCAGAAGCCCCAAGGTCATGACACATGGTTTGAAACTTTGTCTGGTATCTAGGACGTCAGTTTTAAAGGGCTCTCAAGAACATCTGACAACATGAGCCAATCTGTCGTCACGATGCCAAAAAAACATAGCGGCATGTTCAGTATGTCATTAGATGGAATAGCCTAGAGTTCCTATAGTCCTGGTCCTCTGCTAGTTAGTGCTCTCCACTGTATTTTCACTCTTTTGCATCATACATTTTTAATGTAGAGAGTACTGCTCATTTGAGACGCTCTATATTTTAAGAAACTTTAATGAGCACTGTTTCACTTGATGGGAACAGAAGTCATTTTCTACTGATGACATAAAGAAACCGCTGAAAAAAATGGGCGACATCGGCTAATTGTTGTATAATTAGTGTTTTCTTTTTTGTCTTTTTATTTTTTAGTCCAGATTAATAGGTTGATCTGACATATGCAAAGTTTATCATCGTGTTTTTTGGTGAGCTGTGCTTATCTTTGAATTCAATAGCTCTCCAAATTGCTAAAACAGCAAGAAAGCTTATTAGCAATATGTTTAAACTAGATGTAGCACTGTTGTGCTTCATTTTTATTAAATCCAATTTGGTAGAATTGAAGTTGAGGGTTTTAAAACAGACTTAATAGCATTAGAGTGTAATGACTCATTTATCTGATTTAAGGGTGTTGCTCTCTAATTTATAAATCAGATTATGCGTGATTAGGGAGTGGAACTCTTCCACTCCCACAGGGACAAGGAGACATACTGCATTTAATGAAGTTTTTGTTTCTCCTCCCTTCTGCTGTCCCATGTCTCCTTTGTTTCCCTGGGCTGGATCGCCATACGTGGATTAACGTTTTAGCTGGATTAAATTGGTGACCATTTGCCTTGATCCTGGATTTCTTAGTTCTTAAAAGCATCTGCAGGATTTGTTGTCACAGCAACATATCCGTAAGGTCAAACCAACTCAGGAGCAGGATTATTAAGTAGATGATGGAGGGAAACTTTACCATGCGTAATTTATTCCAATGAAAGAAACTAGCTGTCTTCATTGCACTGATAAAAATAATCACCAGCTCAGTCCTTTAGTGTACACTGAGTCCATAATTTTAGAGCCCCATCACTTCAATCTGGATGGAAAAAAATAATGCACACCATATTAAAAGAAAAAGTGACATAAAGGAAATGGAGATCAGTGAGCGATGATATTACACAAACAATAAGATTGCTTTACCAAATTGAAGTCAGCGCTGCTGCATCCTGCCAGTCCTTAGAGGAAGAGCCCCTCTCCTGTATCATCTGAATTTGATTGATGATAGCCAGCTCTTGAGCAGAGGTCAAGCTGGGCTCAGCTGGTCCTCTCACACTTTTTCCTGCTTCCTACCTATTAACTTTAAAAGAGACAGAGAAAATTGGGTGTTTCGGTTTGAAAAGATATCGTGGTGTTTTACTTTTTTTTGTTGTTGTCGGGCTTAGATTAGAATCCTGATAAATAATAAATAAAGATCTTACTCATTGATCGTATTTGTAGGTTAGGATATGTAATATGATGCTATTTTGTTATGTGACTTTATTAAGCCCGTGCATTTTGTTCAACTTCTCATTAACACAATATATAATCAACCAATCACATCGCTGCAAATCAGGGCATTTAGGCATATAGACATGTTTGGGCTGTTAAGGTTCACATCGAGCATCAGAATGGGCATGGTTGCTGACGGCGGACTGGCTGGTCTGACAATTCAAGAAACTACTCATCTACAAAGATTGCACCACACAGCCATCCCCATGGTTAATGGAGATTGCCTTAAAAAAGAAAAAATATCTAGTAGCAGTTCTCTGAGGTCAAAGCAGAATGGCCAGACTAGCTGAGGTAAAAAGAAGGCAACAGTGCCTCAAATAACCACTTGTTAGAACCAAGGCATGGAGAAGAGGTTCCCTGATAACATGTCATGTCACAAAGCTCGGATCTTTCATTGTCACTGACCAGGGTTCAGTTATGAGTGAATCTTGCTGTTCTAATCAAATATTCTTGAGCCTTCAAAGGACAAATGAACCAGGATCAGTGAGTCTTGGTTCATGTGACCTGGTATCGTTTAAGATCTCCTTCTTCTTTTTTTTTTCTGTGTGTGTTTTTTGTTTGTTTCTTTGTTAAGTTGTTTACTTTGTGTGTTCAGTCTTTGTTCACCCTTCCTGTGTGTGTTATTGGCTTGTTGGGTGTCAGCCCAAACCTCATCGGTTTCCCTTGTGTCCTGTTTCCCAATTAGTTCCTGTGTATTTATAGTCTTGTCTCACCCTCTAGTTGTCAGTTTGTCTGAATTCTCAGCCTGAGTTTCTCACCCATCATCTGCTTCTGCTTCACTCTTCTCTGTATTTACTCAGTTTCGATTGTGAACTTTGGTTTAAACCTTGTTTAATTTACATTCTTGTTTTTGTTCTAGTGAACTGGGTTCTCTTTTGGACAGAAATCACTTTGGTGAATATAAGAGTGCTTTATTTTATTGCATTTTGTGATAAAGTTTGACCTTTTATTTTACACATGTTTAGAGTATAGTGGAATAAAGTCTAAGTCTATGCTTCCTACTCTGATTATATTTATACCCTTTAAACAAAATCATGTCCATCTGTCTGGTCTACACTTCTGTGCTGCTGTAAATTATACCACAAGCTTTAAGTTAAGCTCTCCATCAGCGTTAGCTACTTTAAAGTATTATAAAGTGTGTTGCATTGTTGTTCAGACCAGTTCATTATCATTTGCAGTCCATAACAAAAAAGCTCCCTCTAATGGGGAGGACTGCACTTAAAAGGTTTATGTTGCCTGACTTGGTAAGCTAAGACAGGATAAAATATGAGATCAGTGAAGTTGGAGGAAACATCCTGTGGGAAACAGACTCTCTTTCATCTGATTCCTGACTTTGATTTTGTCCATCTACTGGATAAAATAGAACATGGATGTGTTTGCCTAGTGGATTTCACACCGGATTTGTACTGAAGTTGAAAACTGGCTTCATATTAATACCATCCGTCCTTTTCACCCTTTCCCTACACCCTAATTCTATTTTTTGCCCTGATTTTGCCTCCCTTCCCTCTATAATCCTGATCGGTCTCCCCCTTTTCTCTTGACTTCCTCCACTCTAATTATGTTTGACAGTGGCTAGGTCTGATATGCTGTGATGTCCGTTATAATTAACACTGGTGAAGCCAGAGCAGATGTCACTCAGCTGTAGCTGCAGCCCTGCCCATGGTGTAGCACATTAACTCTGTAATTATGGTGTATCATAACTGATCAGGCTGCTCATGCTGAGGACATCTGGACTGATTTTTTTTTACTATAACTATGATAGTTTGCAGTTTAGAATATTACTTGAGGTATATTACCGTGATAGTTTGGCACACAATGAGCATTTGGGTTTTTAAAAAGAATTTCAATTAATTTGATATTGCTTTAGTCTTCCCAGAAGAACAGTTTGATTAAAGAAGGGTGTGATTTACAAAAACCAAACAATTCATTCCCACACAGTCACTGCAAGGTGAATTACAGAGGGGTTATTTGAATGCCAACAAGGCACATTATGCCAAAGAGGGTGAGTTTATTAACTATCGGTGTATGCAAAAGGTAAACTGTTCAATTCTGTCTGATCACTGTGTGCTGTGCACTGGCAGGGTTAGGAGAACAATTACGCCGGCACACTTAAACAAATGCACCTGAGCAATCAGTTGGATTTAAGCACGGCATTCATGGACTGTGTCCACTGTCCGTGCAAGAGCATGGATCTCCAGTTCCTCAGTGATACCTCGTGAGAACACGCATTATGTAAATAACAAATACAGGGCATGTGAGAGGAAAATAGATCAGCCATTCCAGAAAATACCCTTTTTAAGCCACACAATGTGTAAAATCTTGAGCCTCACTATGCTCCGCAAAAGTGCTGTTGAAGAGTGCGTATTGCATAAAAGAGAGAATAACAGGCAAAGGTTGACAGTCATGCCCAAGCACAGCAACACTGAAGATACCCGTTCATTTCCAGATCTGGGGTGTTGGACGGCTGCTCATTTAAGTTGCTATATGGAAACGTGGGGTGCAACACTGACAGGTCGCCAGTCTATCACACGGCTAACACAAACAGACTTAACATGCCTGTCTTTGGATTGTGGTAGAGAGCCAGAGTACATGGAGAGCATTCACATGGGCACAATGAGAGCATGCAAACTCCACACAGCAATCCAGTGGATTCCAAGGACAGTGGTTACCATTGAAATGATCAGTCCGACTTTGGAAACTGAATAAAGGGGATTTTTTTTTTTTTTTTTTGCTTCTACTGCCTATAAAAAAAAGTAAAAGATCGTTAAAAATTATTCTCTTTTCCTGTCGATTTTAAATATACATTTTTTTAAATTTCTTTTTGTGGAACATCTCTCTTGACAGTCACAAAGTAGAAATTATAACAGAGGGCACAAGTGAGAGAGGATGTCTGTGTATCCACTGAATCCATTCGAGGAAAGCTTTTGGAACGAGCAGCCGTAACACAAAATCTATCAGCAATATAAATGTACCAACCAAGTAATTGGCAGCATGTACGTTTGTTTTTACTGCTTCTCAGAACTTAAATGAGCTATGCTGGACTTTTTGTAGCTCTAAAAAAAAAGATGAAAAGTAACTATTTGTGTTTCGTAGTTTATATCAAAGGGGATTTTCCCCTGCTGAGAGTTCAGTAGGGCAGCGTAAAAAATATAAGCTCACCCGTCTATACTTATCATCCCAAGAGATTCATTGCTGCCATTCTGGGGCAAAATTTCCAATATTCAGACCTGTCAGGGTCTATTTAGCATAGCTTTTTTTTTTGCTTCAGGCTGAATTTTTTTTTTAGGTTATTTTATTTTATTTTATTATTAATTCCCATCACTGTCTGTTATGTACTTATTCATTTATCAATGTGACAGTTTGGACTCTTGCTCAGTACATGCCTACTCAAATCTATGGTGTTCTTTCTCTTTGAATTAGACGATGGATATTTCAAGTAGCAGCACTAAGAGAACTGGCAGGAACGAGGGAGTACAAAGGGGAGAGAGAAGGCAAAGAAGAGACTTTCTATTTGTCCTCTCAGTTATTTTAATCTGAATTCTGCCTAAAATAGTTGCCTTTTTTAGAAGTAAGTCTGTGTTTCTCCAAGCTGTGACTGCTTTAATACATTCCCTGCATCTGTGCTGTTAAAGGGGCCAATAGCACACAAACACAGATATACAAAGAACAAATAAGATGCTATGTATTTTTGGTGAGGAACCCAACCCACCCCCGCCCAGTCTTGCTTTTTGTATCCCAGGGTCTTGCTCTCCGCTTTTGTGACTTCTTTCGTCACCTGTATTTGTCTTTTTTTTTTTAGTGCTGACTGTCTATATCGCTTCCTGTCTTCCTCTAAAATGATGATTTTATTCTTGTCTGTAATGCCTGTCCCCACTTTCTTAACTGCTCTCCCTGAGGGTAAGTCTGTAACCTGCCAAGTGGGATGTTTATCTGCAGGGGGTCATTTAATGAGGCCATCTCTGCTGTACTAATTAGGAAAATTGCCCCTGTTGTTTAGCTCCACCTGCACTTTGCTTCGACCACAACGATCATAACAGCTCTGCAGGATTTTAGCCATTCCAAGTGAATGTTAGAGGAAGCGCTGATGGCTGCAGACTTATAGTCTCTGTTTTCAGCTTAAAATTTATCCGGAACATCAGGGATAAGTCTGTAGGAACCACAGCCTTAATCTAAAGCTCAGTCAGGTTGAGTCCTGCTTAGTTTTCTTTTAGTCCTGACCTGCCACGCGAAGTAGTGCTGACCTACAAATAGTGTCTTCAGTGTGTTGCATTACTATTGTGTGCAATAAAAAAATCACACACAAAAGACCTTCTAAACATTTAACCTTGTTCAGTAAATGATGGTCAGTATTTATTTATTAGTGGGCAGAGCACTATAGGTGCACCTTGTTAGTATTGATTTGGACCCGCTTTTGCTTTGAGAACTGCCTCAGTTCTTCATGGCTTAGATCAGTTTTTGCTCCATAACGACATGATAACATCACAGAGTGGCTGCGGATTTGTCAGCTGCATATCCATGATGCAAATTTACTGTTTCACCACATTCCTAAAGTGCTCCACTGGATTGAGATCTGGTGACTGTGGAGGCCATTTGAGGACAGTGAACTCAATGACATGTTCACGAAATCAGTTTGAGATGATCTAAGCTTTGTGACATGGCACATTATCCTGCTGGAAGCAGCCATCAAAAGATGGGTACACTGTGATCAGAAAGGGATGGCTATGCTACAGTAACAATGCTCATGTAGCTGTTTAAACTAACCTCAGCTGGTACTAAGGATCCCAAAGTGTGTCAAAAATACCTGAACATGGAAGAACCTGGAAACATGGAAACATGGAGGCATGGAAACATGACGAAAACTCAACAGACAACCTGACAAGGAATGAATGAAAACACACAGACTAAATCACACGGGAGGTGAACAGGGAAAGTGGAAACACATGGGAAAGGAGCTGATTAGAAATAACATAATGACGCCACAGGGGAAGTGAAACTAAACACAATGAACGTGGGACACCAGACCTCTTCAAAACAGAACAGGAAACATGACAACACGAGCTTGACAACATAACACACGCAGACCTGACACACATGAAGGACAAGGGAGACTTAAACACAGGGGTGAAGACACAAGTGGAATCTAATAAACAATGAACTATAACAGGGCAACATAGGCAAAATAGAAATGAAATTAGATAAGCTAATGAACTTAAACATAAACCATAAACAACAAAATGACCCAGGATCGTAACAATGCTTGCATGTTGTTTAGGCTAAATTCTGACCCTGGTGTCCAATGGTGTAGCGGAAATCAGCAGACCTGGCACTGTTCTTCAAGTTTTCTGCTGTAGAATTTTCTGCTGTTTTAGTGAGCTGGTGAACCCAATGTGTTCTCCTGCAGCTGTAACACATCTGCATCAAGGTTTGAAGTCCTTCTGTTTCCCTTTCTGAAGCTCAGTTTGAACTTCAGCAGGTCGTTCTGACCTACTCTGTGTATGCCTGACAGCATTAGAACAGGTCTACCTATTAAAGTGGTCTGCAGGTAATTTTAGCATTGCAATGGCAATATGAAGTTGAATAAAAAAAGAAAACAGGCATAAAAAGGCATAAAAAAGTGTCTATTTTTATCACACTTTGGAGAGGAGAGATATGAGTGCAATTTGTAATGTGAGAGTTGACTTTCAGATTCTTACATCCGTGTTTTCAGTTGAGTTCAGTTCTCCTGATCCAAGGAGGATTGAAACTATGTAAGCTTCTCAGATGCCCATAATCTTTGAAGTTACTGTTGCACTGTTGTATTTGAGTGCAAGCAGTGTATATAAAGTTTCCCTTGGGAGGTGTACTAAGCTCTGTCATGTCCTGTTTCTCACAGATCATGGTCATATACGGGATCTGTATTCCTTTTTTGTTCTGCGTAGTTATTGAAAAGAAAGGATATAAAACACTTGCTCACTGCTCTGATCTACGGCCTTCAGTGTCTGTAGTGCAAGACTTGGACATCCTTGTCTTTGCAGAGGATTCTTGTGCAGGGTCTTTGGAGTATATTGTGAGACATTGTGTTGCAACATTAAATCTTCTTGTAGTTAACAACTGTGCGGCTACTTTGAAATCCCATCATATGGCAGCACAATATGACGGCACTTAGGGAAAAAGTGGAGCTCAGAGAGACTACTTAAGTGTGTGTGTTTAGAATGCGCCGGTTATTATTCTGTTTGTGCTGATGCTCCAGCTCAACAAATTAAATCCTTGGATGGCTGAATATGCAAAAGTGGTTTCAATTTATGCACACGCGTTCCAGAGGCCTGTATTGTATAATTTCTGATTCAAAGAGTGTTGTTTACAAAAATTAACGCAGAAATCCAAAAAGCTTTTGCTGCTTCATTTGCTGCTTCATTGCGCTGTGAGATATATGTGCATCAAACACACACATACACAAATTACAGGTATTTATTTTCTATAAATCAGCAATTTATTGTTATTCATCTTAGTTTTTCCTCATCCTGTTTGTTGTATTTACATAAAAAGTTGGCGATATTTATCAAAAAATAACACATCGGACACACTACGGTGTGATGACAGACAGCTAATGTCTGTTAGTGACAAGGCTGTTGAACTGACAACTCAGACCACTGGTTAGGATAAAATGAGCAGTCTAACAAATGGATGGAGCGATGGAGAGATCAATTCTTAACGCCTTAACAACAGCAGTGCTTCCTGATGTAAAATACATTAAAAGCTCCAGAAATACAATACCCTCCTTTTCTTCATTTTTCACACTTTCTAAAATCATTCTGTAAGCTAGATCAGACCCTTTGGGCGAGCTGGCTTTTACTCCCTGAACTCACCGACACACTCAGCAACTCAGCCTTCGCACTGTAATACCATTCATACTGCTTCACAGCTGTTTACAGTGGGAAATAATTACTGAATAGCTAAAACAAAATTTCTGTCCCAAAGTGCCTCATTAACCTCATACATTTAAAATTTTTCCAAAACTCAAGCCTGATGCAGAAATTGATGATACTGCTTTATGATAATAGCCAAATTCTTTTTTTTTTTATCTTTAAAAAAAAGGTATCAAATATTCATAAAACGTTGTGCTCTTTTCCAGTGTGCCATGCTATACTACCTTGTAAGTTGTATATTTCCACTGCAGGTTGGCAAAGATGTTTTCAAGTAGACAGAAAATTGTTGTTTACGGGTCGTTTCGCATTAATGTTTAATCTCAGCCAGGTTGTGATAATGGCTTTGAAGCTGGCAAACTTTTAATTTAAGGACCGAAAATGGCAGCACTTTGGATGTAGATGATTTAAAATCCAAGAGACTGCTTTTATATTCTGCTCCTTCTTTATCAAAGGTTCACCTGCGCCTTTATGCATCTTTTCTCTGCAGCGTCGCAGTGGGTGTGGGTTTCTATGGCAACAGCGAGACCAATGACGGTGTATACCAGATGACCTACTCCTTGTACAACGCCAATCACACGCTGGGTGGAGTGGACAGTCTGGTATGTAAAGCATCATTTACAAACATATTAGTGTCACACAATTAACGCTTCACATATCTCTGGACGGATGAGATTACATCATGTATTAGTTTGCAAAAATAAATTGAAAGCATTTGATTAAATTCCCGTCATTTCATAACATGCATGGTTTATAAATGAGTGACCAATGAAGCACGACTCTGGGTGAAGACTTCGGAAAGGCTGGATGTGATGTATTCCCACACACAGGCGCACAACCACACAGGCTCCAAAGAGAAGGAAAGCCCACAGGACTCAATTTAGTATGCCTTTAAATGTTTTTATGGGGGTTTTTTTTATAGCTATTTACGGCTACACACAAATTGACAGCCTCTCCACACACAAACCTCGTCCTCTGAGAGAGACACACACTCCCTCTGCCTGCTCCACCTTCTCCTAGCCTCTGTGGCTTCAGCAAACACAGAGCCGTCCTGTCTTTTATGCTCAGTTAAGTTCACTGTGTTTTTTGAGGATTCTTTAATTTTGTCCAGATGCAGTTTTCCATAAGAAATGCCATCATTTGACACTTGATTAGGACTCCAGTAAAGACTAAGACTAAATTCCAAAATGTGGAATTTTACACTGATATCTACTGATATTTAAAAGTGGTGTGGTGGTTAGCCTTCCAGTCTGGGGCATTGTCTCAGTGGAGTTTGCTTTATTGCTTCTCCCCCAGTCCAAAGAAATGCATGGTGTTAGATTAACTGGTGATTCTAAATTGCCCATAGGTGTGAACGTGAGCATGATGCAGACTGGAAAGACTTTTTTTAATGATTTTTTGTGTATTCTTGGCACTAAAGAGGGCATAAATATAGACTAGAATAGCCTTTTATTGTCATTGTAGATGTAGAATAAAATTATAGGTGCTCCACGCTAACTGTGCAGGAATAAATTTAAATAGTAACACACTATATACACACTATATAGCAAAAACAGACAAACAAAATAATATTAGTACTGGCATCACTTGTCAGACTTTTTTTTAACACTGGTATCTGCACTTTTAACCCATTCTTAAAACTGTTATCTTCTAGTTATATTTGCCAGCAGTAATAGAACATCGTGTAGCTATTAATTGTTGAGGTTTTGAAGCCTTCACTGTGCTCTCATCAGGCGTTTGACCAGTGTCGATGCAGGAGCAGACCCAGGATAACTCGCTGTCAAAGAGTAGGGATTAAGTCTCCATTTGTATTAATGGAGATTAATGTAGTGGTGTGTGAGACACTCAGCGTGGCGACTCGACTTGGCCTCGGTAATAAACACGTCTCGAGAGAGCCTGCAGCGCGCTCTCTGCAGCAGTGTTCTGTGGCATGTTAGGAGATCTGATGCTGATGATTAGGGAAAATAATCACAGATTTAAAAGGAGAGTGGTTCTAAGCTGTGGGACTTCATCAATATTTTAAACTGGAAGCATGTAAGATCTCTGTGACTGCTGAGGTTGAGATATCACTTGGGCTACTCTATTTGGTCATCTGGGATTAGTTGCTACCATACTGTACAACATACAAGTTAGCATTTTTGATTTATTCCATTTGATCAATATAACCGCATATTAAGCTTGTATTACTATAATAAAGAGGCAAAGATGCATCTCTTGGCATTTCTAGATTTTATTTATTGTTCTCTGATTCTCTGCCAATAATTTTGGAAAGTGGACAAACACATTAGTTTATCAGAATCCTAATAATAAGTGGAGAGAAATCAATAATATATTGCATATTGGAGCACTTATCAGTATGTTCCTCTAGGGTGTGTGAACTTGTGCAAGCACTTAATTGGACATAGTGGCCTTTATTTGGGCATCTTATGTGTGTGAATGTGCATGCCTGTGTGTGCATGTGCATGAGTGAGTTCATTGCACGCTACTATAGACTCTTAAGGAGTCTAATTCTTGAGTTGGACAAAGAGCCCAGTGTGCCACACACAGTTCCTAGTCTCCCCCCACCTAATCAACCATGAGCCCAGGAGACAAAGCCCTTTGATGGGTAGAACAAGGAGCAGTGCAAGCCCGTCTGATTGGCAGAGTCGGGGTTAAAATCGGCATTGAAATCATTGACAATGAAGGCCTCTCTGCCCTTTTGACCATGCAAATGCCTTTTAGCCCAGCTCCTAGAAAGTTTAGAAAAGGGGTAAGCTCAGAATATAAGTGAGAAAAGGAGGAAAGTTAGGCTCTTTGTCATCAGATGCTTTTTTTCCTCTGCTGCTATTGAGAGTTTCATTAGTAACGGTCTGGAATATATGCTTATGATGTGTTATGGACACAGACTCACACGGAAACCTGGAAAAAGATGAAGAAGGTGGCTCGAGCAAATGAATACGGAGGAATAGCGAGAATATAGAATATTACTCTGGTTTTAAATTGGAAAAAAATAGAGAGCCAAATACGCAGATGAAGGATGCACCACAGCGTCTAAATAACAAACAGGTTATTAAACAATTAATGCTGCATAGCTAATTACAACTGGTGGTGATGCTGAAACTATAACTATTGCAGTTGATACACACAGCTTACCTGCCTTGCATGCACACAACTTGTTAGCTAGGACCAATCATTTTTATGCAGACTTCCTAAGTGGTGCTTTGGTCTACAGTACATAACATCAACCATGCAACATACTATATACACTAGTCATACATAGTGAGAATCTGTGAACAACTCTCCACTCTTTAGCTCAAAACAATAAAAAAAGATGCACACTTTACAAGTTTAGTTCAGTTTGTTATAAAAATTTAACAAACTCAATTCCCTCTGAGGCAGACCACGAAATAAACCTATTGGGAAAGTGAGTTTTAAAAAAAAAAACACTTGCATTTCAGCAGCATTGCTTTCGAACAGTAATGTTAGCTCTGGAAACTGGCCCGCTTGGATGCCTTTTAGTGGTAATGGGACTGATCTCATATTTGGAGTGTTTAAACACCAATAATAACTCTGCGGGTGAAGGATGTTATTAGAGCTTTTGGAAAGCAATCATCCAGTGGACTAGGTCAGTGTCTGGGTCAGTAACTGAACAATTGGCCAGAGCTCAACTAAGGTTTGGATGCTGGCCTGACACCATTTTACACCATTCTCACTAGAAGCTTCTGTAATAACACAAAACGGTAAGCTTTTCGTGATACAAGCTAATATTGAAACACAATTATTTATTTATTATAGTTATTTTTGTAAATACTCCTAGTGTAAGAACCTGATGTTTAACTCGCTTATATTAAGTGTCAAAAAACCTCAACAGAACATAAAGAACATATTCAAGGTCACATAGAGCACTATTCTGTCCAGGTGAATTTATTATGGTTGTAGGGAAAGAGTGTTTCCGGCCAAGCTTCTGGTATTTTATGAGCACCTTGTATGCCCATATTTACAGCCTGACCATGGTTTTTCTTCTGTCTCTTAGAAATGACATTTCTCAAAGAAATTTAAGTATCTTGAGGTATTGTTAGGGGTAAAGTAGAGCTGGCGATTGACATGTGTGTGGCCTAGACATAAGCATCAACATCTGGGGATTAAAATTTAAATTGATGAACAAGTGTCAAATGTTCCTCAACTGACAGCAACTTGACGATGGTTCCAAAACCGATGTCGGTAAGCCCTCAGACTGTTTTTGTCCCATGTAAAATATCTAAACAGCTTCACATCATTATTGGAAGAACTACAGCTTTTGGCAATTTCGTGGTGATCACATCCATCTCTACTTACATACAGGTTTATAGGAAAAGGTGAATTTGTGTTCACTGCTGTAGTTCTTTTACCTAGAAGTTTGTAGTTCAAAATGACAGCATATTACTCCCATTGATGTGACTACCACAACACCAGTTGACTAAACTGTGCCACAAACTACAGATTTTCATGGAGTCTGTGGTACATGCCAGTTTTGCTAAATTTACGACTATTCGTTGGTTTTCTGCAAAAGTAGTTGTTTCATTCAGTGTAATTGGAAATGAGTAGAATAGAAGCATGGCTTGTTTTTATAGGCCTATGCGCATGTGTTTAGCATAAATTTTCTCAAGCAAAACAATCTTTTTGAGGATTGTAATAAACTGTTGCAGTCAAAGGGGAATTGAAAGTCCAGCACCAAAATGTACAAGTTAATTTAGAACAAACAGTTGGACTGTGGATGGTTTTGCTCATGTATAGGGAATGGGAGAGGATTTTGGATAACAGGAAAGAGCCTGAAAGCAAAACTGCTCTTCCACAGTAAGGAGACAACCAAGGTGTTTGCTGAGGCAGTGGACTGCATCACTCTGTGTGTAAATATCTAAATTGGAGAAAACCAGCGATGTGAGACTTATCTTTATCAGAGCAACTGATGCTTTACCTCAAAATGTGTAGAAGAAGTAACAGTTTTGCAAAAACTTAAGGAGAAACATCATCTTTGAAAACTTGTTCAGTCTTTCATCAACAAACTCATAAACACCACTAATCCACTCTGAAGGATGACCTCCTAGAAGCTTCGTGATCATTCAGTATCAAACTTAAAAAAGGAATTTATTTTTAAAGAGATGTTTTCAGAGCTTCGGTACCCAGTGGTGAAGATGGTCTCTATCTTTAACTGTGACCGAGCTGCCAAGGCACTTCAGACCCATGTTCCATTTCACGCTCTAGCTCCCACATTCAATTTTAATTGAAGAAACTTTTCTCTTCTTCTATCATACAGACACAATGGATTGCAGAAAAAAGATCTGATTCCATATCTTATCCTTTTTTTAAATTTCAAAAATACAGTCAAACAGTTCTCATTTATCAAGCAATTACGAGACGATTGTAAGTGATTCTGTGATGCCTGCTCAGCAGCACTGAATTTTTAAAAAGGAAAACACTACAAAGAATTAGAAATTACTCCTTTTTTTTTCTTTTCTTTTTTACATGGTTCATCTCAGAGACAAACACTTTCTGGGAGGTTTGTGCCTCAAATTAGAACTGTTCTTTTACATCCACTCTCTGTTTTGTGATCCCTCATCTCTCTGAGGCATCACTTCCACAGAGACATACCAGCCCGAACAGGCTTAAAGATAGAGATCAAATTCTAGTGAAGGAAGTGGCATTTATATTCTGTAGAATCTCAGACCAGGGCTTAAAGAAAGGAAACATTTCTGTGCCTGAAATGTGTACAGGCCTTAGGAGACAGGATGGATTAAGTTACCCGTGGGCATTACAATACGTCATTGGAAAAAATGATGGCGTTTTGAAAGATGGACAAGGTTTTCTGTAAGTAGGATCTGAGACTACATAACTGTTTCTCCCCTTCAAATGATGCTCAGGGGCTTTAAAATGTGTAAACAAGATTCTGCACATGATGCCCATTGATCTGTATTTTTTTCCATTTCCTGAAGCGAGAATCTACATTTGAAACGTCACAGCCCATTGTCATTTTTCTCTGCTTAAGGTTACGCATATTTTATCCGAATAATGTCACGTATAATGGTTCTTTAGACTTTTTTCATTGTTTGTTGTTTACCCTCTGGCATGTAGAAATGAATATCCCACAAGAAAATAGCTAGGCACTGAGTACAATCTACTGTAAATTGTTTGTTTAGAAAAGATGTGAGGCGGAAAGTACTTCTCCGTGCCCTTAAAACATCAGTCTGAGATAAAGGCTGAGATGACTGGAAAAGGGGAATTATATCTTCTTGATCGGTGCGGATCAACCCACACAGTGAGTATCAGACCAAGATGAAGGAGAGATTAGCTGGATTGTCTGTCTCCCTGGGCATTTTAGATAAGATTTTTACACAGGAGGCGAGGATCAGATATGTGCTTTCATTTTTCATCTGCAATTTCATCTTCTCAGTTTGAAGAAGAAGATGTATTGATGAGTGATCAGATAACAAAGTACAGAGTGCTACATGCCTGTGCATACGATCTGTTTCTTTTTGTAAAACCCAGAAGCCACTGTGTGCTGGATTTCTGTCTCATTATTATTGTTATGGCAATCAATCAAAGTGATAACTTTAAATGAAAATTAAAAAGGTTTGCTGCGATTAAAGTGATCAATTTCTTTGAGAATACTATATTAACGTCCTCTGAAAACATTCACCCATAAATCAGGAGGCGCACCAGTATGAATGATGTAAGGAAATGTGATGTTTTCACAGCACTGTGTGCACCCCATTATTCAGCAGCTCATAGGAGCACTTTCAGCAGCAATAACTCGTAGTGATTATTTTCTGTATGACTTTATCAGTCTCTCACATCGTTGAGGAAGAATTCTGATCCACAGAATGATCCTTCTCTAAAACATTGCTTTAGTTAATTGGATTTTGTGGGAATTTGTTTTATCCACAGCTCTCTTAAGGTCCCAACACAGCATTTCAACCAAGTTGAATTTTACTGGCTCATTGCAACATTGTAATTCTTTTCTTTTTCAGCCTTTCTGTTGTAGATCTGCTGCTGTGCATTGGATTTTTCCCCCAATGCCCAGATGGCTTACAAGTGTCTACACTTGGATCCACCTAACTCTACTTTAATCACATCACATCTAACTCCCTTTTCTGTCTCACTATAAGAATGGACGAGTTCTTTAAACCTGTGATTTTCAGTAGTTGCTCTGCTTTTATACAAGTATGTCAGGTCAGATTTTTTCATTAAGGTAATCGACATCTAATGACTAATTTTGTAAGGAGCAACCTTATGGAATAGCATCGTTCATCAAAAGGATTAACAACATGCACAACTTTATCAAAGTTAAATACAAAGGAAGATAAACTAAATCAAACTTCATCTGGTTTCTCTTATGTTTGGAATTTTGACCTGGGTAGTCAGATCACACGAAAAGGAAATGAATCTGCATTAATAGCAAAAAAACTCGATTTGAGACATTCTAGTAAACATTATTCATGTTATAATGCATTATGTCTAATAACGTTCACTTTTTGAAAGAAAAATATAGTTTTAATTGTGGGCAGTCCAATGATTCGTTTATGAAGACATATTTATGAAAGTTTAGCAAACAATTCACAATCAGCTGCACTTGACCTTTCTCTTCCTTTTTTCTCATTATGTATTTATTCTCAGCTCTTCCGTAAGCTGTATAATGTGGCCCACACATTACATGCAAAACCAACTAATTACTGCTATCCAAACTTTCCTTTTAGCTTCAGCAAGCCTTGTCCCTGACAAAGCCAACAACAATATGAGTAGTCTTGCTTGTGAATGCCAAGTACCCAGAGCTGAATAAGAGCGCTTATTTCCCTTTTTAATTATCTTATAGCAGGTTGTCTCCACGAACACCATTTCCCTGTAAACAACTTCTCCCTTCAAGCAAAGTACACAGTAATTAAACCCAAGAAGATGGTTCGATATTTGTTACATAAATACTGTATAATGTTGTCTTGGCCATAAATAAAAATGTGATTTGTCACAATAAATGTGTCTGTTTGCTGTTTATCTGTTTGTTGTTTGGCTTAGGGGATCACTCTTCCTTTCGGGCTTAAACAGGTAAATAAACTATGAGTCTCATAGTGAGGTGTTGGTTTGAAAAAAATATCTAACCACCAACAGCAGCACTAGCAAACCTGCTGTTTTGCCTCTGCGATTTCTAGTTTTGGCTGTTTTCCAAGCTGATCTGTTTACTTAAACTAAAACTGCATCAACATGCACAGTAGCCCAGCTCTCCCACACGGTCCTCTGTCTGAGCTCTGCTGCTGAGTGGCAGCACAGACCAACCTCATGTTTACGAAAAATCTCACCTTTGTCCATAATTCTGGGAACTTCTTTCAGGCAAACACATGACCTCAGTAATAAAAAAAACACTGTCAGTACATTATTATTTTAGCAGAAAAGTCTGGCATAGAAAACATTATGCTGTGTTCAAACTTGTATGTTTTGCTGACAACTCATTAAAGCATCAGTTGTATTGATGAGTTTTCTGTGAATAAGACTTCAAGCGTTAAAGGCTGGTGGGTTGACTCTATGGCAGCACGGTGGGTCAGTGCCTCATAGGATACTTGATTTGAACCCAGACAGAGTCCTTGTGTGTGGAGCCTGCATGTTGTTCCTGTGCTTGCTTGAGTTTTCTCCAGGAGCTTCGGTTTCTTATTGCCATGAAGAAAAGCAAAAATGTTGTGGTTAATGCTAGTTGTCTGACAGGTTTATGAAAACGCTTTATTACTCAGGGCTATAAGCTAAATGCTAATGAGTGTGCAAGTCTTGACATGTTCGTCATCTTACACTAACAAGTACAAGTTGTCTTCAGCAGTGGTGTGCGACACTGAGTTATGGCATCAGCTTTTGCATGATGTGGGGTTACTGTTGTAAAGGTCTGTGTTAGTATCTTTCCAGGGGCTTAAATCTAACCTGCATGTTAAAAAAAAAAATCTATAGTGCAAAACTGGATGAGAACACACTAAGTAGTCATTTGACTTTCAAGTCATTTCTCTTCCAAGGATTTGAGTGCTTTGATTCATCATCTACGATGTGGAAACTATGAAAACCATTTTTTTTAACAGTTGATTTTTTTTAGATAATTTTAAAGATGTTTTAACAAAGCGGTGGAGAGACTTACTGACCAACAGAGAGATGTTGCCATCCCCATAAAGGTCAGGCTATTCCCTGACCTTTAACCACGCTAAGCGCATGGCTAAAGGTCAGGGAGTGGCCTCAGATTGATTGCGTTTCCTGCTTCGTCTGCTTTTGTTGGAGATGTTGTAAACTAATGGAAGTTCATACATGTT
>NW_005187418.1:5143218-5152397 GCF_000239375.1 Pundamilia nyererei
CACCACACACACACACACACACACACACACACACACACACACACACACACACACACACACACACAGCTGTTTCATATGGACTTTTCTGTTCATTGTTCAGTGAAAAGCTGAATAAGAGCAGCTGTTGACTGACCGGTTGAGTGCCTCACTTTAAGCAACAGAAAATTTCTATATTTAGAATATTATTAGAAGCATATTATACTTAGTATATGTAGTCCATTGCTACAATTCACTGCTGTTAAGTACATTGTTTCAGACAGATAGATAGATAAACTGTTTTTACATCCTTCTGCAATCCAGTCCTTGTACCTGATAAGATAGCTTTAAGGACTTTGTTACTAGCTGCTTTTGCAAAAACACATAATTTGTGAACTTGTCAGGCATGAAATAGTATTTTTGCACCAGCAAGGTGATTCTGATAGAGCTATTGGCATATCTTTGCAATGTGTCCTTAAAAAAAAAAAAAAAAAAATGGACTTTGGCATGTTAAGTGCAAAAGAACTGTCAAGGTTGCAGACGAATACTATCTGAGAGTCAGAAGAGGTCAGAAACAGGTTAAAACTGTCTGTTTTTAGCCCTTTGTAAAACACAGTGGAGGCTCTGTGATTGTTTTAGGTTGTATTTGAGCCATCAGCTTTTGATCAGCCATGCTGTACCGCCTGGAAACTGTCTGATTGCTTCAACAACAACAGTAAAAACATAAATGAATAAAAAAGCAAGCACACATTATTAAAGCGGTTCATCTTGACAGAGAAGGGGATAAAAGACTGCCAAAGGAGCTGTGGAATGTCCTTCAAGAAGTTTAGAAAACTATTCCTGAAGACTACTTACAAAAGTTAGAAGAACACTTGCCTAAGAGAGTTCAGGCTGTGTTGAAGAATAAAGGTGGTCATACCAAATACTGACTTTCAAGCTTTTTGAAAGTGAACAAACTCTCTTTTTTGCCTTACAGGTTGTATTTTTTATTTCTGTGTACATTTGCATGTTTTTCAATAAATCACCACCTAATTTTCCTAAAAAACACAGAAAGAAATTTAGTTTCTCAGGACTTCTATGCAGTACTTTAGATAGATCTATTAATGTATTATAATACCATTGACTCATACCCTCTAACTGTATTTGCTGTGTCAGTTAATCTTACCCCACTCTTTCTTCTTGTGCGCTCCAGGTTTCAGGCACCATGGGCAACATGAGGAGTGGGCTGCACCAGCACCTTGCGAGGCTTGATGAGATCTTTGCAACACGGGGCGACTACGTGCAGACCCTGCAGTTCATGCAGCAGATGGCTGACAATGTGATCAAACAGCTGCTCGGACTGTCTGACTGGGAAAAAGCTAAAGTGGACCTGGCATCCATTGCCGATCAGTCAGCAACCATAGAGTACTACAGGTGGGGAACAGAAGAGTACATGTGTCAAGGTTGTACTGTGTGCGAATCTGTTTACTCGATGCTATAAAAGTGTCTAGTTAAACAGGAGGAGAAAAACACCCAGAGCTCGAGGACAGGATTCAGGAAGGTTATTTCTGTTGGTGCACGTTTCCGTTGCCCTGAACATTTTTAACGGTTTAAAGCTTCCCAGACACGTGGGAGGTGAAATTTTCAAATTTATTTATACAATGAAAATCAGTAGAAAAGTGTTTAAGGAATATAATTATTAATAACTTTGGAACAAGTTTACTTTTCATACATACATGCAGTCTTTAATCAGTTTATATGGCAAAAGTTTATCTAGAAGACATCTAAGCATCGGTGCACCTAAAAAACGAATTCATCAGTGTTATGTTAAAAAAAATAATCCAAATAAAACAAACTTGCATATAGTCATGCACATTCATTTTACAGCTGCAATGAGCAATTTAAACACGGTAGAATAGATTACTTTCTACATGCTATGACCTGAATATATCACATAATATTTATTGGGTGGGTTTAAATAATAATGCAGCTGTGTTTGTGTGTGTACCTACATACTGCATGTGAATTATCTTCCAGACAGTTCTTTAGGATGTTCAAAAAAGCATCCTATTGAATAATTAGCAATCATTGCATAAATGAAAACAGCAGCTATTACTGCAAAAACTACTGCAATGTGTTAGCGGAACTATTTTCCGAGGCTTTGTCTCGCTGTTGTTACTCTCATCGTCTTAGAGGAAAAAAATGGGCTCATGTCCAGTTTTTATTTTTATTCTTGAATAGGCTCAGTGGTGTTTTCTGTGGAGTCTGCAGTAACAGACAGGCTTATGTGTTTGTATTGATCTGTAATGTGACTCCTTTGCTCAGCCAATAAATCAATACCCCGCATAGCTCCATGCTAGAAGTGTAGGCAGACTGCAAGCAGACAGCCAGACATTGTAAGCTGTTAATGGACTCATTATCACTGCTGCACTCCAACAAATAGTTTCTGTGCGGTTGGCTGTGTGTGCTTCCTGTTTTTCTTTTTTCTTCTTTTCTTTTTCATGTTGAACTTATAAAAGCCTGTGTGTTGTTCACTCTTCCAGTGTTGTTTTCTTACTTAGTCACAAAAAGTAGCATTATTACTTCCAGGAATTGCTCAGTATTTCTTTTAACTGTGGCCCAATGCAAAACTACTGTTCCTAACCATTCTTAGTTTACCATGCAGTTTTATTCTCTCTCTATTGATCTGTTTTTACCACATCAGGTTAAGATATTGACAACATCAGTAGCTTTTTTCTTTATCTACATGGTTTCTAAGTGGAAAGAACTGCCCAGCAGAGTTTACCTGTTCTCTCTGTGCTTGTGTGGGTCCTCACCAGGGGCTGCAGCTTCCTCCCACGGTCCACAGACATGCCTCTTAGATTAATTAATGATTAAGTGGTGATTCTAAATTGGCCGTAGGTATTAATCTGAGTGTGAATGACTGTCTGTCTCTGGGTGTTATCCCTGTGATGGACTGGCAACGTGCCCTTCACAAGGATAAGCGATTAAAAATGGAAGAGCGATTTTTCATTGTTATTCCTGTGTTTTGAAGTCAGATACATTGCAGACAGTTAAATATTTGTGTACATAAACACTTTCAAAAGCCAGATTTTTTTCTCATGAAATAACCTGAGGCTTAGATGCAGGATCCAGTCACCTTTGACCTGTCTGTGAGGGTAAACAGGTAGAACTTGAGCAAAACATCAGGAAAGACTGACAAATCTCAGTGTTCTGTATTTTGTTTCTTGAGGAAAAGAGGTCTTGCTTTTTATCATACATACATGCCGCCCGTTCAACCTCCTGCATGTATTCATGCTTTGCTCAGACTCTAATTAGATTAGGATAACATAGACAACAAGGTGGCAGCGTTACTGAAGTACCTCCCATGCTGATGCCCCAGCTTCTTGTACTGTCCCCTGCCGAGGGGGGAAGATAAAACGAGGAAGGAGATGGCGGCGAAGGAGAGAAAAGGGGCTAAAAGGGAAAGAGAGAGAGGGGAGAGAGATTAAAGAGACTGACGAAGAGGGGGAGGAAAAGGAAAAAGATGGAGAAAAGATGTGAGATGGATTCTCTCAGAGGGGTAGAAACTCTGGCTGGTGAGAAGTAGAAAGAAATGATTAAATACACAATAAGAATATACAAAGTGATGTCAGAGTTATGTATGCAGGGTGGAAGATGAACAACGATGGAAATAGACAGGAAATTAAACTGAAACGATTCCCCACAGTTTGTATTTTTCATACCATGAAACATTCAGCCACATGGATTTGAATCCATTCATTATAAGCCATCTGGACAGGTTTACTATGTCCAGCCACAAACTGTTCGAATAACAGATGGTTACAGTGAGGTGGACAACTCTACCACGTTATACCCGCGAGCACGAACACACTTTCACACACACCTCTAATGCACGTATCCGATGATGTGAAATTAGGTGCAATACTTTACCCTTTCTTTCTTTTCCTGCTTGTCTTTACGAGTCATTTTTTATTTCACTAGGTTCCAACATCGATCGAATTTTTCTGTATGTTTTGATTAATTATAATAAGAATGATTCTCTGCAGAATAAATGCTTGTAAACCCTGTTTTTTAACAGTTGCTAAACCACTAGCTAGCACAGAGGAGTGAGGTGCAATTTTAAACAATTATGTGGCAGATTTACCTCTCAGAATTCATATTTCTGTATGCGTAATTTAAAATAAATTGGTAGTGATGCCTGCTGTGAAAGAATGTTGTTGGTTGCTTTCAAGAGAAACCCATCTCCAGCTGTTGACAACAAAGGTATTACTACGGGTAGAAATAAAGGCAAAACTACAAAAATAAAGGCTACATTTCAGAAACTGAATTTCTTTTTAACCTCCCATGTTCCATCACCTCCCATAAATAAAAGGCATTCACCAGCAGCAGTTAAATTTTGTGGTCTGTCTGTGTCTGCAGGTGGCTCACATACCTGCTGCTCCTCATCCTGGACCTGATCATCTGCCTGCTGGCCTGTCTGGGACTGGCCAAGCAGTCCCGCTGGCTGCTCACAACGTGAGTATATACCCTGTAACATTGGGCTATTTTACAGCAACAAGCTATCTTTTTGTTCACATGAAAAGTGGTAATCTGTTCCTTCCCCCCCAATTCTTATATGTGATATTTTTCTTCTCTTTCCTTGCACAGCAGGAGGGAGAGACAGTGGGTGAAAAGAAAAGGCAGGATATATAAAAGAAAAAGTCAGTTGGGAGATTAGTAGGCTAAGCCTTAACTAACTGTGTGCTATTATGGAAATAAAATAATTCACTTTTCTTTTCTGAAAATATTCAATTTTTCTATTTTTTTTTAACAAAAAATAGACATGAGTTGAGCGAATTAGTATGAGTTGGTGTAGATGAAGGAAGCTTGAGGAGTGGTAAATGTCTGTGAACAAAGCAGCAAAGCACTGAATTACATCCTTGCTCAAACACTCCTCTTCTAGCCATTTCCGTATTCCCTTTGCTTTTTAGCATTGCCAGCAGTGGGTTGAACTTGTTCAGCGTTACTGTCTCAGTGGCTCTGCTTTGCAAAGAGGTTTGGAAAGCAGGGGAGAGATGAGATGTTATCAGCAATACAACTTCCTGAAGATTATTTTCCCTCTTTAACACTTGACCTGTTCTAAATAGGCTGGGCATGAATTACATTAAACAACAGTAGGTACAATTTTATTGTATCTCCAGATTATATAGCATGTGATTTATACCTTTTTTGTTGTGGTTTTTAGTTGTATCACACTAATGCTACTCTTTAGGAGTGACAAACATCCAGAATGAAAGATAAATATGTGACAGCACATGCCAGCTATACTAAAACATAAGCAGTAAAAGAAAAAAAACACAGTAATACATTAACAGGTGTTGGTTCGTCTGCCTTTTAACAGGCGGCCAGAATGTGCAGCATGTTGGTGTTAATGAACCTAACAATCACTCTCCCACACACTGTAGTGCATGTTTTGCTGAAACGGAGCTTTCACAGAAAGAACATGAAATCTGTCCTGCCTTCATTCCTTCATGAGGCATCCTGTCTCTTGCAATCAGTCATTTCAGGGTGTGAGCTCTGCTAAACTTGCCCTACTAACCACAAATGCACTCGAAGACTAACCCTATACACACACACACACACACACACACACACACATGCACAAACACACACACACATAAGATGAGTCAGTGTGAAGAGTGTCTGCCTTCCCAAGAGATGCAGTCTTCCACTAGAGTGGAAGTGGTTGGGGGCAAATTACACTCTGGAGGCCTACCAACTCTTTCTGGTACATGCCGTCTGGCTGGGTGTTACTGTGACATACAGTAACAGCTTACACCTACACGTTAGAGATTTATAAAGCTCACTGTCAGAGAGATGTTTATTTGTGGATCTTTTACAACTGCTTGTTTTTGTGAAGAGGCATTTGTTGCGGTCGAGTTTTTCAGCCGTGATTCTTTTTATACGCCTTTAACGTGGCAAGGACATTTTGGTTTGGTGAATAAAAACTGTCATCTCAAACCCGGATACACAGAAACTATTATGCATATTCGGTCTAAAAGTGCTGTAAAGTATAAAAAGCTTCAAGTGCATGTGTATTCCTAAAGTAAAGGACAGAGGAAATTGAATTTCCCTGGATGGCGGAGATCATTAGGACTGTGATGAGCAAGGATTCGCAGCGCAAGTTGCGTTAAAAGTAATAAACGGTTTTTCAGGGGAGGCCTGAATTTCTTAAGTAACCTTGAATATCCAGATTACGAACTCAAGAACACTTAACAAGCCCGAAGCAAATAAAGAGCAGGCTTTAGTTCAGGCAGCCGAGTCTGCTTCAACGCTCACATGACTCACTGTAGAACATTTCCAGCTCACCCTTTTAATCATGGAGCTGTAATTAAGCCTCATTATTGTGCTTGTATACTGCTGATTTGCATTTAGAGAAATGTAAAGCAATCTGAATTGCACTTTCACGGGCACAACAAAGAAGTGCTTTTAATTAACATATCTGACAGATGTTCAATGGCAAGATATTTCATTCATCTTACATAACATGGCATGAGTAATATCTCTTAAAGTCTTGGAAAGACACTAAAAATGACAGAATAATACTATGAGCTGGGAAAAAATACAGCGCTTTTTGCCATATAATGCCTGTTAGTATAATTGAGCGTTCGATTATGTTGTCCTAAAAAACATATCAGTCAACCATCTCTTACTAAATAGTTATATAAATTTAGAATATGTGCAGCATTAATGTTTGGCTTTTATCTTCTTAGCTAATTGCTCATCAAGCATAAAACATCAAGCTCATCTCAGCAGGAAGTGGGAAGTGACAATACTAATTTTCCCCTCAAGGGAAATCTAGATTCAGAGCCCACGGTTAGGTGCTGCGGTGGGCGTGGGGCTTCTGAAATGCTGACAGCAGTAGTCTAAACAAGCGTTGGTATGTCTCTCAGGTTAGTGTGTTTGCACTGCGTTGAATTGATGGTTTAACTACACCTCTGTGATCAAAAGCTTGCATTGTAAGTCTGTCACTGGGGGGGGGGTGCCATGTAAGTGCAGCAGCAAGCTTGAGTTGGGTATCCTGAAGGGTCCCTCACTTCACTTCCTATTTGGAAAAAATAAACAAGGAAGTGAAAAATAAATGAGCCAGGGAGAGATAATGTTCCTGCTGTAGTGGAAAACCTTTAGCATATGTTGGGAGTTTACCCATTAGTGCTGGGGTAAACATTGAAGGAGGTAATTGCACAGATAAACCTGTTCAACTGCTCGTTAATGCAAATATCTAATCAGCTAGTCATATGGCAGCAACTCAGTGCATTTAGGCATATAGATATGGCCAAGACAAACTGCTGATGTTCAAACTGAGCATCAGAATGGGGGGAAAAGGTGACCTAAGCGACTTTGAGGTTGTTGGTGCCAGACTGGCTAGTCTGACAATTCCAGAAACTGCTGATGTACTGGGATTTTCCCAACAAATCCCAGTAGATCATCTCTGAGATTTCCAGAAAGTGGTTTGAAAACAAGTCAATGTCCAGTGAACAGCAAAAATGTCTTGTTGATGACAGAAGTCAGGTTGCCATTTTTGTCAGTTAAGAACAAGAAATTGAAGCTGTAGTTCTCACAGCTCACCAAAATTGGACAATAGAAGACTGGAAAGGTCTGGTCAGGCTCAGGCTGCTGATGGTGGTGTAATCATATGTGGATATTTTCTTGAGATACTTTGGGCCATTTAATACCAGCTGAACACTGCTTAATGTTCAGCTAGTATTAAATGGGCAACAGTGCACTCACTGTTGAACATGACAGTGAGTGCACTATACTCACATGGCCGCCACAGTCACTAGATCTCAGGCCATGTCCACACTAATGTGTTTTCGTTTGAAAACGCATCTTTTTGTCTCCGTTTTGGCCTTCCGTCCACACTGAGACGGTCAAGGAAAACGCTCTCCAAAGCGGATACGCGTGGCAGTGTGTACGGCAAACCCGGAGCCTTTTCGAAAACGATGACACATGCATCATGTGATGCAGTCATGTGACCAATTAAGCTAAGATAGCGGAGGGCATTATACAGCAGTTCTTTTGTTTGCGCTCAATTTTGACAGCCCTATTAGACATTAATATCAGTTTGTACATGACCAGTTAGCTTTTCTTCAAATTCTTTAACTCAATCGCTTTTGCAACTTCGTACTTTTGTGTTACTCGCAGCGACAACTCCACCTCATTGTTAGTCCACTTAAAAAAACTCGGTGCTTTTCCTCGACATTTTGCTGCGACGTTTCAAAGAGCCAGAAAGTAACTAAACGGCAGACAGAATTGACGCAGGTCGAAACGTCTTGCGTTTCACGCATGCGCAATACTGGAACTTTCGTTTTCTAATTTATCCGGGCTAATGTGGACGTAGCCTCAATCAACGCAATGTTTCTGACATGTTGTTGAATCTATGCCAGGAAGAATTAAAGCAGTTCTAAAAGAAAAAGTGGGTCCAACCAAGTACAAGCAAGGTGGACCAAATGAAGTCCTCAAGAAAGACGCATCATTTTCGGTTCAAACTACCCTGTCCAAACTAGCCCCTTGTGTCAAAGGTGTCCCATAAGGAAGTGTGCCGGAGCCTTTGTGTTTTTCCAAAGATAATATAGAGTTTATTAAGATAAATTTCTTAAAAGTTTAAGGCACTGAAGGAAGAAAGACAGGGATACATTTAGTTACTTTTTGTAGAAACAATTTATATTCACATAATAATTATACTATACTAAGTATAATCATCATAATTATACTTTACCTTAATTGTACACACTGACTAAGTAAATCCATATTACCACAACTGTCTTCATAATTAAGACATTTTAGACAATAAGGTCAATCTCCTAAATTTGCTCGGAGGAAATAAACACAATTTAATGAGTTGCAGTCCAAGTTAGTCTGTGATGGTTTCTAAGATGGCAATCACAAGGTGGAAGCCAAAATTAGAAACTGAGAGAAATATGTGATTACTATGTCAAGCTAATTAGCACTGGCAGTGAGGTCTCAGTACCCATGCATATCTGCTCTGAGGTCACATCTCTATCATTTTGCTCAGTTTTAATTAGAACATTTAATGGGGGCTTGTGTAAGGATGACAAAGCTTTCACTTTCTATACATTTCTACAGGGAGTGCAGAATTATTAGGCAAATGAGTATTTTGTCCACATCATCCTCTTCATGCATGTTGTCTTACTCCAAGCTGTATAGGCTCGAAAGCCTAC
>NW_005187418.1:5153768-5177701 GCF_000239375.1 Pundamilia nyererei
ATTCCTCAAAAATACAACTTGCCTAATAATTCTGCACTCCCTGAATAGACTAGCTATAACAGAAGTTTACAGCAAAATATTTTTTAGTAGAGAAGAAAATCCCCTTCCCACTCTGATTTAATTCAGTCACTTGACCTCATCCTTGAATGCATTTACTAGCATCATCTGACCTGCTCATTGAACTCTGTAACTTTTGCACTTGACTCAACTTTAAACCCTATTTTCCTTGTATCCCATTGATTCCCATTCGTCTCACAGAGCACAAAACTGAATAATTTATTTTAATTTCACTTTAGTTTTAGGAATAAAGCTCTAGTTTGCAACAACAGTCATCACAGGGCACTTTACAAAGAAGAGTAATTACCTTTTCTCTATGTAGTGTTGAGAAGACATCAAACAATAAACACTCATCAACTGATGGGCTCAGTTACCGTAGATCAGAAACATGTAGCTACAGAGCCAAAACGAGGAAAGACTGGAAAAACAAAGACAGAGAAATGCATGGTGAATGAAAGAGAAAACTCCTTTCAACACAGAGCAGTTTGCAGTTCATGTGCCCCGCTTCCCATTTACATTGGGTCTCAGTATGAAAAATTCTACATACCACTACACACGCTTAAGTCATCTGAACATTTTTCACAGGACTCTATCCAGTGCTGTGAAAAACCAACTGGAACCCATGATTTTTTTCCACAATTTCTTTTGCTGTATGACTTTGTCATAAACCAACATCATCATCACATTCTTGTGGAGGAATGTGCCCACTCTTCTTTACAAATTTGCTTCAGTTCACTGATTTGCAGGTATTCATCTGTGCACTGGTCTCTTTAGATCCCACCACAATATTTCAATCAGGTTGACTTTGGCATACAGAGAGGTTGACTTGATGTCTCCAGACTACCCAGGTTCTGTGACTGTGAAACGAGCCTAATTAGCATAGCATAGCATCTTTATTTATAATGCACTTTACATCCGACAATGTTAGCCAAAGTGCTACAAATATAAAACAAAGAGAAAACAGTTTACATATAGAATATCTTAAAATTAAAAATAATATAATTAATAAGAAACATATTAAGAAACATCAACAAGTCCTGCTGTGCTGAAAGCCAAGGTAAATAGATATGTTTTAAGACGTGATTTAAAAACAGATAAGGAAGGCGCCTGTCTAACATGTAAAGGCAACTCATTCCACAATTTTGGTGCTGCCACAGCAAACGCCCGATCCCCTCTGAGTTTACGATTAGTCCTGGGCACGCTTAGGAGGAACTGGTCTGTCAACCTGAGGGACCGGGAAGGTATGCATGGATGAAGAAGCTCAGAGAGGTACAGAGTGGCAGCATTGGACAAACATTTAAAAACCAAATAAAAGTAGCTTAAAATGGATCCTAAAATGCACGGGCAGCCAATGAAGTGAATATAAAACTGGGGTGATATGCTTGCATCTACGAGTGCCAGTCAAAAGACGTGCAGCAGCATTCTGAACTAGCTGCAGTTGAAAAACAGAAGATTGACTCACCCCATAATAAAGAGAATTACAGTAATCCAGCCGAACGGCTACAAAGGCATGGATTACTGTTTCAAATTGCTAATTATCATCCTTCTACCACCGCGCTTGACAGTTAATATGAGGTGTTTATGCTGACATGCTGACATGCTGTGTTCTTTAGACATATGGTCCCATATGTCTAAAGAACGTTGTTCCAGAGATCTTGTGGTTTGTTCAGATGCAACTTTGCAAAATTAAGCTGTACTGCCTTTTTCTTTTTTGTTACAGATGTTTGCTTTTCTCCCGTTAACTCTTCCAAACAAGCCATACTTGTTTAGTATTTTTCTAACTCTACTGTCATGAACTTTAACATTAACCAGCTAACTGTGGCCTGTAGAGTTTGAGATGTAATTTAACTGTTTTTATATTTTTTTGTGCAGTTTCTCTGAGCATTGCAAAGTCTGGCCTTAGGATGAATTTGCTGGGAAGATTGGCAACTGACTTGTTTTCCAGTTGTGAATAATCTTTCTCACTGTAGTATGACAGGCTTCCCTGTGGACAGCAACGGTTGCTTCTCTCAGGCTATTCCTTTCGCCTTTCTTCTTTGGCATTGTGATAACACAGACCTGAATGTTCCAGACCAGCAAATTGACCCAAGACAAAAAAAAAAAAAAGAAGAAAGAGCTATTCACTCATTGGAAATAACGGTTGGAGCATTTGACCATTGCTGTACAAGCTGCCAACTTTTCTTACATTTACAACTTGTCAAACCTTTGTCCACATATCCAAAGCTAAATTATTTTATACCGAAGAAAATAAAATATACGCCAAGACACAGCTGCAGTGTGTAGGTTATCATTCAACTTATGGTTGTCTTAAGAGCTTGAGAAAACAAGTTTGTGAACTGAAGAAGCATCTTAGGTGAACAATGAAAACATAAAGAAGTCCAGTTTTCTTCATTGTTCAAACTCTTATGACCCTAAATTAACATCCATCCAATTCAGTACCCATCCCAGCAGCCATGGGGCGAGAGCCGGTGTACACTCTGCACAGGCTGCCGGTCTATTGCAGGGCTAACAAGCCTAAATTAGCCTAAATTGCCAAAATCATTTTCTATGTTAATGTATGTATAATAGTTAATCCACCAGTATGCACAAGCTCTTTATCAAAACAGCATTTTTAATGCTAAAATATAATTATAGTTGTTATGAAAGAATTTTCTAATTTGTTGTTATAACTATAGATATAGATATCAATATAGATATAGATAGCTAACGGTAGCGTTTCCATCTATGCTGACAATGTATTCCTGTTACTGTCAAACAAATTATTGGTGCATCACCAAGATGGTGGCTAGTGAAAATGAAAAGTGTACAGAATTTTACACTCAGGGTTTTGTCTGTTTTAAGCATACCACCAAGTTACTTGGAGTGTACCGGGTGTAGCTGTTCTTTTTAGTGTGGCTACTCTAGGCAAACAAAAGAGGAAATATATGATTTGAGATGCAGCATTAGTATTTCATGGGAAAAATACAGGAAGAGCACAGTCTTCTAAGGCCAGTGTCCTAGCTATCAATTTTAGAGAAAGTGAGAATCTGCACCAAAATACAAAAAGTTCATTCTTTTCTGCTGCTATATCTCTGCAGCAGGTTTGATGAAATTTGGCCATGTTGCTTTTGTCTAATTTTGCTGACAGAAAGAGAGACAATTGGCACAGCAAATGTAACCCTGTGAGGCTCTTGTCTGCGAGGAGGAATTACAAAAGTGTCAGAAAAGGAATCAGAATTTTCTTCTTATCCCTTTATAGTTGTTGTAGTTACCACCAAGAACCAGATGTGATACTGGTGTAAAGTGTTCTATACAGTACCCCTTATATAGCCATATGCAGATATAATCACACATTAATGCAAGTTATCGCAGTGAACGAGTAAGACGGTGAAGAACGTTTGCATTAGTTCTGCTTGTCGAGTCTAAAATAAGATAAGGAATCTGTGAAGCCTCACTCTCTTTCCTATCTCGCAAATTGTCTGGGCCTAGTGAGAGGTCTGTATCAGACAGAAGGAAGGAGACAGACTTTAAGTATGAGGATCTGATTTGAAGGCAGAGGGCGTTGAAAATACACTGTAGAGAGGGCAAAGGGAATATATAGAGAAGTAGAGATAAAGAGAAAAGGACAGAAGTAGCGGATTGTAAGTTCAATATTGGGAGCTCAGTATCAATTCAGTGCATTGAGAAATGGATTAGCCTGGGATCTGTGGGGTGCTGAAAGATGAACAGGCTGGCGATGAGCCTGGACATGCATAGAAAAAAAATCCGATTTAAACTGTGGTGACATGAATCAGGAGCTTATTGGATTTTCTGGAAATTCTTTTCACTTAACCAGAGCTGATCTATGATTGTCTTTAATAGGTATTGATCTCCTATTTTAGTACATCAACACTTTCCTGCATGCCAAAATGGACAGCCAGGGCCTGCAATCTCTCAGCCTCTGTGTAAATCATTTGATGTCATCATCTTATCATCTAATAAGTTGACATCATCAGGGTATGGATTCACTGTAAAACAAACACATGGGTGCAGGAACATCCATCCACTGAGTTCGCTATAATCAGATGTCGGCAAACAGAGCGGATGAGCACTGTTGAAGATTAGCTGTTCTTCTGCAGCTGTATGTTGAAGCAGCAGAATCAACTCCATGGAAGTAAACATGACTGCTGTGACTTTTTCTGGTGATGACAGCCCAGTGACATCAGCATTTCTTCCTCTTGGGTCGCGAGCCATTTCTTATGAGTAGCAGAAGCTGTTATGACACAGACTCTACAATAGCTCTTTTTGTTTCTCCATTTTGATTGTTATTTTGTTATATACAGTAGTTATAAGACATGCTTAAAACATGCAACTATTCCAAAGGGGTCGCTTTATTACTAGTTTGGAAAAGCAGTTGCTTGCGAAGATAATGACTCAACTCTCCTTTGAAGCGTCTCTTAGCATTCATGGCATTCAGCTTTGTGATTTTTCTATCAGCGCAAAGACACAGATTAAATGGAGTGATTCGACTTAATAAAAGGGGCTCAAAAACACAGCTTCAAAAGAATGTTGATGTAGGAACCATATCAAATTAAAGGTGCTGATATACCACTGATATAATAAGTGCAGATTCGTATGACAAACCCAGAGTACTTCTTGGTTTTCTAGCAGTGTGATTACAATAGTGTTTACCTGTAATCACTGCAAGTAATTGGAATGAACCTAATGCAAACCGGGTCAAGTATTTAAATCACTGACTCATTCACTTGGATAAATACCAAGCTTAAATGAGCCATTGTGTCCTGGTTCACTGAGCCTTCAGTTAATATTAGTTTAATTTAGCAAATAAACAGATCACTGCACTGAGTTTCAACCTGACCCTGTTGTTTCTTTGTATTTCTGCAGGATGATGGTGTTTGGAGTGCTGACGCTAGTCCTGAGCTGGACTTCACTGGGAGCTGACCTGGCAACCGCTGTGGTAAGCTCCCTCGCTTTCTTACCCCTGAGTGACTGACTTACTTTGATATAAAATACCCTAAACTGGTCACCTCTCTTATGATACTTGATAGTTTGCAGAAACTATCTATCTATTTAAGGTATTAGCTGCTAATTAGTGGTTCTAAGCTTAAAAGCCAAGTATTTAAGCTTTATCAGGATGTTAAGGTTACAAAAATATTTATGAAATCAGTCTAAGTGACAGAGATCCCTCACAGATGCACAGAGTCATCTAAACAGGTTCTAAAACTGCCCAATCTCAAATTCTTCTGATCACAGCTATCCGTCTACCACGTCATGAGCTTTTGATCTCTGCTGTCAAAACACACGGCACTAAAAATAGACTGACAAAAGAACAAAATTGCAAACCCACACCTTCTCAGCAGCATTATACAGAGCTCAATAACCCGATTCCAATTCAAGGATTATGACAACACGAATCCAATTGCCGTATTCACACTGAGTAGGTGATTAATTTCAGTGTTTTTCCTCTCTCATCGTCCCAAGGCTTAAAAAAGCCGCGCAAGTGTTTGATCGATGTGGAGGTGAGAACTCACCGTGAAAATAGAGAGAAACATGAGACACGATGAATATCAGGTGGCTGAGCACTGGTGTTTGACTAAGCTGCCTCGGGCGTCTGTGCTATTTTTCTCAGTTTTGTTGCTGGATGTTGCTTTTTTTTTTTTACTCAGGGCAGCAGAGGATTGTTCACACGTGTGAATTAAATTTGGAGATAATGAGCGTCAAGTAATCAGGAGTAAGTAACAGCGAGAAGTTTGATCTGTTGCACAGTGGTGTCTGGGTTTATCTTCCTTTTTATCTGCATGTTCAAGTCTTCTTTGCGAGGCTTCACTCGGTGTGGTCTTCATTTCCTGACACAATGACACTAATGGTTTCCTTTTATAGCAATGCTACGGCACACATGTATGACTAAAACACCAAAACCCCCATCTGCATCCACCGGTCAAGACATTGCAAATGCAGACAAATACAGAATTTCTCAGTAGATGATTCATCCTGTCCATTTAGTCTCCTGCACCATGACACATGCTGCGTTCAGGTCCATCTATGGCGTGTAAGGCTTATCTCAACGGAAAGACAGTACTTTCCCTTTAAGGAACTTGAAAGCATCCAGTAAATTACATGATAATCTAACTAAAAGGTCTTCTTGTTCTACATCTCCCCTTGATAAATGAATAATATAACTTTTCATAAATTGCTTCAGAAGAGTCACGGGTACACCTTGTCCTCTCAGACGTAATGATTTTGTGTGTGTTACAAAATCATTACGTCTCACTTTTATGTAACGTGTCTGCTGGGTGTCACTGAGGCTGAGGCTGAATGAGTGATTTGTACACCCTTAAAAAAATAAAGAACCTGTCTTTAGCGGTACAACAGCTTGTTACTGGGTACTACCCTGGACAGGAGGTACTTATTCTTATTCTTATTCTTGTGGGCCGAACCTTGTAGAGCCCAGTCTTGAAACTCTGGTGACAATTTTGTACTTTATTAAAACAGCACATACACAGATCTGTTAAAAGAGTGTAAGAGTAGCTCTATTAGAAAACCATCAATATATTTTATTATTCATTCATACACTTGGAAATGATTTTGGTCAGGTTTGAACCCCGAAGCATTTTGCTAGTAGATAACAGCACTAACTACTGAACCACTGTGCTGACAGTACACTGTATACAAGACAGATACAAAGTGAAACTTTTCTCGGGGGGGAGGGTCCAGAGTTAAAAAGATTTATACATAAATTCAATAAAAAAATTGGCATTTTATGTGAATTAACAAAAACTCAGTGAGCTACAGTAACGTTTTCTGTAATTTTAGACATTAATTTGTCATAATTTAGGGGCCATGCTGACAGATTTCTTTAAACTTTCTAGAACAGCATTACTGATCAGGTTTTTCTGATATTTAAATATCTCAGGGTTTAAATGTGTAGTTAAACTTCTTTAGATTGACAGACAGTGGAGGTCCACTCATTTATTCTACTTAACATCAAACTGTAAAATGAGTTTGACATGAAATTAGTAGGATTGATAATATTTCTTTATGTTTCTGTAATGGTTAATTAACTGCTATACGCAAGATCTTTAAAAATGATATTTTTAATACCAGTATATAATTATAGTTAACCCTGAATTTTCTGATGTACTGTTTTGCAAAAAAATCAGAAAACATGTTTTTTTTGATTAGAATGCCAAATTAGTTATTTACTTGCAGTCCTTGACAGAAAAATTACTTTTAGCTGTTTAATTTTATGCTCAATTCATTGCAGAGTTTTTTTTTCTGAGAAGTCCATGTGCTCAAATTTGGGTGTAAATATGTGAAATCAGTTTGCTATTAATTAATACCAAAATAAATAACTAAATAACTAATAATGAAAAATATTATTTTGACAAATTTCTGAAATGTTTTCCTTTTTTTATGACAGGTAGTCTAATAAATTCATTAAGGATCCAGTGTATAACCCTAGATGATACATTTGTGTAGATAGTCGGGATAGAAATTGGCTTTTACTGTACCTCTGTTTCTGAGAATTTATAGATAAAGTCCACCTGGGCCTTTTCTTTGCCTGGGAGTAAACATCATAAAGGCTTCATAAAAGCAATTACATGAAGAATCTGCACTGGCTCCTCAGACATCATTTATATGTGTAAATAGGAGCTTGTGCTTATGTCGATGCAGGTGTTACTTCTTAAAGGAGATGTTTATGTGAAAGGCCCAGATTTCATGTGTGTGTGTTCCTTTATATAAATGTGAGGGTTATATGCAAACTGCTTGCATAAATGTTAGGCAGACAGTTGGTGCTTGTGAGTCAGTGTGGACTTCACAGTTTTCAGTTTCTAATAACAGACTTGTAGACATCATCGTATGAAGGCATTTCATCTTTAATAAATGTTGATTCATTCTTTATGCTTTAATCAGGTGTCTTCTTTAAACAAATTCTTTTAGAATTTATATCAAATAGAGAAAAGCGGCAAAAGCAGTTAGAATGTGTTTATTTGTTTGCATTTTTTGATCTTTTCAGCCCTAATTCCAAAAAACAAAATTTAACATAGAGAAAGATGTGAAAGTACTCATTAATTGAAAGGTCTCTTTTGAATTTACTATTCGATTGAATTTATGCAAAAACCTCATTTATAATAAAATCACTGACAGCATTTTCAGGCACTACAGACTGAACACAGGACAGGCCAACATTCCTGTTTAGATGTAATTGTTCTACACAATTTTTCAGCTCAGCGAGCCAGCTAGCACCTATGGAGAATTTGTGCGTATGTGCAGGAACGCCACACACATGGTGACCTCTTTAACTTCCACGTACCACTGCCATCTGAAAATGTCTGAAAATCTTCGACCTCCTCCACCCCGACTGAGAGCTGAACTTGTGAAAATCGATTTGCCACTGCAGTCGCGCAGCTGTGTCCCACTTTAAATAAGAATGCATTTCATTGCCCTGCTCTAATGACGCGAAAACACCCACCACAACCACAGGAACTAACAACTGTTTAGTACATAGAATCTGGATTTATCTGAGTTTCTGATCAGCTTCATGTGTGACTATATTTACAGGTGTGACTGACAGACCTGCAAGATAATCTTCACATCCTGTCTGTGTGCAGACTGCACTTAAATTAATGGCTGAATCCTTAGTAAATAAATGCATAATGAATACACCCCATTGGCAGAACTCCTAATTACCAACAGTGGGTAGTCAGAACTTTGCATTTTCTGAGATTCACTGTCGTCCCTTCAGGAATTCTAACAGACTTGCTCCTGAATTGCAGAGCTCGTCTCTAACAAACTAGCTCAGGTTTGCTGGGAAACACAGTTTGCTTTATCTCTTCTGTGTGGGGCTCATTAGCGTACCCCCCAGAGAAGGTTAAGCTACACGCAGTGTTTGTCCTGAGCCCCGGGGACATTTAGCATTCAGACAGCACAGTTCAGCGGAGACTGCCACTTGTCTTTTGTTATTTTTGCCAAGGCAGGTTTCTTGTTAGCACTTTGCATTGAATTGAAAAGCATTCCTGTTAAGATGTGTTAAAGGGGTACAAAAACAGCCGTATTCCCTTTACTGTGTCAAAAGGCGCTAAAAATGATAGCAATCACTATTCATGTTTCTGGAAAAATGTTTTAGTACAAAATATGTATAAATAATTGTCAAGCTGATTACTTTCATTTGACACACCACATCATTCCTTCTTTGAAATGTGAGTCATGAATTTTTTTGTGAGTCATGAAATGTGAACCATTCAATCTTTTTTTCTGATATGTCCTTGTTTTCCACTCTCTTTCCACTCCTCTCACATCTCCTGTTTTATTTTAGGGCACGAGTGATTTCTGCATTTCCCCTGACAAATACATCATGAGTAAAACAAAGGATGTCATCAGTGCTGGTAAGTGTGGTGTGAATAATAATGATCGTTTAATGGATTCATTATGTGACATTAAATTTGTGGCCATGGCGATAATTGATATTTAGCAAGGCGAGGACAATGATGATGAAAAAACATTTTCTGTCTGCTTTTGTGTTTGTGTTTTCTCAGATATTGTTCATTACTATCTGTACTGCAACCAGACTCTCTCCAACCCCTTCCAGCAGGTAGGAAACGGGATGTGTTGCAGAGCTCCTCGCAAAAATTGCAGGTCATAAAATGTCCACACATCTAAGCCAAAAGAGTTTTGATTAACACAAAGAAATGTTCTGTAGACATTTGAAATCAAATCTTTATCCATAAATGAGGATTTATGATGTGCAGGTAAAACTGGACACTTGCTGGGTATTTTACAGATACAATTTAACGTTGTTAAATGTTATTTTGGTGGCTATGCACTTGCCATCAACATTATTAGGTACACATGTTCAGCTGCTAATTAACAGAAATGTAAGAGTCACAGGGTGACAACTCACTGCTTTTAGGCATGAAGACATGCTCAAGATGGGCTGGTGAAATTCAAACCAAGCATCAGAATGGGACAAAAAAGGCGATTTAAGTGACTTTGAACTGTGTTGTGGTTGGTTGTTGGTGCCAGATGGGCTGCTCTGATTGTTTCAAAGACTGCCGATCTTCTGGGATTTCCCCAGACAGTCATCTCAGGGGTTTGCAGAGAATGGCCCAAAAAGGAAAAAATATCATGTGAGCAGCAGCTCTCTGGGTGAAAATGGCTTGTTGATGCCAGAGGTCAGAGTAGAATGGCCAGACTGTTTCAAGCTTATAGGACAGGAACATAGCAGAAGGTATGCAGAAGAGCGTCTCTCAGTGTACAACATATTGAAGCAGATGGGCTACAGCAGCAGAAGACCACACAGGCTGTCTCTCTTGTCAGCTGATAACAAGAGTACAGTTCACACAGGTTCACCAAAACTGGAGTATAGAAGATTATAATGTTGCTTAGTCTGATGAGTCTCTATTTTTGCTGTGACATTTGTATGGCGAGAACAGAATTTGACAAAAGCAACATGAAAGCATCTGTCCTGCCTTATATCATTACATAAGTTCCTACTGGTGGTGTAGCAGTGTGGATACTGTTTCCAGCAAGATAACACATCGTGTCGCAGAGCTCAAAAAATCTCAAACTGAGATTGAACATCACCAGACACCATACCTCAATCCAGTAGAGCACCTTGGTGGAAAAGGAGATTTGCATCATGGATGTGCACTCAACAAATGTGCAGCAACTGTGTGACGCTATCATGTTAGTATGGAGCAAAACCTCTGAGCAGTTTCCTGCACCTTACTGAATGTGTGCCATGAAGAATTAAAGAAGTTCGAAGACTAGTAAGGTGTACCTAATAAAATGTCTCGTGAGTGTATGTTTATTTTGAATTTAACAAATCTGTTCAAACTACCCACTGCATCAACATTCAAATAGACGCTTTGTCCTGATTTTTTTTTTACTTTTTTAAAGGTATTAATGAGGAAATATCAAACAGATTCATGATTAAGCCTAATATTAGTTTAATAATGGCAGGATTCATATTATATTCTTTTTTATAATCAGCCCTTAAAAGACTCCAAATTTCTCCTCAAAACTCCATCTTAGAAGTTTAAAGAAGAAACTGTTACTTATTCTTTTTTTTATTTATTAAAAAGAAACTTATCTGAATTTTTTTTTTTTATCTCAGAAATGTGAATTGTGTAAACAGCATTTAAAAGACCATTTAAATACGAGCAAGGTCATTCCTGACTCATTTAAACAGACTTAAGACAGCTGTTGTTGTGGCGATACTAATCGATATTAATAGCTACAAAAAACAAATGTCGCTCCGTTTTAACAGCAAAATGCCTTCATGTCTTTTGAACTGTAATTTGCGATGCTCAGTCTTTGCTCATTTCTTTGCCCCTCAGGCTTCATCTTTGTCAGGCTTTCCCTTCGTCCAGCCCTGTCTGTCTGAGTTACATCCTAACTTCTAGCAGAGGAGTTATAAAACCACCAAGGATCAAAGACTGTCGCCATTATTTTTCTCTCTTTCTGTTCTTGCTTCCTTGATGCATGACAAAGCATACCTTAGTGTTACAAAACTGCCGAGACAAAGGCTATGAAATTGCACGTTAGATGAAACAACCTGGAGAATCTCTTCTCCTCCCACTCTTCTGAGGATCTGTGGAGTTACTCTTCAGGGAAGCAGTTTGTGGGTCACTTCACTGACTTCCCAGCTGACATCAGTCAGCAGTTAAGACAATTTCTGTAAGCTCTGGTTCACCAGACCTCAGATCTTATTATCTGGCTCTTGTAGACATGCCCCGAGGAGCACACCACAAGAGCACAGCGGCAGAGGGCAGACAAGCGTCACCTTGCCTGGTAAACAAAGTCAGCGCTCTTTTCACTGTCACACAGATAGCCAACAGGTGCAAAGTTCACAAGCAAGCTGGCAGATACAGGAATTCACACTGACTGGCAATCAAACAAGCTTCTCCCCCCTGTTTATCTTACTCTCTTAGGTGTTTGTCTCTCCGCAGTGCCCTGCGGGTCTACCTTCCTGCCCCAGCGTAACACTGCCTTTGGCATCACTCCTGTGCCAACTTTTTATCTATTTTTATCATCTCTTCTCTTTTTTTTTACTGTCCTCCTCCATGCACTGTCTTTGTCCTATTTTTTCACTTTATTTGGCTTAGAACAAACTCACTCAAGCTAAAGTTGGGGGAAAAAAATCAATTGAAGCCAGTCGACTGTGTAGCAGAGAGCTACTGGGCCATGGACGATCGTGTAGATCGAGAAAAAATGTCAGATCAGAGGAAAGCAATTACATTTATGTATAGTTGAGGTAATTGACCACATCTTGTTTCAATTTAACACTGTGCCCCAGGCGTGGGGGTTTCCAGGCTCGTCTTGTTAGGCTGGGTGACTGTGAAGATACAGATTTACTTTGAAGATATGGCAGATTAATTGATATATGATCATACTTGAATGTTAATTTTTTTAAAAAGGCAGGAACGATTGTGTTTCAGGTAGAACAGACTATCCCATTACTCTGGGCTGAATTTGGATGCTTATTTTGCCCCCTGCTGGTGGGAACATAGATCTGTTGTTGAGATGGGATATTGTGTCTCAAGTAACCAAAATCAAAGCATGTTAAAATGAAGTGAAGAATCTGACGTTTTGACATATAAAAATTTTATTTGTATTTATATTATCATAAGAAGAAGTTGGGTTTTTAATAAAGTTGTAAAATCTGAAATCGCTGTATAAAACAGGCGGAAACACAAACTGTGATAACACCCAATACCTCCAATGAAAATTAGATTTAGCTTAGGCCAGTCTTTTTGACCATTAACCTGGATTTTCCATTTCAATAAATCCAAACCAGTTCAGTGACATAATATCAAAGCCAATTATTATGGCATTAATGTTTTTACCTATAGTTTTTGAGGCTTTTTTAAAATTACTGTACATATTACAGTACCTCTATTACTCAGCCCAAGGCTTGCTGCATTCATATGTGTTATTTGCCTGCTGTTCATTTGCTTCTGTATTTTTGTTTGCAGCCTCTGGCCATCTTCCAGAGGTCTCTGACCACCATGCAGATCCAGATCCAGGGTCTGTTGCAGTTTGCTGTACCACTGTTTCCTACGGCTGAGGTATGGCCCACAGAAACACTTTTATGCTGTAGTTTGAGAAAAAAAATAAGGGCTGAAGTGTTTTTCAATGATACGCTGACCTCTCCACAGAGAGATCTCCTGGGTATACAACATTTGCTCAACTCCTCGGAGGCCAGTCTGCACCAGCTGACCGCCCTGCTGGACTGCAGGGGGCTCAACAAGGTTTGTTCACTGCATCCTAATTGGCATTAAAGAAGCACAACTAGGTCAACTTGAGAGTAAGTGGCCATTCAGGATTTCAGAGTAAAACTGAAAGTGGAACTGAGAGCAGAGAAGATAAAAGTAATTTTAAAAACCTCTTTTGTTGTTTGCAAGTTTGTTTGCACAGTGCGGTTCATGACTGCAATGCGGTTTACTTGAATGATGTTGAAGTCCCACCAAATGTGCAAGACATAAATGAAGAAAATGATGACGCACACCGGTGCACTAAGTGCTTTTTCATCTTTGGCTCATTTTGTTCCGCTGTGTAGTCAAACATGGCAGCGAGAGTACAGATAATGAGCAAACAGTTTGGCCACATATCTGTGTTCTGCATTTGACCTCTTTAGGACTACCTGGATGCAATGGTGGGGGTGTGCTATGATGGAGTGGAGGGTGTACTGTACCTCTGCCTGTTCTCCATTCTGGCAGCCTGTGCCTTCACTGTCATGCTGTGTGCCATTCCCAGGGCATGGAGACAAATTGCCTGCAGGTCAGTACATTTTCAGGCTTGTCTGCCTGCTTGAGCGCCCTCATTTTCTCATTCTGCACCATTCTCTATGTACATCCCGGTGTACCGTCTAAGCCAGCACATACCAAAGAATACTGTAATTTGAAGTTTTGTTTCCATCAGGCGTCATTCACACCGTACCCAAGAAATGCAATATCGTAAACCTTTCCTCTGATGCTCCTTTCCTAATTTTTCACTAAAGGGAACAAGATTACGATGACATGGATGAGGAGGACCCGTTCAACCCACGGGCAAGGAGATTAGGGTCTCAGAACCCTGACCACACCAACATGCACAGCTTCTGCAGCTACAGCAGCAGCATGGGCAGCCAGACCAGCCTGCACCCGCCCGCCCCGGCTGTCTCCAATGCCCCAATGTCTGAGTACATGTGAGTAAAAAAAAAAAACAACTTGGGGGGGCGGGACGGAAAGTGACATCAGAAATTTGAGCCATATCCAAGTCACTTGTCTCATTTTTTTCTGCAGGAACCACACAGCTCTTTTCGGGGGAAATCCACGGTATGAGAATGTGCCTCTGATAGGACGAGGCTCTCCACCCCCATCGGTGCGTTGGGTCCCAGAGGCCAAGTCCTTCCTATGATGTCATTTCTTTCTCAGTTAAACTCAGGAAGTGGTTTTCTTAGAAATAACAGCTTATTATTTCTTTCATTTTTTTTAACTTGGTGACTCAGCTAACCTCCTTTGTTACATTTTACATTCACGTCACTTACATTTTAGTTCCGATTAAATCCACTCTTTTTAAAGGTTCTTTATAGTATTTAACCAGATACTCTTGTGTTTCACACTGTGGCTTTTATTTTCTGCTGTGAACAACATACAGGAGGCTGGCTTACAGTGCCAAAGCAAGGAGAGGAGAAGTAATTTAGTTAATATTTAATATGAACAGAACATCATTTAGCCTCTCTCAGGCCTCTCTCTCAGGATAAGGTGACACAGGCCGTAACCCATAAACTCTTTCACTGTCGACACACAAGTTTTTCTTCCTCACTGAATTAACTCAGCACCCTGCTGGGCCTCTAGTCTCCTGTTATATCACAGAGATAAAAATAGAAACATTTTAAATGAAGTTTTCATTCAGCACACGCTCCTAATAGCATGCAGTACACCATTTTACAGATCTCTAATCTGGATTTTGCTTACAGTTATAGGAAAGAAATAAGTTTTTATCCTTTTTCCTGCTCAGATGTTTTATTAAAGATTGCTTATATGTTTAGAATCTAAACTGAACCAAATTTATACATGTGTTACTGCAGTTTTAATGTATGTAATTCTTTTTAAGTTAGTCATCATTATCATTAACCTTCAACCTTTAATTCCAGCTAAAGTACCAACTAAACATGTGATATGCTCTGTCTTTTGACTCTTTAATACAACCAAATAATATGCATGTTAATTTCTTCCTCATGGCTATAACTGTACAGAATCATGCAGTCATCTTCGGCTAACAGCTTCTTTTATATTTTTTTTTTGTTTGTTTGTTTGTTTGTCATGTGTATGTTTGTTTGTATCTTTCATTTCTATATTCCCTCTTTTTTTAATCAACTTTTGGAGATATACTCTCAGCAGTATAGAAATCGAGTAAGTCTTTTCTTCTCTCTCTGTCAGGAATAAAGTCCCTCACTTGTCCTTCTGTTCCATCTCCTATCATTTCTCCTTCACCTCACATTATCTCGTCTCCTGTGCAGTTCTCCTGTTTAGCGTGACTTTTAATCTGCAACCTATTGTCCCCGTCGCAGATAGGTTCACTTAGCAAGGGTATTTCAGCCCCTGGTGTTCACAGGGTGGTACGGTAGTCGCGTCTCTGGGTACTTTCACAGTCAGCTCCTATGTGCATGCAGTCTTTCTCCGGTCATTTAGTTTTACACCTAGCACTGACACAAAAGTGTTAGCAGTAGGGATTCTGTGCACTGCAATAAAATGGATTTTACCTGGAAAATGTTTCATACTTTATGCTATGTGTGTATTTAATGAATAAAGGATTGGCCTTTTAAAACAAACTATAGGTGATATCTAAAATATTTTACCCTGCCATGGTCTGTTATGATTTAAATGAATACTCCACTGAAACTTTGTCTTAGAAACTAATATTCAACCACTGTAGGAATGAAATCTGGCATTTAAAAGTTTGCATACTCTCCAACACAGAATTTTTGTTGATATACTAGCCAGTAGTCTTTATATACGCATACGTTCGCCAGCCATACACTCACCTATTCCACTGCTAACACAAATACCTAGTCATCCAATCACATGGCAGCAACCCAAGATATTTAGGCATGTAAAAATAGTCAAGATGACCTGCTGAAGTTCAAACTGAGCATCCATCAGAATGGGGAAGAAAGGTGATTTAATTGACTTTAAATGTGATTTGAAAAAATTATGAACCCTCCTATTAAAGCAAAAATTACAGCCGGTCTGAAAGCAAAAGGTGCTCCAACCCAGAACTAGATAGGTGTAACTAATAAACTGTCTAGCGTGTAGCTATACTATAAACATGTACTATATATCCATTCTTCTGTAGTTTCACTTCACCTGTTTTTTTTTAACCTGATCATCCATGCTTTCCCTGCTTTAAGTCCCACTAGGGGAGTCGAGAGCCTCAAACATTTCTCATGTCAGTGCCACAGTAGAGTGAATTTGATACATTAAGATAGATATTCAGTGGACTGTTCCTTTAAGCCCATTTTCCCTACTTTCTTCCATTACAAATGAGTTTTACATGTTTACATCACCACAATCTAATACAACAGACTTGTAATATTCTCTATATATGTCTCTGTGTTGGTGTTTTGTCTATAGTACTCTCCCACTATGAGGGCCACCTACCTGTCCATGACCGAAGAACAGAGGAGACACTTTGGAAATGACTTCCAAGCATAGACTTCCCTGTTTGCCCAAGGAGAGAAGCAGCATCGCATACCATCTACAAGACAGCAACATGCAGCTGATAGAAGACTCACAGAGGAAACTGTGTGGCTTCACATCAGTCAGGACTCCAGCGTGTGGAGTCTAATGATAATGGAACAATATCTGTAATCTTCTCTCTGTTCTTTTAGCTCATTCATGACATTTCTATCCTTTCTTGGAGAACGTGCTAGACGTTTCCAAGAAGTGCTGTCAAACTTAACAAGCTCTTAATCTGTTTTGTCCTTTGATACCCTCACACGCTCTTTTAAACATATAAAAAAACCACACAAAAAAAAGTTGTTTCCCAATAATGTAAAAAAGAAAGTTTAAATTCAGTTGAGATCTCTCTCTCTGCCTTTGAAATGGAGATGTGTACTAATTTTGACATCTTATATTTGAGTCTCCAAAGATAAAAGATGTGAACGCGATAGCTCATGCATCGTTATTTTCTATGTAGTGTGCTCCATGCGTGATATTCGTGAAGCACAGAGCCAGCACTGGCAGCACACAGCAGGAGTTTGTGGAGCAGTATAATTTATTTGCAGTCTCACACACACACAAACACGCCTGCTAGTGAAGCTTTAGGAGTCTACAGAGACGAGACTACCTTGAGACCATGGCTTCTGTAAATAAGTTGTAAAATAACAGATTGTTGTCTTATTCTGTTTTATGTTTAAACTGTGCGCCATTTTTATATACTTTTTCTAGTTCTGTCCAGCAATACATAGGACCACTATTTTTTGTATTTTCTAATGGGCCATTAATTCATACTCCCTGTATATCTAAGCCAACTAATCCAATAAAGTCGTCATTCCTATTGTGATTCGGGAAGCTGTGCTGCTCTCTGATTAATGAATCCAGGTAATTACTTTCACCATAGCAAACAATCCAAACAATACATGTTTGTACCGACTAACGATGACTTTCTGTGTGGATTGGATATATGCCGTGTCATTAATACGTTTTGTGTGTTTGTTTCAGCATGTTGCACTGTACAGGCACAGAGAGTGGTGCTTAATTTTGTTTGTGTGTGTGTGCGTGTGTGTGTATGTGTACGCAAACTTCAGGGTCTAATCGTAAATTGAATAAACCAGCTTTGAGTACAACGCGATGAGTCTTAATTTTGTTTTTGAGTGTTCGTGCCTGAGATCATTAAGATCTCCCTGTGCATTTAACTGAAACATATCCACATGCAATTAGTGTATCATGAACTAGTGATTCCTTGAGTATATTTAAAGACTGCTGAAAATATGTACAACTCTTCCCAAGTAAAGGATGAAGAGGCAGGGACCAGGGTTCATTTGTACTCAGTGATGAAATTATTCGATTTTGGTTTTTTGAGGTCAGATGTGAAGGTTGCTGTGAGCACATGGCTATCCCATTTTTAGTGAGCTCTATATATTTAGTTTTGCATATTTGTCACAAATCTAAATGTTTCATATCATCAACATTATGAATTTATTTATGAAAACCTGTTAGATTTACACCAGTTTGTGGCTGTTGCCGGGGTTCGCTTGAGCCCCAAAGCCTTAAAAAGGTCTTTGTAACCCTGTGACTTTATTTCTCATCTTTTCTTGAGTTTCTTTAGATCACGGCCTGATTCGTTGCTTTTTAAGATCTTTTAGCCTACTTCCTTCTGTCAAACAGGTCCTTTTTTATTTTATTTTACTGTTGTTTAGCAGGTCTGGCAGTAATCAGGGCTGAGTGTAGCTCATGAAATTGAAATCAGCTTTAGAAAAAGTGTGATAAAACACACTTAATTTGTCATTTAACAAATCTGATTCTTGTTGGCAAAGGTGGCTCAACCAGTTATAAGGGTCAGGGCGAAATCACTTTTTCTCACAGGTAGGGTTAGATAGCATTTTTCTCTTAATGAATCAAATAATCATTTAAAAATACATTTTGTATTTACTCATGTTGTCTTTATCCAACATTAAAATTAGTTTTATGATTTGAAACATAAGGGACAGGATACTTTTTCACAGCACTGCATAGCAAGACTGAAGATATTTTTACCCAATAACCTAGAATTCAGATTTAGGAGGAAATATCACACAAATATCCGAGAGGATAAAATGACGATAGAAATGACGAAACAATGACATTTTATATCCCAAAGATCAGGTCTAGAGAAGTCCTAACTGCTTGGTGGAACTATACAATGGGATCTAAAGGGTAATTCTAGTTTAAAATATCCCTGTTACCTTCTTTTGGTTTGGTTTATTTGTTTATTTTTAAAGACTATAGGTTACTTTGGTTGTTTAGAAAAGTAAAAATTATGAAAGTAAAAACAACTTACTTTAGTAGGTATTTTATGTTCCCCTTTCTTCTCATTTTCCGGCTTTTTTCCCCCAGCATTAAGCCGCTTGAAATTGATTGTCTAAAATAGTAATTGCACAATTTCTACAGCAGATGTCAGGAGAGTGCAGCGGAAACGGTATCTCAGTAAATATTACAGAAGTTTAGTGTTTTAAAGATCTAAAGTTTTTTTCACTACCAATCATTTTCTAAACACGCTCTGTGGTCGTAAAAACAGCTTATGTTATTATATTTTTAAACTGCCTTTTCCCTTTCCCCCCTTTTATGTATTTGTTGTCTTGAAACGGTATGTTTTTTTTGTTGTTGTTGTTTTGTGTCCCGTTTGGATCTTTAGCCACCAGAATTGTTGTCTTAAGGCCAAGAAAGATGCCAAGCGGATTTATTTTACCAAGTGGATCATCATGGCCTTGCCATATTGGTCCATTTGATTGACCTTTATTATAATTATCAATTTATTTTATTCTCGGTTGCTACAAACGGGACAGACATGACTGGGGGATAGGACAGGGAGAAAGAATGAAAGAAAGAGAGGGAGAGAAAGAAAAACAGAGGGGAGAAGAGATGGTGAGAAGGGGGGGAAGAAAGAAAAAAAAACTGGGGTCTGGGATGCGGGGCCTCCCCGCTACTGCAGATAAGGAGGTGGTCTGCTTGCCTCCACCCCAGAGAGAAGGGTTACATCTCCTGGGCCTAGGTGCGGCTTGCCCCTCTGAGGGCGGGGGTACCTGGACCTGGAATATAGAGTATGTTTGGGAGTGCGACTGTCTGTGCAGTGTCTATTTGTGTCTGTCTACACGTTGGGTGAGTGCCGAGTATTTGGTTGTGCATATGGGGTGGGAATGCACGTTTGTGTCCGCGTGTGCCTGTTCGTCTGTGTCTATATGTCAGGTTGGGTCTTAGACTCAACCTCTTCTGGGTACATCTCAGGCCCTCTAAAGTACGGAGGCCTATCTCCCCTCACCACACTCTGTGGTGAGACGTTGCCCTCAGACGTTGGTGTGTTGGTGGTCCTTGTCATCTGGGGCTGGGCGCTCATGTATGTACCGGCTCACTCCTGGTGGCCAATTGGCGGGGCCAGGCGCCTGTGGCCCGGCTGGGCTCCTTCCGGGGGGTGGGATGCCCTCAGGCCTCTGGCCTCTGGGCCTGAAGGTTGGTCCTCTCTGGCACAGCTGGCTGCCGGCAGAGCCCGCGGGCACGCCACTGCAACCCCCTCTGGCCTCTGCTCCGTAGCTGCGGGGTGACCTCTCGTTTGGGGCTCTACTCAGCTCTTCCCAGGAGGTGGTCCTCCTCGGGTCCTTGTACTCTGGGGCCTCTGGATATCTGGGGCCTGGATCTCCTCCATACCTTCTTCATACCCTGGTGGACGGGGCTATGGCTCCCCACACTCCCTAGCAGATCGTTACATGGAGAAAACTTTGGAATACAAGCATGCTGATCCACACAGGTGTACACACAGGTGTTCACAGACGCGGACTACACCTTTCTTGGCTGCTGCCTGAAAGCACATTGTGCGCTGTCTGTCTTGCGTGCTGCACAATATCGTTTATTATTTAGTATCTACTGTTATCTACTGCTAGCTAGTTTATTGTGATGGTGCTGTTTTTTTTATTATGTTGCTCTTTGTTATTTGCTTTCTCTTCTGTTTTTTTTCTCCATACAGGTGAAACGGTATGTCTTGAAACGGTAATTGCATAACATTTCCACCAGATGTCAGCAAAGTGACACAGAAAGGGTATTTCATACAGAAAAAGACATTTAAAAAAGGTTACCATTTTCCAACTATTCGTGTCCGTAAAATGTGTGATATTAGGATCACAGATCTATCTGAATGCACAATAACTGGTTTGGATAAACGCATACAGCCATTTAAAAATATTCACCATTGTTTTAAAGGTGTTTTAGAACCTCTCCAAAAGATTTATTTTAAAAATAATTAATAATAAAGGCACACCCAGTCCAATAACTGATAAATGCTCGTTTAAATGTGACTTTTTGTCTACTTTATTGTCCTTTTGAAATTCAGAAGCGTTATAAAATGTTAATATGACCCAGATTGCTATGAAGCACTTTTACAAGGTACAGAGGGTTATGTTTGTATTTTTTCTTAACAATCATTGTGTAGCCTAGGATAGGAAAACTGGGAGTACACATGCCATGCCATATTATTTATTTATTTATTCACCCAAAGCAATGAAAACCCGGACTAGAGGGTTTTATTTTATAATCGGATGTACTGGTGTTTACAGTAGCTGATTTGATACTGCCGGTGTTCCGCGAATCTCCAGGGACAACACAGCACGCGCGAACGCAGACACGCGCGCGCGTAAACACAGGACACGGAGCCGAGAGGAGCGAGGACAGACACAGAGGAGTGCGAGTAGCAGGTGAGCTGTTGCTGGTGCTGCTGTTACCTGCCGCTACCTTTAACTCTTTGTCTGGCTAAATTATTCCCGTGTTTCCCGACCCGCTGCGTGGAAGATACCCACCGACGCGCTCTCGAGGACACAAAGAGGAAGCGAGTGAGAGAGTAGAGTCGGTCGGTAGTTGTAGGAAAGCTAATGTCGTTGAGTAAAAACGACTCGAAGAGATTGTTAGCTCGCCAGTCGGCTTGTTACTACGGACAAGCTACAGCCAGTGAGCATTAAAGGCAGAACCCGGGTATATTAGTAGTTGTTAGGTGTATGCGGTGTGCTGCAGGTGCTTTTTTTTTCTTAAAGAGTAGGTGGCATGCAGGTAGCGACGGGGAGCGGGATGGTCCAGTGCCCCGTTTTCTGTTGATGCTCGCTATCCTTCAGGCTGACCGAAAGTGAACATGAAGGACACCGGAGAGTCAAAGGACCACCAGCTAACTGTGAGTTTCAACCTATGCTTTTTTTTAATGATATTTTTTTATTAACTTTGTCAAATGAATTCGCTCTGTTGGTGAGTAGTAGAAAACCATCACCATTTAATACAAACAAGCTCATAAATTTTCTGCCAGTTAACTGAACACTCGGTGATCACTTCATTAGAGTACACCTGTAGGCTGCAGTCCTGTGAAGTTTGCCTAAAAAATGCCTGTATTTTTTGTTGAATGGCATATGCACTAAAAGGTGGCTTCACACTGGATACCAAATACCACCTTTTATATATAAAAAAAGCAAACAAACAAACAAAAAAACCCCATCCTATTCACCCCTAAGTGAGCTCGGCATTAAAACATATAATTTAATTAAACTAAAATATATTAGCGGCATCATGGAGTTAGCCTAAGCATAGTTTATTTTTAGGTTCTTGTTCTTCTTTCTAGTGGTTTCTTCTTGAATTCCTAACCATTTAAGCTGCTGGCGTTTATAGTGAATGTTCAATTTTCTTTTATACCACCTGCATTGCAGCCCTTACCTGAATTATTGAAGTGGCTGTTTCAGTTGCCCGGCCTCTCTTGTCCCCCATGTAATACACCTTCTACATGGTGCTGATAGAGAGAGGACCTTCTTATTTCTATTTGTTGCCTAGGTGAATCCAAGGTGGATCCACATCCACTATAAAAGCCCTTATATACATGAACGTCGTAGCACATTTGTTTGAATGCATATGAATGCAGCTCATGTGCCACCCCTGTGGATCTAACACACTGCTGGTATTGCTACACTCTGTTTTCATCCTGTTTTAATTCAGTCAGAGCTTTTCTGCTGATCTCTAAATCATGCAGACAGATTTAGACTAACAGTAGGAGTCTGAATGTGCATAATGCTGTCGTATTACAATGCTCCACTCATTAAGCTGTTATGTGTCTGCCAAGTGCCATCCAGTATTCATAATTTAGACTCTAAAACGACAGCTCTGCATTTAAAGTGATATTTTGAGTTTCCAGTTTACCTACCCTGGTTGAATTGGGGTTGTGAGAGAGAAAAGACTTAAAAGTTAGAAGATCCTGCATTTTTCCTAATTATTAAGTTAAATGGTGAAAAAAATGTGTTTGACATTTGAAAGATTACTCATGCAATTTATGTGTTTCATTTTCATGAATTTGGGTTATTACTAGGATACATCTTTTACAACTCCCTTAATGCAATATAGCAGTGTATCATAGTTCCCCTTCCTACTTATATTCGCACATCTTTATTATTCTAAGTCACATTTCATCTTGAGGGATTCTTTTTTTTATCCTGCACAAAGCCAATCCTGAGCCGTATTGAACATTACTCACCTGCTTTCTTCATTCCCAAAACCATTGTAATGTTCAAAATCAGCACAGCGTGCGCTGCATCTGATATATGAGCCAGTTTTTTTTTTCTTATAAAATGCTTTTCTGTTGAAGCACTCTAACAAGTGACATTAAAGCATTTGTAAAAATTCAGTTGAAACTACAGATAAAACCTTAGACATGTTGTCTTATGTGCGGTCAGTGTCATTTTCTTAGATATGATGTCATGAAACCGAACATATCCAAGCTGATTACATTCAGAGTTTGCTCTGTTTGCTGCAGGTTGCCTTGAGAATCCGACCCCTCAGCGATGCTGAGCAGGAGGAGGGGGCTACAATCGTGGCCCACAGAGTGGACGACCAGGTGAGACATTGGTCTTTTAATTTTTCATTCTGCATGTGAGTGAGTGATGGGGTGGCTTTGTGTGAAAGAGGGATACTGTGTTCCTTCCTGCTTGTCATGAGACTGCACAAATAAGGTGCCTACAGGGACCTTTGCAACATCAGCATCTCTTTAAAAAAAACAAAAAAACAACCTAATTTATAAAGCATACATCATAATGCATATGTATATGAATGCTGCAAGTAGGGCTGCTCAATTAATCGAATTTTAATCACGATTACGATCTGGGCTTTCAACGATCATTAAAAATGACTGAGCCGATTATT
>NW_005187418.1:5179498-5184807 GCF_000239375.1 Pundamilia nyererei
AGTGCACTTCTTCTGTAGTGTCAGACAAATGGACAATGGACAAATGCTTATGCCTATTTTTATTCCACTAATACTTTTATCTTGCTAACTTAGCGCCTACATTAACCATGATGCAATTTGACAAACAGTTTAATTGGAAAGTCTTTTTCTGTTTTGTTGTTTCTATAATTTGAATTTCTTTGGCTTTTACTGTTGGTCTGACAAAACAACACATCTGGCTTTAATATGAAAACAGCCAGTACCGGCAGCCTCATGCTTGGTTCTATTTGTTTCCACTGTGGTCTTGTTTCAGTTTTCCACCAACTTGTTTGACATTACTTTCCAACTTATTTGACAAATAAGCAGCTTTGAATGGAGCTATTACACTAATTGTGTTTTCCATTAGAGTAAACCATGACGAGAATGACTCAGAGTGAACAGAATGTAGATTGGCTATCATGGCCATAGCTGTTCCCCATAGCAAGGAGTTTTAGGCATATTTCATAAACTACAACCAAAACTTGATTTTTCTATTCATTTATTCTGGCAGTGGAATAGAAAAAGAAACTGGACTTGGTTTGCCGTCATAGACCAGGTGGCCTTTTTCCCAATGAGCATAGTATTTAATGAGGTTGCTACCATGTGACCTTTCATATGAGAAGGACACATTGCGTGTGCAAGTCCCTTGAGGACCATTTTCACCATTACGCCTCACATTTGAGCAGGTCCCTCTTCGAGATCATTTAGTAGATTGTGCAGTGGTGATGACGGTAGTGCAAACGATAATGAACATCGTGACTGGGAACCTGCTGAGGTGTCTCCTCACGTAGTGTAGGCTGATTGAGGCATTTGTAGGCCTGCTGGTGGTGGGAAGCTTCTCTTAACCAAGACAAGAAAATTAACAGTAGCAACAGATGACTCACCACAGTAAAACAGTGAGAAGTGTTTGTGAAGAATGTTATATTCAATAAAGGGTATGATTAGTGTTTTTTCATGCTGTTGAGGGAATTTGCTAGAAACTCATTATCCACGACGCTGGTATATCACTTGTTTGTCTTAACGTAAGTAATTTAATCACAGCTTAAGGACAACATCAGCACCAGTCTGGCATGACATCATTAAAATTGGCTTGGACTCAGGGGATTAGTGCATAACACCAGGAAGGTAGATATGGTGCTGACACAGCCACTATAATAAGGCTCAACCAAACCTCAGCTAGAAAAAAATGTTTCCTCTTCAGCTTGACTCAGTGTGTTGATTTCACTCCTGAATACCACAGTACATAGTTTATTATATCTGAGAGTGCTGATGTGTGGCGTCTTTGAGGTTATGTCAGGTTCACTTGTACACGTTCACAACAAAGGATTAGTGGAGCTTACGCTACACACTTGTTATCGAGACAGTGGGATTGTTGGGATCTGTTTTTTTACCTGTGGGCTTACCTGGGCTGCCTTGACATGAATGGAGGGGATATTGTGAGATAAGGTCACATCCTCACAGTGGATGTGGTGGGATTATATTGCACGACAGGGCTGAATCTGTTTACCTGTAGCTGTCACGCCTGTGGTAGTCATCACATACAGAGAAATAAAGAGTGATGTCTACACTACATCTTAAATCCTTTATAGACAGCATCTTTTTGCAAGCAAACAAGACAGTGCATATGTTACTTTGTTGGTAAGATGGTAAACATATGGCCCAACGGTAGTGCTCAGACAGATTAGCAGAGGGCTGGTGGCTGACTCGACGGACTGGACCAGAGTACCCAGATCTGGCTGTCCTGGCAGAAAGCAGACAACTTGGAAGCTGGCTAAGCCTGTGGAGATGAGCTCATTGGATGAGTTTTAGCTCAGGTTAAGCCTTGTGCCACCTGCTCTTTTTCTCTCTCAGGCTTACTCTTCCCCCAGAGACAGCCTGTAGGGATCTTCATGGACCACCTGCTGCACTTACACTTAATGGGCTTTTCTTGTCCTTGAGTAAGTAGTAAACTAGCCAGAGGTGTAGTGGGTAATATATGTGAATGGGATCTTAAATGTTGCAGATTTTAGTCACTCAAGAGCATAATAATCTAGTGAAGTTTCAGCATAGAAAAGAGACTTTTATCCCTATCAGAAAAGTAGTGGTAATTTATCTGACTGTACTGTACGTGGGTTCCCTCCGGGTACTCCGGCTTCCTCCCACCATCCAAAGACATGCAGTTTGTGGGGATAGGTTAATTGGATAATCCAAATTGTCACTAGGTGTGAATGCTCGAATGAATGTGAGTGCGAATGGTTGTCCATTCCTGGACCTGTCCAGGGTGTATACTGCCTCTCGCCCTATGACAGCTGGGATAGGCTCCAGCGCCCCCCGCGACCCTGAAAAGGATAAGCGGAAGCGAATGGATGGATGGATGTACTGTACCATCACACCATCACTGCCTGACACAATGGTCATTGGGAAACAAAGAAACCTTGAATTATTAAGACTGGCTACTTTCAGCTCTTTCACAAGGGATCAGTATAGCAGGCTTCTCCACACATTTGATCTTGAACTTTAACTTTACCAGCCTCCTCTGGGAGGATTTATGTCTGCTCCCGGGACTGTTCCAGATAGCTTTCGTTTGTTAAGTAAATGTGTAAACCACTACATTATGGGACCACTGAACTAATGCAACCGGTGTAGCCTCTTAACACTATGGACATTGAGAATCAAAGAAACGTTGAACTGTTGAGGGAAAAACTAAATAGCCTAATTCAACTTAAAAACAATAATTTGGCATAATTTTTACTTCTAAAGAGACTATTCGGCATATCTGACTCAGTCAAAGCCTTATTTCTGTGCCTGTGTCCGAATTCAAGCACTGCAAAGGAGGCATCACCCTGTGGCTCTCTTCAGCAATTCCACTTTACAAGCTGATTATTTTTACAGAGTAAATTAAGAAAAACCTTTTGCACAGATCCCTTATAAATGTGCAGTTTATATAAAAACTGAATCCATTTTCAAAGGCAGACCCAGAAAAGGAATATCAGGAACATTAGTACATAAATTCATATACATGTATGTAAAAATATCTTTTAGTAGAGTTGAGTGTTTGCGTCACGCACCATGTGTCTTAGCCTTTGGAGTTGTAAGGCATGTTTTTGGCCAGGCTGATCTGTCAGCACACAGAGGGGAATGCTTTATGTTGAGGCCTCATCTCCATAGAGACACCTAGACAAGGTCACGGCCATTGTTTGTTTTTGTTTTCTGTTTTTGTTTTTTTCATTTCTGTTCCTCAAAATTACAGTCCAACATTTGTGAGAATAAAGGAAACGTTTTGGAAGAAGTTTACAAAAACTGTGGATTTTTCCTTGTTGCTTTTCAGTCAGCAGGTGAATTGTCTGCATCAAATACGTTCTTGCATTCATTAGTGGAACATCTGTACAGCTTAGCTTGTCTGTGCTTTCTGCACTGCATTTCATGGGTATGTGCAGGGATTCCCATGTACTTATATATCGGGTGTTCTAAAGAAAATTCTCAGGGACAGGTTTTGTCTCTCATGTTCATCTTTATCCTGAAGAGAGAGAATGTCAGCCAGAAGGCAAACAAAAATGTAACCTTTTACCTCCTGCTTCCTTTGTAAAGATCACGTCCTTTGAGACAATCAGCAGCATTCAGCTTGGTCCAAGCACAGGTCAACGTCATTACAGTATGCCCATTAACTGGCAAATTTTCTGCCTTTGTGAACTACGAAGCACCTAACCTCAAGTGCTCAGTATAGAGTTTCCGACATCCTCTACGCTGGCCTGTCAGTGAAAGAAGATTCAAATTGCCTTCGCATTAGAGACTGTACTGTAATTAGCCCGGTTTAAAAAAGCAGCTCCCTAAGAAAACAGTGTAGTGTAGATTAGAAAAGGTTTGCACTGCAGAATACAAAAGTGCCAGCAAACAGAATGCTACATAGGACACTCAGTGACTGATAAAATTGGTCAGGTAGCCATCCTGACATTAATTCAAGATTCTTTATTGTCACTATGCAGTCACATAACAAGCTTCTGTGCAGTAGCTCTTAGCTGAAAACAAACAGTATTTAAAACACAAACACACAATAGGAAACTAGTAAGACTGCAGGATTAATTAAAAATGTGGAAAATGTGATTCTATATGTAGCATGCTTACAAGTCTCAGTGAGATATACTCAATAAATACGCCTAATTAACGCCTAATTAACTTGCTCCCTTATTGTTTCTCCACCCTCTGTTAATGGAAATGTTCTCTCCAACAGCACATTTGCTAGCCTATTTCTAACAAAAACGGGAAAAAATGGCACACTTTGTCTAGGTGGAGTGTTTTTATGAGGCAGACTGTTTGAATAGCTTCACAGCTGCAAATAGCATACAGCGAAAGTGCTAGGCACAGAAACTGAACTTAAAATGGCAACAGTGGCACCACAGAGAGCAGAGGAAGCAGTTTGGGCCAGACGTGGAAAGTAGACCTACTTTTTTGTTTTTCTTCAAATGTGGGTTAATGTGTCAATCCAAATAGACAGCCTGTTCCAGAAAAGTGGATAATCTTTGCTTTCCTTATTCTCACACCTGACCTCGAGTTAGCTTTCTCACTACACCCTCCTTTGGATCGTGCATGTTTGCGTGTGCTGTGAGTGATCCCTCTCAGTGCCCTCTCATCATGCGCTCTCTAAAGGCAGGGCCATAGATGTGCTCGCTTTAATAGGTGACAGGCAAGAATTTGTCCATTGTGGCAAAACTATTAGGTAAAAAAGCTTTTACACAATGGCTGAGATAACTCTAGCCAGAGCTGAAAAAGCAATAAATTTAAAATATCAGTTGTGGAAGAGTCAAATTTTTGAGTGGGAAGAGAAACAAGTATGCCAAAAAAGACTGAGGGAAATAAAAATAGGAAGAAAAGAGATTGTATTTGAGATGGACAGATTTTCAGCTAACCATTACAGGGTGTTTACAAAGAATTGCAAGCCTTGGGTATTAATGATCTAGTGGGAACCAGTCTCTATGGGGGCTTTTACCGTATTACTACAGTCATAACAACATGTTGTCTCTCTGGTGGGGCTCATCCATGAGACTGCCTTTCCCGAAAATTGCCTACATTGGACAATTAAAACAAGAATCAGAGGAAAATGTTCAATCATAGCACTGAGTCAGAGAATAGAAAACTTACCTTTTCTGCAAGGATGGTAATTATGAAAAGGTGATGTAGGTGAGTCATGTCTCCATTTATTGTGTAGCTTTAAGAGCTGCACAATAAATGTATTATATATAAGGATGGGTATCGTTTAGGTTTTATCCAATACCGGTGCCAAACCGGTACTTTTGAAATGGTGCCGGTGCTTAAAC
>NW_005187418.1:5185666-5214594 GCF_000239375.1 Pundamilia nyererei
TTCTTTTGTGCCGCTATCATTTTAAAGATATTAATAAAAATTTCTAGAGGTCACCGGAGGTCAACCAGCCCCCCCATATTAATGGAATCAAACAAAATTGGTGTCAATCAGTTGTGCTATGTTTGTGCTGCTAAAATTGTAATTTGTGCTGCTTCTGTTATATTAATGAAAATGTAAAGGTCTAAGGTCAACCAGCCCCCCCACATTACCCAAATCAAAAAAAATTGATGTTAAACGTTTGTGCTACATTTGTGCTGGTTTGTGCTTCAAAATTTTTCGTGTGTGCCGCTATCATTTTAAAAATATTAATAATATTTTATTATTAATATAATAAAATATTCCAGACCAAAAAGCACCAAAATGTGCACTGCTTTTTGGTCTGGTTACTACCGTTTATGTCTGGACCGGTGCTGGTACCCATCCCTAATTATATATGATGAAAACATCATTTTTATCACCCCTAAACCATAAAAGCCTGAAGGGGTATAGTCGTCACCCAACTTTGCGAACTTGATTAATTGAGAGGGAGCTGACGTAGGATTTTCAAATTGATACCATAGAATCTACTGGGTGGATGATGACCACTGATAACGACCGGTATTTTTTCCTTTTAATTCAAATACAATGGATTTTTTAAAAACCCTTTCATTTGCATTGTTAAATTATTAAGTATTACCTAGGAACTCAACTGAAAATCCAATATAGAGTAAGCTAAAAAACTCTGGTTGATTTAGTACAGTTGTGCTTCCTGAGCTCACCCAGAAGCTTTTAACAATCTAATTTGCATACTGACATTTTTAAAGGATGTTCAATTTAGACAGTTTGTCAATTCCAAACTCCACTTTAGTTTTTTGTTTGTTTGTTTGTTTAATGAACTCAACACTTTCATGGGGCTGCTTACAGTTTTTCTTTTGCCTATACCTCTTTAGTACATTCAAGCTTTCAGTTAACTTCAAAAAAGAGAGTGGAGTGTATTTTTGAAACCTTGGAGAAAGTTGATTGTCTGCCATGCCTCCAAAAAGGACTTGGAAGAAGTAATGGTTTCTTTTGTGTTTTACACGGACAACATCTCCTTCTGTCATGTCATGATGGTAGCAAAATTCACTGAAAGGCTGAAAATAGCATGCTGTCGAGCACCATTTTGCTATTACTGTCATTATGTGTGAACATGGGTGTGAAGTTAACTCGGCTCTGTACTAAATGGACCCTTGCACAGCTTGCTGCTGCCTTCATCTGGAAGGATCCTCCAAAGGCCATTACTCACCAACATGTTTTTTCAGCTTTTATTCTATTATACTAGAAAGAAGGAGAGTCATCTTACTCCTGTGATAATTCCTTTTGATAATTGTAACAGTCATTACAATGAAACAAATGAGGAACAAATAACAAAGCAAAAATACACACTTAAAAAAAATGAAGTTATTTTACACTGTTTGTTTGTCCGGTCTGTTTATTATTAGAGGTTAATCTGCTATGGATGATTCACATCATCTTTGTCAAAAAGCAGAACATCAAAGGTGTAAATGGAAAAATGCTGGCATATTTATATCTGAAATCCTGGCATATATATATCTATATATATATAGATATATATATAGATATATATATATATAAAGAAAGGAATGGAGAAATCTGTGTACAGGTCAGTTTAATTTTTCTGATTTCAATTGGAATTGATTTTCATTCAAATGTTTCCTTTTTATCCTAAAGAAATAATCTTAAAGTTGACTCTTTAAGTTCTCCGACACATGATAAATGTGAAGCTAGATGTTAACCCATATCAACCTCGGAATTGTAGCTTGTTTCTGTGTAGTATGTGTTTGAGTCTGCGTCTGTGTGTTATTGCCTGGATAACTGGTGATTGCCCTAGTTTGTGTGTTATGCCAGACCTCCGGCCCTTGGCCTTGAGTTTACTTCTGGCCTTTAAAAAGCCACCAGCCTCTGGCACAGCGCTACTATGGGTTTCTGCCAGCTGGTGTACTCCTGGATGTTTGTTTGTGATGGTACCACGTTGTCATGTAATAGCTTTTCTGGTAATCAGCCTAATTACCTCTTGGCGTTGAGTTTACTCTTTTGTCATTGTCTTCTGTTGGCTTGCATGTTATCTCCCAAACATGACATTTTTAACACAAGAAACAAAATAAAAGTGGTTAATGGGTTGATTGTTTTATTTTAGAGTATAATTTATGACAGTGTGAAGATACTTGACATCTTCACACTGAATTGTGATCTGGATGTTTAGTGAATTGCTTTTTTGAATGACAGATTGCTGCATTGTTCTTCCAGTCCTTTTTAACAATCCGTGCCTGTGCTGTTTAATAATGCATCTGTGCTATATAAAAAAGAAATGATGGGAGTGATGAATGAAGCGAGGAAAATTGGAAGTTTAAAAGGGACAAAATGAAGTAATTTCTCTCACCCAATTCTTCAGCTTAAAAGACGTCTTGCTGCATTGTGCAAGAGGCTGAAAGTACTATTGCGTGTATTATTGAACATCTCAGTCGGAATTACATCTGACTGTAATGATTTGGCCTTCGTTAGCCACGGCCAGACATCTTATATAACATCAAATAGAAGAGCAGACCTTGCTATCAGGCACACTGTATCAGGTATACTGTGATCCAGCACGCACCTCCAATCATAGAGAGCCTCTGAAACGGGATATACAGTAGCATTGTTGGGGTGCAGAGGGCAGTGCCGAGGGTTTCTATCAGATAACCAGCTGCAATTGTGCCCGTTGGATTTTCCAAAGCTTTGGTTGCGTTGCTGACAGAGCAGCTTGAAAGGTTGCCTTGTAAAGGTCACAGCTTAGACCCGCTTGCATTCTTTTTCTGATCTCAGTCCTTTTATTCTTCTTCAGTATTCTTGACACAGCATGCAGATGGCATTGTTAAGCAAATCTACTGTTATGTGATTGTGCAGCCAGAAGATATTAGCAGGGACTACTGAAATACACACAGAGAGCAGAGTCGTCACACAGAGATTAATACATTTATTTCATATTCTGATGGGTACCTGTCCTTTAATAAATAAAGAGATGAATACCTGCATGACAATAAAAGGACTGCATTGTAGACCTAATGTGGCTGGCATTTCCTTTTTCTGCCAGTGGCTCAGTTGAAGTCAGCAGGGAGAGTCTTTAAACATATTAGCAGCTCTATTTTAGCAGACATTTCAACTGCACTTTTAATTTATCTGTCTCCTCTCTGGAGGGGAGAGGGAGGGGAAACTGAAGGACAAAGGAGGGGGGAACAACTAAGCTGTAGTGCCTCTTCACCTCACTGTACAATACCTTGTGCAATACTTTTTGTAAATAGTCAATGGTGCAATAGACCTCAATACTTGAAATGTGCAATTCACTTGTATTTTTATTTTTATTCCTATTTATTCTATTTATCCCCTTCGTATATTTTATTTATATTTGTCTCTGTATTTATATATGTGTGTGTATGTGTGTGTGTGTGTATATATATATATATATATAATATTCTGTAACTGTAACTTCTGTCAGTGCTGTGCTTCTTGTCATAGTGGGAAAGTTCTTTCAGGGTGACCACAATCTATCACAAATACATCTTTTCAAAGCATGCATTACGAACTGTTCACATAATTTCCTTAGGGATTAATAAAAGATTCTGATTCTGATTAAGGGATGTTACCTCATCAACACTGAAGCCAATTCACTCTAATTCAGACAGCATCTTAACATTTTTGGTGTCAGTTCTTTAGATTTCTCATCTGTGCTATCTTTGGTTATTGCGTCAGTTGTTGCTGCTTCATTGATGTATAAGGTTTTTGTTAATTAACCTTAAAATATCTCACAACATTTCATCAGGTTTTCCTTAATTTTACCTGCTAGCAATGCACTACACCAAAGCCTGAAAATAATTATACGATTAGTACAAGACAGGAAAAGGGTTTTGCTTCTAGTGTAGTGTTTTCAGATTTTGCTTTGTTATTTTCTTAGTGACCCTAACCATTATCTAGGTGTAATGAAATAGTGCTCAGAAAACTGGTTGATCTCTAGACTTCTGACTTTTGTTCCCCGTCTTGGCAGCATTTTCCATTTGGCACATGATAGGGAGAAGCAACCAGGGCTGGCTCGCTAGTGAAACCGCACCACATCCAGGCTTTGAATTATAGATCTACGGTGGGGGCTAGCTGTGCTATAGTCAGCAGGATGGCCAACCAAGTCAATCCTGCTGGTGTAATGACCCCAACAGCAAGTCTTGTGGATCATCATTCACATCAGCCAAGAAAAGCACCAGGCAGCACTGCTCCATCTCACCACACTGTTTATTGCAGGTGTATAGATAATGCAATCATGCTAATTGGGTTCATGTCGCCTCATAAGCAAGCTGTTGTCGGACTTTGGCTGATCCTTGAGATACTATAAATATTTTATAGCCTCTTTTTTTCTTAGCCACCGTGTATAAATTCACGCTCTGACCATTTTCTTTTTGCCAGCCTCCGAGGTCAAGTTAAAATGAGTCACGCGCTGCATCCAAATGAAAAGTGGCTGTAGCATGTGATGTCCATTGTGACACCATGATTAAAACTGCTAAAAATGACACCATGCTTGTAGAGGCTGTCAACCAGGAAATTGCTTTCCTTTTCACTTTGTGCTTTTCTCAGGCGCATCGGGCTTCTAGCCCACTTGTGTCAAAATTGATGTCTCCTTCAAAGGTGCCCATGAATAAGTCAGCAGCCAGTGAAAAGGGGCGATTGGTCCTGGTAGAAATAACAACAAGAGCCAATTTAGAACTGAGTGGAAAGTCTTGTTTTGACGTCAAACATCTAAAATTGTGTCTTTCCGGATCTTTGAAAGATCATGGTTTGACCACTACCCATAAGTTTAACCATTTTGGCAGAGGTTTAGAAATCACACACTGGCTGCTGCAATTGGTTGTTATCATCAGAGTGCTAAGCCATTAATGGACGTGATGGCAAATTGACTGTTACTATACTATCACAGTTTTGGCCTGTCCTTTACTTTGATCGTTAACAGCAAACACATAGGCCCTTATAATGATCTATGTGCTCGCTGTATTGTAGCAGTTGTGTTTGGAGAATGGTTGCTGTGCAGCTGTTCACTGACTCACAGCTTCGCCTCAAGTAAGCTCAACTCAAGAGAGATGAGTTTGATTAACTATTTTAAGGCTCATTTTGCCATTTTAACAGTTTCATCAATTCATCTTAACATTTGCCAAATGTGCTCATGGTGGCAAAATGTGATTAATCGGTTCTTGTGGGGAAATAAATTACGTACCTTTTGTATAGGTGAATTTCTTTGTGCTCAAACATACTGTGTTTCATAAGTGCGTTAAAACTCTGTCTTTTTCATCTTATACACATCAACATGCTTCTTTCGCTTTGAGTGTTTGAGTACGTTTCCATGTAACTGTGAGCAAAAACTGGAAAGAGGGAGGATGTGTATAAAGCTAATGTCAAGAACACTACGTTTCTAAGCGTTTCTTAACCTGTTCTGTACGCTAGACGTCAGTGCTCAAGGGCTAATACTGACCTGTACCTAACCTCAGACACTTCTCAGAAGCCTCTTAATTAAATGCAGAGAACAACCTACGGTAAAGGCCGTCTGTGTCGAGAACTTCTAAACCCAGGAAGGTTAGGCACATGTCCAGACATCCTGTCTTATGTTGCCACACAGTGTACTGACACTAGAGCCAGCACCTTAAAGTCTTATCGGGAGACTTAAGAAAATTAATAGTATAGAATCTTTCCAAGCAGCAGATGCTGTGTGTGGATGTTCATGGGTGGAGCTGTGGGAAGGTAGCCTGTACTGTAACTCAAGAAACACAGATGACAGATGGGACTATATGTGTTATCAACACCCTTGGTCCCTAATGATTTCCCAAGCGCATGCACAGAAACAGAACTGTGCATGAAAGCATGCATTTGATACTTGCTATTATGTAACAGCACTGCTGTGTGCTCATCAGCTTTTTCAAGCAACAAAATTACACAAGCATATATACAAGTTAATATATGCCTTGCATATATTAACAAGCTATGTCGCTTTTCAACATAAAACCAACTAACTTCAAAAAGGAAACATTTTACTCCATTATAGTTTTTGTTTACATTTGAACTGGTACTTTTTAGCCCCCACCTCCAAAAAGTCTTTCCAGGGGTGCAGAAAATGTGAAAACACTCGTTTTATGCATTTGTTGTGTACAAGAACAACAAAAACTATTTATAGCAAAGTGATCATTTCTGCTGCTTCTTTTAAAGATTGTTTTTCTCCTCAGTGTTGCCAAATGCTCACTCATAAAGGATCACTTTACTGTTGCAAATCTATGTTTAATGTTGTGCTCTTTTTCTTACAAGAATAAGTGTTTTCAGATGATGATAAATAAATAAAACTGAATTGAACTAAATTTTTTATTTTCCCTCACTCCCTTCGCTGTTGTGGCAGGTGTAGTTCAGATCATAGAAAGATGACTGAAAGAGGAATTGTGGTTGACAACATCTATCTAGAGTTAAAGTTACATTTTACCATGGTCACAATAGGTTAATGCCAGAAAGGGTCACTATTGTTTGCCTGACTGTCTATCCCGGGCCTTCCTGCCTACACCTCTTGTCACCGCTGGGACTAGCGGTTTCTCTTAAGAGGTGGGCAAAAACACTCCCTCACTTGGGTGTAACTACAACTGGCATGGCCTCTTTTGCTCCTGACCACTTTGATACATTTATTTTATTATTAGATGTTCAATTACACACTTTTTGTGTCTTTGCTGCTCTTTGCCAGAATAATTCTTCTGACTACACTCACATTGTCTGTGAAGGTCATCACATTGACTGAGACTAAGTGGCTTAAGAGCACCCAAGAGAAGTACTACGTTGTTCACAGTATCTTTTCTATGAAATGCGATCAGAGCTTGTACGTCATGGTATCTGGGTGCTACAGGAGACGGAGGAAGTTAGGGAAAGAGGAAGAATGGGCATCAGTTGTTGGACATGTTATCTTTGTGTCGAAAGGACATTGGGGCATTCACGTGTATGCCATAGAAAAAATACTAACTGAAAAAGTAACGATATAAATTCAAAGAACAAATAGTTGTATGCCTTCGACGTTTACTCTTTTTTTCTTAATACTTTACTCTTCTCTTTGTCCCCCCTCTTTTCTGATTGCAACCTGCGTACGCCTGCCATGCTCCCCGCCTTCATCTGTTGTTCCCAGTTTATTAAAAGTGGAACCCCCCCCCCTCTTGAATTTCAATTGACAGGCTTCAAAGTGAGCGGTTCAGTGGTTGGTGGGGTTGGAAGAGTGGGGGGGGTGTCATCAAACATGCCGGGTGCTTCAGGCCTCAGAGGACTCTCAAGGCCCACTGCTGAAAGGAGCTGGTCAGCTGACAAACCCCTAGCCCCCCCCATAGTCATATCTAAAATGAACTTAAGTGCTCTCTGTTTTTATTACTTTTTCTCCCAGGTCAGTTGCACAAGATTCAAACCTACAATACTGTCAGAAAACTAATTTTCCTTCAGCTGTGTACAATCACACCAAGTCAGTTGGAACCACTCTGAGCCCGAGATTTGTCATCCTTATTGTAATATATTTTTCCTGATGTCGTGATGTTCTGTTTCTGCATTGTTTCTGAAATATTCTTTTTCAGAGATGTGATTTACTAGTGATAATGGACTAGTTTTGTCAAACCGAACAATTAGAAGAATGTGACATTTCAGTGCTTATTCACATTCAGTGTAATATCTGCCACCGTGGCTGTCACATGTACAAAAGCATATTTTTAACACCAATGTTTCCAATTTTCTCCCTAAAAAAACTGAAGTTTGTCTCTTTAATGCATGACTGTCTTTGCCATGTGAGCTGCTTTTTGTTCTATGACCATGATTCAGACAGATGGCCTGAGTGGATTCCCATTTCCATAAATGCATATTTTACATACAAGCTGTGAAATGAGTGTAGAGGGGACTGTATTTGTCACAAGAAGTGGCTTTCATTTCCTGGAGGAAATAGCTTCCGCCGGCATTGTCATTTTTCACATGCAATTTCTTACCATTAACTTTAATAATATATAGGTGGAAGAAGTTATACTAACTAAAGTTTTTACTTTTAACATTTAGGCTCAAAGGTGCACAAAAGTGAAGTTGCACAATTGCTTTTTTTTGTACATCTTTAATTTGGATCTGAATATATTAAAATACCATCTGTGGTAAAACCGTAGTATATTTGCCCCTGTGACCACATTAACAGATTATGGAGAATCCCCAGTAATTAGTGTGTGCGTATGCATGTGTATATGTCTATACACATATAATTTAGTGCTAATTACATGCACCTTTAATTCAAGAAAATACAGAAATGCTGTTACAAATTGGTGTAAGTTGATACTACTACACAGAACATTCCTCTTCACTGTCACAAACAGTCAATTCAGTCATTTAACACAAACAGCTGTTTTAGCAAATGTGGAAACTATAAAGGTTGGCGAGATGGTGAACTGGAACCTTTAAAATAGTCACAAAAGGTAATTGAATGCTAAAACCTACTAGAAGACATAAATGTAGTAAAATAAATCCAAATGGACACACTTGGAGCATGGTGTTTTATGATCATTAAGTAGGTACTGGAGCTCATCTCATTGGCCTGAAGGGGGACATCAAGCAAATGGCTATCTCGTTTTTCCAGATGTACAGCACAGTAAGGGGCTCAACAGAAACTTGCATCTGCAGTGATCTGCCACAAAGAGACATATCTTTATTTTGTGTTAGCTAGTCCTGGAAACTGAGCGGTCGTTTATATTTGTTTTCCTGCACTTATGAGATATTGTAATGATTAGTGAACAGTCATCCATCTAATCCCAGCAGAAATACGCTTCAGTAGCCTTTCAGCTGACCTTCTTGTCATTTATCTTTGCCACACTTTCAAGCTGGACCTAATGTCACTGAATAGAGAGCCCATTTGCTCATTAGCACATCTTTCCACTGTTATTAAAAGTAAACCATACTGTCTACACAACAAACACATTACTAAGTTCAATGGCCTCGCTGATGTCAATAGTGTTTAGCCCCTTGCCTGCAAAGGCCTGTCTTCTTTTCCTGTATCTTAACCATTTTCTTCATCATTAGATGGTGGTTCTGATGGACCCCATGGAGGACCCAGACGACATCTTGCGTGCCAATCGCTCGAGGGAGAAGACTTACATGTTTGATGTAGCATTTGACTTCTCCGCTAGTCAGGTTTGTCAGGAGTTAAAGAAAAAACAAAAATAAATTCATGCAAATCTCGCACTGTATTCATATTGATGTGTAGCTGTTTATGTATGGCCTGAACCCTTTCTTCGCCCTATACAGGAGGAAGTGTACCGGGCAACAACAAAAGGCCTAATTGAGGGCCTTATATCAGGCTACAATGCCACTGTGTTTGCCTATGGACCCACAGGTTTGTTTTGTGCGAGTGTATGTGCATTGAACAAGAACCAAATATATTTCTTAGTACTCAGTCTCAGTGCTCATAGGTGTATCATACACTAATTACATGTGCAACCCTCCTGACCTGTTGTCAGCCTGAGCCAGAGAGCTATTCAGCAAGCTCTTGGGAAAAGGTAGACATCTTATTAACACCTGTTTCACTTTTGATTTTAGCAAAGGCCTGATTAGAAAATGAGTCATGCTCTGCATCCCACATTTCCAGCGGGTAGTCACAGGCTGTCAAAGACTAGTACAGAGCCATTGCTCCATCAAGTTTCCCACCTTTCTCTTGCTTTCATTTTTTGCTTTCTGCCTGGCCATTTCTCGCACACAAGCTCTACTCTTGGCCTCCTCTTGTGGAAAGTAAGCACAGAGGTTGTAGCCACTCATGTGTATGCATGTTGTTTCCTCCTTGAAACTACAAAGTTAACAGGTTAGGAGCAAATGATTGGCATTTATTTATACTTTAAAATGTTTTTTCACAAATTCACCTCTGTAGCTAATTTTGTCCGTCACTGGGTGCTCACTACATGGTTAAGACTGGGTCTATGAGAGGCATTATATTTTGTTTTCAGGTTGTGGAAAGACATACACCATGTTAGGAACTGACAAGGAGCCAGGCATCTATGTTCGAACTCTGAATGACCTGTTCCGTGCCATTGAGGAGACCAGTGATGACATGCTGTACAGTGTGTCCATGTCCTATCTGGAAGTAAGGATTTTCATTTTTAAAAGAATTTCTCTCTAGACCTGTATTCTTATCACGAACTCTCAAGTAATGACACATCTAATTGCTCTGCAGTGAGACCCTAAATGTTAGATCCATTACTCTGATTGCTCACTCAGTAATTACCACTAATTTCTTGAGGTATGAACATTAGATATCCATCGCTGGTTCTGTCTACTGTTCAAATGGGATTTTGTTTTTTGGTTTTGTCTTTTTTATTTGGGGGGGGGGGGACTTCACACTGTTCTTGTAACATTTGATGTTGTTAATTAATGCCCGCAGTGGGCAGATACAGCTATCGCTTTACTTTTTTCTGGCATCCATGTCACATCTGAAGTGAGCTGGGCATCCTTATCTGCAGCCCAGTAGAGAGAGAGAGAGAATAAGATTGTTAGATACATTTTTATATTATGCAATGGAACTTATATATGCAAATGTTTTGATATACAAAACATTTCAAATGAGGTGACCTCTGGAAGTGATACAAGCAGTCACCCATCAGCACCTGGACTAAGCAAGTTTCCAGATCCACCTGATGTAGGATTTTTAAGACTGATAGCAATATTTGAAGATTTAAAACTTCAATGTATGAGCTGATATTTTTTGTTTCTGTCAAACACATGAAACTTAAATGAATTTCCTGAACCTGTGATGTGCATAGAAATTTATGAATCCTTGCTAAGATAGTTTGTGAACTGCATTGTCATATTATCTTGTTTTGGGTTTTTTTTGTCACAACAGCTTGGGAATAACTTATTTAAGTTCTGGCCGACTCTCCTCAGATCAATTAATTGTTGTGTTTCTGGCGAAAGGTGTCGCCTACAGGGAAGTTTCAAAGTACCCTTTGCTCGACAAATTATACAGCGTGACCACTCAGGATTGAAGAGTGTTTTGACTTTTTAACATTTTCATTTATCTGTTGTTATAAAAGCTGATTCTGATATTTCAGTAAATGTAAACGTATCAGCCCCAGGGATATGAGTCCCACCATTATAATGGTCAAGCTCTATCTAACACCTCAGCTTGGTACCGCTCACCACTCCGATTTTCGTCAAGAGGAATCAGATCTGTGATAGTACTCTCATGGATATGCGAGGCTGCAGGAACAGCTTTGGACACTCATGTCAGCATCCAGCATGCCAGTAGCTCAGCCTTAGCCAATTTCAGTCAGTCACGGCATGGTGGCACTGATGACAGTGTTGTGTGTACACTGTTCTTTTGTGTTTGGAGAGCATTGGCTTGAAAATACAATAAACTGATTGATTCTGGACTGTACAAGAGAGTTCATTTGTGTTCAGTAAACACGTCAATCCTGCCACTGACTGAAACCAGTTGATCACAACTGAAAACTACTGACAGAATATGTTTGTGTCACAACGGGACTGAACGGACTCACGCGCAGGCTCTAGGTCTTGAAAGCACAGGAGTCTTTATTACAATACACCAGGTGATCTATTTACAAAGGTGAGGGGAAAGCCGGGCTCCGGGGGTCCACACACGAACGGGAAAGACGCTGAAAGTCACACACAACACACTCCGTCCACTCCTCACATACCTCTTCACACTCCAATCACTCAGGTAACACAGGGGTTGGTCCAGGGAATCTGTACACAGAGACACGAAGTGATTATAAAGGCAAATCGCTGAGAAAACACTCTCGAGGTAACTGCGCTGGGGTTACACTGACGAGGGTCGGCAACGGTCCAGCAACGAGAAACACAGGGTTTAAATACACTGGGAAGTAACGAGGGGAATGAGACACAGAAGGTGGGCACAACTGGGAGAATAATCAGGACTGACGAGACAAGCAAAGCAGGATGCATTCACAGAAGACACAGACCTTCAAAGTAAAACAGGAAGTATGACACAGAGACGCAAACTTGACACGGTGGAGACAGCAACTAAGAAACGCAGAGACATAAACCATAAGGCAGAGGACTCTAAGACCCGAAAGACACAGAGGGAAACTCAAACATGCAGACACAGACTTACACAGAACAGAGGGGACACAGAGAAACATGAAGGGCAAGGGATCGAACCTAGAAACCATAGAATACCTCACACAAGTACAATAATACAAACATCACAAAGAACTAAACATGCTGGGTCAGGAGACCCAGAACCCTGGCAGTTGGGTATTTAAAAGATTAAAATGTTGTACTAACAGAAAATGCAGTCATGACTTAAAGTTTGCAAATTCAAATTCAAATTTTATTTGTCACACACACACAACCATACACAGTATGACATGGGGGTGAAATGCTTGTAGCTGTACAATGCCCGACCATTAAATGACAGAAGAAAAGTTTTACAATATTTACAATTTACTACAAAAATTTACAAATTAACTTAGGAATTTACAGTAAAGAATGTGCAAATAGCAGAAGAGATTATAAAGATAAGGATTATAAATTACAGGAATTATAGGATTATAGGAAATGTGTGGTGGTGCGTGTGGTGACGTGTGTGAGAGTCCAGTCTTATAGTGACGTGTTTGGGAGAGTCCAGTCCTACACCTGGTTCAGGCCCCGAATAGCCTGGGGGAAGAAGCTCCTCCTCATTCTCTCTGTTTTGGCCTTAAGGGAGCGGAAGCGCTTCCCAGACCTCAACAGTGAGAAGAGTCCATTGTTGGGATGGGAGAGATCCATCATAATCTTCCTAGCTTTGGACTTGCACCGCTTGGTGTAGATGGTGTAGATGCATTGCCTATTTGTTTTTGTGTTTTGTTTGGGGGGTTTCGACTAGTATATGTTACTGGCCTGTATGTTTTGCATCTTCAAATGATTCTTATTTTCGGAAATGTGGCTTTTTGTAACAACATCAAATGCACTGAAGGGCTGAGAAATCTCTGAAATGTTCAAAAACTATTTTCTCCCATTTACTGTGTTATCTTTCTTTATTTATAAAGTTTAGGATCATCCAGAAAATTTTCATGAAAACTCAAACTTAATCACATGATTTGCAGTGTGAATAGAAATTATAATTGGCATTCAGTTTAGGTCATCTGGACACATGAACTGACTTGGTTGATGGGCACTTAAAAAGGGATGTGGTGGCTGTTCTGTTCACCGAACGTACAGAAAAAATAAAAGAAAACTGTTTCTTTTCTAAATAGTTTTTGCAGAGGAAGTTGTAGTTTGGGTCTTTTTATTTATTCTTCTGTTCACAAATTGTTTTGGGGTTAGTTTGTTTTTTCACCCAAAGAGAGCTCATTTTGATCAGCCTGTCTCTGCAGGGTTTTTTAATCTTCTTATGCTCAGTGTCTAGGTTTTATTTTTCATTTTATTTTATTTTCATATTGCCTAGTCTCAGATATGCAGCATCATTTTTAAGACTCAGATATTTCTTCCAGGAGTCGCCTCTTCACTGTTAGCGTGTTTTGTGGGCATCTTTTAATGAATCTGCTGATTGAGGACCTGTGAGGCGCCTGTTTGTCAAACTAAAAACTGGAAACTCCCAGCTCTCTTTCTGTGTTGGTTAGATTTAGTCTGTGTTGTTATCTCACTGGAGTAATACCCACCATTGCATTTAGTTTTTGTGGCAGTTTTTCCACATAAATTTGTCTCTATTTCTTAAAAGTTTGAGTTTTACTGTTTTTTGGGGGACAATTTTAGACTGTAATAACATACAAATGCTGAAGCCTGATTCGCTCAACTAGTACAATGTTTAGAGGTTGTTTAGTTTTCAGCTGTGCTAACTTATTTGATTCATAAAAAATTATTTTTTAACCTCATAAACTCGCATTAGTTTTGAACAGTTTTGCACTAGAGCGCAGGTTTGATGGTTTCCTGAAAATGGGCTTGGGTATGCCTATGTAGATATTCTATTAAAATTCAATTAAATGTTATTAAAAAACAAATATGCGTTTGCTTCTGAGTGAACGAAAGTTACTAAGCGATTATATTTTAATAACAGTGTCGACGTCTGACTAATTATTTATCCTGTGGCAATACCAAACATACAAAATGTGCTTTTGTGATGCTGATTACCTCCTAATTAGCTTTTGAGTTTAACTACATTTAGGTGAAGTACTGATGCAAACAATTAAATAATTTATTTGAACTTTGGAATGAAGTTTTTTTAAGTGATTTTCCTGTGTTGGGGCTATTAGTTCAAGTTTGTTTTTTAAGTTAGACTGAATTGTGATTTGAATACATTACAAGGGAATTATAGTACAGTCGACCCCCGGTATTTACAGGGGATAGGGACCACAAGCTCCCGTGAATAGCTGAAATCCTCAAATACTTGGGACCCTCTCTTAAAATGCTGATATATTTCAGCTTCCCAAGCTGCATTTTCTTTCCTGGGAGCTTTGTGTTTGGAATTTCGACATTTTATTGATATTTTGCTGTGTTTACATTAATATGAATATTTGAAAATTAGTAAATCATTTTTCTATCATAAAAATTTACTTAGTCACAAAAATAAAATTAAAATGATTAGCAAATATTTTAGAAATGCCCTAGGAAGAAAATCTGCGAATACTGAACTGCGAATAGGCGGGGGTCGATTGAAGAGACCATTGCTCAGTCCATGCCATCCTTGTCTCTTGTCATCATTACTTCAGCACATTGCTATAAATTGACAACAGTAACTGGAAACTATTCTTGGGTACTGGATTTACATGTGCCTTTATATAGAAAGGTTCAGTACTTTTAGGTGTTTCTTACCTTTGCTTTTCTCAGTGGATGATGAACCACAGATAAAACCACAGGCTGAGGATGGCGGTTTCACTGTTGGCTGTGTTCCACACCTCATTATTGACAAGCAGGTACAGCTCACTCTGTGTGTTCAGCAACAAAAGCCTTAATAGCCCTGGGTACAATAGAGCTGGTTCACTTGACTCTGACAGAAGAAACTTATCCTGGCTGGTGTGAATTAGTATAGCTACAGGCTTCAAGAGGTCGTTTAGGCTTTTCCTCACTTTGAAAATACAAAAACAATATAGCCTTACAGTAAGCATTCAAGAGATCTAATTACAATTTTCACCACGTCATTTAGCAAGATATTTGAATGTTTTTGTTGGTTTGGGTTTTTTCTGTTTTAATTAAACATGAAAAGAATCTTTGAAAGTAACTGTGTCATTGAGGTTATTTTTATGATTTTAAGTGAACAATTTCTGTTATAGTTTTGCAACAAGATCTGCAAAAGATGGCAGTACAAAAATACAAATAAATGTGTCAGATTTATTCAGAAATGTTCAGGCTGTCAGAAAAGAAAAGAAATTTGGAGAAGAAAACAAAAAGGAAAAGCTCCAGGCAAAAGAAAACAAAATGAGGAATACAAACAGAGAGATGAAAAATGAAAAGAGCACAATAGACGTACTTGTTGGATACAAATCTAACCTCTCAGAGCGGGCTTTGCATCTGACATCAAAATGACATTTTGTGTTTTCAGTGCCAGACTCTATCATTATGTTCAGTGACTGACAATGTTATTGAAGCCTAGCTTTTAGTAGCACTCTGGGTGGGTGGAAGTTAAAATGTTCCTATTAGGAAGCCTAGTCGCTGAGTCTGGATGCTCTCTGACCTGTATTGAACTCATCGGGATGAATCCTGAAACAAGTGTGTGCGTGACATGTGTGTTTGCTGTTTCCAGGGAGCAATCTGTTACCGCTGCTGCCTCACCACAAAGAGTTTAAACGCCATTTTATAGCCTTACTGAGCGAAGTGCACACATCTGTTCCTTTCCTTGTTCCGATCACAATCTCTTTCACATGTGCACAGAGCACATAAATATAGCCTGTACTGATAAAAGGACACCTTCAGCCATTCTGTACCATTCACATGCACACAGCCGTCCTCCTTTTTTGTTCATGTTTATTCTGGTTTGTGGGTTTTGGCAGATTTAGAAACCTTAATGGAAAGAGAAACCTTTTTAGCTACATTAGTGAGCCTCTAAGGATGGCAAACTCTGCAAGCTGGTTTCTGGCAGCAGCTTTTGTCCAAATAACTAACTACTATTTTGTCCATCTGAAGGTTCAGAATATAAAGCCAGTTCTCTTACGAAATGGGTTTCTTTCTGAATGATGTCTGATTTCCAAAAGCCTTTTCAGTTTACTTGGCACCATGTTAGTATTAGACTTTTCCAGACATGTTACTTACTCGGATTGAAAGCTGTTGTAGGTCACCAGAGGTCAACAGAACTAATATTTAGGATACCTTTGATGAAGACAGGTGGACACTGTTGGACATGGAAGTACTTTGTGCTGTTATCCTAAAGTAACTGGCAACAGCGTAACGTTTTAATCGAGACGTTTGTGTTGAAGTACATGTAATAATCACTTTGTTTTGGTGTTAAATTGCGTATCAAGAATCATTCATTCAGCTGGTAGTCTCACTAGCAATTACATTTCTAATATCATGACAGCATTAGGCTGATTGTTGGTATTTATTTAAGTAGATTTTGCGATAGTTTGCACTGACAGTTGTTTTTGTATCCTCTTTGCTAGCTTTGATGTATTACACTGTAATATTTCTGACTATCCAGCAATCTTTAATCATTCCATTATTTTCTTTTAAAGCCATCATCTTGTCAAGTGTTAAATTTATTCAACACTTTGTATTGTGAACGTATATCTTAGCTGTGTCTTGTGCTAACAGTGATTCTAGCACGTTTACCATGAGTGTATTTTAACATTTAGCTCAAAGTACCACTATGATTCAGTAGAACCTCTCAGAGCTGCTGTACACTCGGGCTTGTTTAAACATCACCAGCAATCATAGTGTACCAATGGAAAAAATAACGGAACAACCACCCAGCTGTCAGTGGCAGTAAAAGCATCCTCTTGTTAGCGTTTGTGGGTTTGTCTGCTCGACAAATAAAAAGCATCTTTAACATTTCCAACCCACTGGCAGATTGTCGTCCAGTGGTCACTTTCCAGGATGTAACTTCCTACACTGGGTTTTTATGTGGCTGTGGGCCTTCACGCTCACGCCATTACTGTCAGTTCAGAGAAGTCACTTCAATTCTGCTTTCATGAAAAAGCGCACTGACGTTAATTTGATGACAGCTTGCCACCCAACAAGTAGAGGTTATTTAATGACAAGTTGCTGAAAATGTAGCACTTGATGTTTTTGTACCAGGTTTCAGTCTATGCAGGAGGCCTGAAAGGCTGAATGAAGCCTTTTCCATGGATGTAAGCATTTTCGCAGTTAATGTGTGTCTGTAACCTAGCTTTCTGATCTTTATTGCAGGTCCATTCATATATATTTATACATATATTCTGTTTGTTATTAGATCTACAATGAGATGATCCGTGACCTGCTGAATCCATCCTCAGGCTTCTTAGACCTAAGAGAAGATTCTAAGGGAGTTATTCAGGTTGCTGGAATCACAGAGGTGTCCACCATCAATGCTCAAGAGGTGAGTCAGTTTACCTTTCCAAGCACTACATGACCCATTTATTTCAATCAAAACACTCAGAAATTACAAAGACCAGAAATAACTCACACCTGTGTTTTTCTAGATCATGGAGCTCCTCATGAAGGGCAACAAACAGCGCACCCAGGAGCCAACAGCCGCCAATCAGACGTCATCTCGCTCCCACGCTGTGCTACAAGTAGCTGTCAAACAGCAGAGCCGCTGTCGTGACGTTCTGCAGGAGGTCCGCTTTGCACGCCTCTTCATGATTGACCTCGCCGGCTCCGAACGAGCAGCACAGGTGTGTGTACATATATATATTTATATATGTATATATTTATTCAGAGGGAGTGAGTGTGGTGAAGCTACTTTTTTTGCTCCATGAATCGTGTCTCCATGGGGAACAATGAATGATTTCTTCAGAGGATAGATGTTATCATAAATCTTAGGAGACTTATAAAAAATATAATATAATCTGAGTCCCTTGATCCAGTAGGATATGTCCACCAGTGGCCACCAGCTTTTGTTTTTTCATTTTAACATATATTTGTGACACGATACCTGCAACCTCTACCTAAGTAGAGTCAAAAACAGTTCATAGTGGACTTAAATTTGACAGGTGGTCAGAAACATGAATCCCGTAACTGTGTTAATGGTATCACAACTCATTTCTTTTCATAAATGAAATCTGATGTCTGCACTTTTTTTCTTTTTTTAGACAACACTGTTTTGTTTTCCAGGAATTTATGAAAAGTGTTCTAGATATTTCTACAGAAAACTAACACAAAATAAAAACTTGGAAGATGACATATTAAAGCACATTCTTCACAGAGAAAATAAGAATGACAGATATAAAAGCGAAGAGCAGTACATGGAATTTCTTTTTAGTATTGTCACACTGGTATTTATCAGTACAGCGATGAAGAGAATCTGCGAGCCAGTTCATTTTCTGGGTTCTATTATCGCCTTGACCTTTTCTTTGCAAGCGGTTAAGTGAGAAAAACTCAAGTATTTGTTCAGTTGTTTTTTTCTTTTTGGCAGTTGTTCAGGTTGAGACTGCTTTATTCCTTCATTTGAATAGCTTGTCACTGATGCTCATTTTACCACAGGCTTGTTGTTCTTCACCATGAGATAATCATGCGGTCAGGCTGTGAGAGCACTTATTTGTCATGGAGACTATTTGAATGATTCAAAGGCATAATATTGATGAGTTGCGCATTACAAGGCTGAGCATACCTCACAGGTGTTAGTCACATGAAGCTGCAAAGAACATTTTCTCTCCCTGTAAACAAGAGGCATCCATGTAGTTAGCAAAAGGTGAGGTTGTGTTATTTTAGTAGCACATAGACCAAGCATTGGAGCTAATGCCATCTATTGGTCAGGAGTGGAAACATGTCAACTACACCACCGAAAGAAACAGCCAACAATAGTTTACTAATGTTGACACTCCCCTGGTGTCCGGGGGCTGTAAAGCCTGTGAAAACATAGCTCAAATATCACCATCATTAATGAATCCTCTATTTAGTATAACTTATTAATTTAAAAGGTTTAAACTGTGTTAATCTGTTGATACTTATTCAGTTTTTTTGTCAGTGCCACCCAAAAGTAAGTGTTATCATAATATTACTGTTATTATTATTATTATTATTATTATATTACTTAAATCACCTTCAGAGCAGTAAAAGAAACGGGGGAATATTTTCCTTTTTTAAAAGCATATTTGAAGTTTTCTCATTACTCATCCATTTTTATTTTATTTTATCAGACTCAAAATAGAGGTCAGCGTTTGAAGGAAGGGGCCCACATCAACCGTTCCCTCCTGGCTTTGGGCAACTGCATTAACGCCCTGAGTGACAAAAATGGTAACAAGTATGTCAACTATCGAGACAGCAAGTTGACTCGTCTCCTGAAGGTACAGTCCTCTAAAGGTTTATATGGGACCAACTGTGTTGATGATTTAGATGTTTTTTGTGTGTGTATTTATATTTATCATTCTTTTTTTAAACAAAAGGACTCCTTGGGCGGAAACAGCCGAACGGTCATGATAGCCCATATTAGCCCTGCCTCTGTAGCTTTTGAGGAGTCTCGTAACACGCTGACATATGCAGACCGTGCCAAAAGTATTCGAACACGGGTGAGCTGAGTAATATTTTATGTCTCAGTGTTGCTTCACTCTAGCAGAAGTTAAATAAATTAATGTAGCTTCAACTCAACTTTCTGCAGTTAGAAATCCAACTTCTATTGTATAATTCATATATCCAAAGTATATCTCAAGTATTCTTTGTCATCTTTGTCCTTTAGGTGAAGAAGAACATGATAAATGTGTCATACCACATTGCTCAGTACACCAATATCATCTCAGACCTGCGCTGCGAGATCGAGAGGTTGAAAAAGAAGATTGCCGAACAGGCGAGTCGACAGCTCAATTCTGACCGAGCTGACATCCGCAATGTTCAGGGTAAGGTCTCGCACTCACAGCTGACTTTAATATTTGAAAAATACCTGCTTTTTGAGCTCTTTGAGTCTAATCTCCATCCCTTCCCTTGTAGCAGAGGTCCAGGCCCACTCCAGCCAGCAGAGTCGAGAGGAGATGGATCTGTTGAGGGAGCAGCTTCTGGATGCCTTCCGCCAACAGATGCAGATCAGGAAGAGCCTGATGGAGCTGGAAAACAACAACATGGAGATCCAGATTGCCACCTCTAACAATCTTTTAACTATTACAGAGTCAGTTTCAAACCTTTTTGTCATGTTTCTCCCTTCTTTAACCAACACTATTTATCCTGTATTTCTCTTTGTAACATTATTAAATCCAGCTATTTGATAATATGTTGAAAGCTCACAGCATGTCTTTGTCGTGCTTAAAGTTGCCTGAAAGTGTCAGTGTTTGTGGATTATATAAATATAAATTATTGTAAGTCTGATCAAAAGAACAAAAAAACAACATAAATCAAATGTAATAATGAATTTTATTGGCCGCATTTTTTTTTTTTTTAAAAACAGAAGACTTTTTCAACTATGTACTTTCAAATGTGCCTTCATTAACCAGATTTTATTGTCTCTGTCAGTGACCATGTGTAATTTTCTTCTCTTAGCTGGGAACAGGAGCGCAGCAGGCGCAGGAGAAAGTGGCGTGCAGAGAGGAGGAAGGAAAGTGTCAATAAGGATGAAAGCGAGAAGGACTCTGATTCCTCAGAGTCTCCTCCAGACACCACGGAGACTCAGGAGGTGGCAATAGCTCGAGAAAATCTGGTTGCACTCATGGCTGAACAGAAAAAGATTCACAAGGAGAAGGTGGGAATGTCTGTCTACAACTAGAAAAAAATAGCAGAAAACAGAATCGTTCTCATAAAACCTTTGACTGTAGTGCATACATAATATTTTTAGTGTCTGAAATACAGTCTGCTTTTTAAAATGTGCCTTTATACCTTTTGTTTAAAGGCGTTGCTTGAGCGTAGGTTTCTGGAGCTTCGGGATCAGGCCCGGCGCTTGGAGGAGCTGCTGCCGCGGCGGGTTAGCTCAGAGGAGCAACGCGAGGTCCTAGGACTTCTCTGTAAGGTCCACGAGCTGGAGATTGAGAACGCAGAGATGCAGTCCCACGCTCTGCTCAAAGACAACGTGATCCGACAGAAAAACTTTGTGGTGCAGCGTTTTGAACAGCACAGACACCTGTGCGACGAAATTATTCAGCAGCAGAGACAGTTCATTGATGGTGAGTATGTGAGCATTATGACTCCGAAGTTTATTAAAAACAAACATCATCTAAATACATATAGCACTGCTAACTGGGTTATTAGGCACTTTACAGTTTAATATCAATGAAGTGAAATGAGGTTACTTTGAACCAGACAGTTAGACAATTAAATAATCATGAAGGAGCTCATCAGTTGTTTTTGATTTGTTTTTTTTATGAAATTATTTCCTGACATGAATTATCCTCCGTGTTACAGACCACAGTCTGCCCGTACCTCCACACCTTCAGGACCTGTATGATATGTACATGAAGGAACTAGATGATAGGAAACTGGAGAAAGCAATTGGCCTAGAAAAGGTGACAATCAGGCAGACCATCAAGGTAACCACAGCTGACACGTAAAGTCTAAACTAAGTGATACTATAGTAGTATTAAGCTTAGAAGAACACAAAGTACAACTAACTCCTATGTGCTAGTAGTATTAAGCTTAGAAGAACACAAGGTACAACTAACTCCTATGTGCTTACTTCCAGGAGGTCTCGCTACCTAAAATCGCCTTACCTTCTCGCGGTCGTGACAACATGCAGGACATAGATTCAGACCAGGAGAGCATACGTAACATGTGCTCAGATAACAGGCGAGGTCAAGCCAAAATACGCAGACATACCCTGCCTCCCATTCTGCCTGAACCTGATCTGTAAGAGGACATCTTTTTCATGTGTGCCTTAAAGCTTTTTAACTCGTTACACTATCTGGATACATACTGTAGGTTCTCAGGTTTGTTCTCTTATTCCCGGCTTTAGGGACAATAACAGAGTTTTCAAGAGCAGCCCTCATGCCAGGCAAATGAAAAATTCAGCAGTAATGACCCCACCTCCTATCCACATAAATGGGAAGGGCAACAGAGAGGTAAGCACAACTATAACACCATCTGGTTTTGTTCATTTTGCTTTATTAGCTGTGAGAAAATGCAGAAGAGCTTCTCTTCACATGGCTTCATATTTGAATTTCACTCTCAGAGATACTTCACTCTATTAATCCCTTTGTTTTTCAACATTCGCCTGTCCATAATAAAATGTTCACTATTGACTCCTATGTTCAGGCTTTTTTTTTTTGCTAAGCTTACCAAAGAATTACATCTTTGTTTCATCACCTTTTTTCCTGTGTAAATGCATCTGAGAGATGTGATTCATTGGCAAGATAAAGTTATGTTCACCAGAGTCCACCAGAGCCCCATTCAGAATTAAAATTTCATTTTGGAGAGCCATAGAATTGATTAATCCTCACTGACACTCAGACAGACCGACTGAAAGCAAAGTACCACAGTGAATGTCATATCGTAATGTGGCACTCTGCATCTCACGTCTGCAGCTGCAGCCTCTGGCTCCTGAGAGCTTTCTGAGTTACAGCCATCTCAGCCACAGTGTCAGCAGCCACCTGGACTCATCACCTGAGAGCAGCGAGGCAGGGGCCGATATCCCCCTCTCAATAAATGGTACGATATTCAAATGAGGACATATGAACTTTGGGGAGTTTTAACAGAGTTTTTATCTACAGTTTAAATACAGGGGGAGTATTTAAATGCAGGTAACAGAAAATCAATAAACCCTTGAGTTTGATGATTGTTTGTTTCCATGATGTAAGATTTTTTTTAAAGCACTTTGCATCAGTGCTCAGGATGAAGCCTTCAGATTTCACGGTGACCTAGAAGTGTATTTTTTGAAGCAGGACACAAGGAATATTCTGCAGATCTTCTTCATGTTTAATATGAGCGATTGATTTTCAGTTATAACAATTAAATCAGTGCTAATGGGGAAAAGTAGTGTTTCTCTGTTAACTAGCTTTCTTTCTGTTGTGTGAATGGAGATTAAAAATGACAGTGAAAAGAAATTACCTGTGTCTCCACAGAACGGCAGCAGATTTTAAAGGGGGTCCAGAACATTGCAGTAAAAGCAGCACGTCGGCGCTCCAAAGCACTCGAGGTGGATGTCTTGCGGTTACCTTCTGCACCATCTCCCCTGGACCCCAAGAAGCAGAAGAGCAGCCTTTCTTTAAGCGAAGCTCCCCCTAGAGGTTTGCCAATGAGGCGCGTCAGGCAGCCCAGCCCCGAGCTGAGACACGCCACTTCAGACGATAACCTGTCCAGCAGCACCGGGGAGGGACCTGGTTTGCATGTGACCTGGACACGCCCACGTAACCGACAGGTGCTCAACAAGAACCAAACGCCTCGCGAGGCAGACTTAGAAGGCCGTCGCAAAAAGAGACGCTCACGCTCTTTCGAGGTCACAGGTCAAGCGGTTAGTATTTGGCTTTCTTTTCAAACTGCCACAAGACACGTGAAAGGTGTCACATAATGTTGATGTCTGTAGATTATCAGTAGTCTGTGTTAACAAGAGGACTAATATGACTGGTCTGGGGTGGCTTCTTTTGTGGTAATCATTTGTCTTATAAGGATTTAAGCCAGCCGCTTGGTACTATAGACTGTATATTAGAGTTATTCCCTCTGTGTACTATGTCACTACATATATGTCACTGGTATGGACGTATGCCGTGTGTCTTGGAAGATGAGTCTATTAGTGTTCTTCATCTAACTTCCAGGTACCTCAAACCAAGACGAGCACAGCTCAGAGGTTTCGCCCTCTGGACAGCACATCAGACCCTCATCTCCACATTAATGTTCAACCCCAGGCCCCTATGCTACGCCCCCAGTACCGAGGGGTCCCTCCTCTCGCCAAAGTCAGGCCTCCCCACAGCAGCCAGCAAACAGGTAAACCAATTTCACTGCCTGTGAGGAGATAGTGTCATGGTCGCTGTGTGGCAGGCAGGATGAGGACCCAAAATGCAAACTCACGGACTCAGGGGATAAACTCAAAATGCAGCTTTATTGCTGACAGGTGACAAACGAAAGCAGTGATACCAAAGCAATACAAAACTAAACTACACTGGGAAAAGCTAATTGTAACATATACCAGAAGACACGGGGAGAACCACACACAGCATGAGGGAGAACGCGACGCCGAACAGAGGGAGACGCAGACAGAAATACACAGAGGGTTAACGAGGAAAGTGGGAACACACGGGGAACACAGCTGACACAGATAACCATAACGAGACAGGGCGGGGTGAACATAACACTGACGGGAGACGGGCAGAGTCAAACAGGAAGTACAGAGGTTCAGACAGGAGGAGAGAGAGCACGAGGAAAACACAGACATAACGGGCTGGGGAAACATGGAATAAAACATAAGGAGAGACGAGGGCTCACAGATACACAGAGGGGCACACAGGGGGTAAAAGCCACGAAGGGAAAACACTTAGGGAACAACACAACAGGGCAACTCAGGAAACATGGCCTAAATAGGGAACAAAATACAAACATACAAGAAAACTAAGAATACTGGGCCAACATGGCCCAGGACCATGACAGATAGTCTTCCTTAAAGTTGTTACAAAGCACAATCTGAGAAACCTCCTTATGTACATTTTATAATATGCAAAACATGTAAAGTGTATTTTCTACTGCTCAGCTTCACATGATTACACCCCTCAGGTATATACATGACATTATACATACACATAGCCTTTAAATAACTCATGTTCATGTGTCTCCAATCTTCAAGTATCATTCCTCTTTCACCTTTCGTCATCACTGTACTGAGCATTCATTCTGTTATTCCCTCTCTTTCCATAGGCTCAAATGCTGAGTCCTCTACAACCAATATGAATAACCTGAAGCGAGCACCCCAACTACGGCAGCCCCAGCCCCTCCTCTACATAACAAACACAGGCGCGGGCGCCCAGCGTATACGCAGACACTGAGCTTACACTGGCCGCGACTCCCAACACCAGCATTAACACCAAACCCAGCTGAGCCTGGAGGCCGAACCATCTTGTTATCAGAGATCTGAGAGCATGCAGCCTCAATAAAAAAAAGAATTGATCCTTCAGTGACTGTCACTACGCAAAATTTGTAACAACATTGAGCTGGATAATTTCACACAGGTCTCACTGTGTGAGGTTGACACGGCAGTAGCTCCGCTTAATTTCGATCCTAAAACTCCAAATAGACCGTGATTATACGCAGTAACCGAAGGTAACTTAAACTACTGTCTGATAAAGTGGCTGGGTGTCTACACACCAGTTGAAAATGCCCAAAAAAGTTTTGCCAAAGTTGGACACGCCGGACGGGGAAGGCCCGAGTGAAGCCTCCGGCCACAGTAAAGACGCCAGCGGAACCGTCACGAGCACAGACAATATAGTGTTGGGGGCTATTGCGGCACTCCGCTCTGAACTGGCAGGTGTTAAGGTTGAAATTTGTGACAAAATTGAAAATAAGATCTCAGAAGTCACAGCTGTATTAAGAGGGGAGATAGCCAGCTTGAAAGCCGAGAATGACAAAGCCATAACAACGCTAAGGAACGAGATAGAGTCACATGGCCATACGCTGCAAGAGCTAGCCAACACGGCTAGCGGCTCATCCGATGCAATACGGGAGTTGGAGAACAAAGTTGAGACGCTCCGTGGGCAAGTGACATCGCTTTCTGAAAAATGCCTCGACCTCAAGGGATGTTCGAAGCGTCAGAACCTAAGAGTGGTAGGGGTGAAACAAGGCAAAGAGGACGGGCAGAATGCCAGGGAGTTTGCAGGGAGGCTGTTAAAAGAAGCGCTTGGACTGGACGAGACACCTGTGATTGACAGAGCTTTGAGAAAGAAGCCCGAAGATAACGAACCACCTCGACATCTTATTGTAAGAGTTCACTACTGCCACACCTATGAGGACATCATGAAGAAAGTCATGGGCACCCGGGATATAACATTTTGTGGCCGGTGGATTCAGATTTTCCGGGACCTGCCACCTGAGGTGGCAAAGCGCCGAGCTACGTTCACCGCTGTGAGGAGGATGCTACGCGACAAACCGGGAGTCAAATACGGACTTCTTTACCCAGCCAAACTACGAGTGTCTCACGACGGTATTGAGAATTTTTTTACTGACCCGGAAAAAGCACAACAGTATGCAGAACGCCTCATTGGAGACGTGGATAACGGAGGATCACTGGATCCTATCCCACGTGAGATAAGGGCAGATAATGCCACAATACACCACCCAGAATGCAAAGAACCTCTACGCAGGTGACATCTAGCACTTTACTACAGACAGGTTGTTTTTTTTTCCTTTGTGTACCTAAGAGTCAATAATCCGGGTAGCCTGCGGTTAAAGGCATATGTTAGTAACGTTATACTTGTTAATGATGTTACATGTTGCGGTCTCATACTTGGTTTTAAGGGCTGCTAGTTAGACACCCTTTAACTTGTTTTTGAATAACTGTATTGTTTTGTTTAATAGTGACGATAATGTACCTTCTGATCCTTCTTTTTGTGATATCTGGTCTATGCTTAATGTCTTTATGGAGCTACACAGGGCACTTGTTATGTCGGTGGTTGCGACAGAGGATGGTTGGAAGTACACGTGGTCTTGTTGGGAGGATGGCAGGCTCCCCTTCCTGCTATGACCTAGGTGTATGTGGGGTTTTTTTGTTGTTTGTTTGTTTGTTTTTCTTTTTTATTATTTCTGCTGTGTTTATTTTGTATTTTCGTGGGTGGGGTTGTTGGGTGGGAAGGTGCTATGGTAGAAAATGTTCTAGTCAATATGGGACAATACACATAAATCACTAACAATATGGCCTCTTAAAAAAACATACTACAACTGTAATCCAGTTATTCACAATACAATTCAAATCTGGAGACAGATCGTGAAAGAGTCTAGACTCAGAGCCTTCTCGCTTTTGACACCTATTACAGCTAGTCCTGCATTCAACCTCTCAGTTTTAGATGGGACATTTGATCACTGGAAGGAAATGGGGTTGCGAAATGTGGGACACCTATATTTTCAGGGCTCTTTTGCTTCATTTCAACAGCTTAAGGAGAAGTACAATTTACTAGCCTGTGATTTTTTTTTTTTTAGATACCTTCAAATAAGGAGCTATGTAAGGTCCCAACTACAACAATTTGAGTTTGCAACTCCAGGTAAGCTTGACCAATGCCTGGCGGATTGTATAACAGAAAAGCATGCGGTTGCTTCTATATATGAGATATTACAGTCACTCCGGCAGAAGGATACAGGTAAAATAAAATCAGCTTGGGAAAAGGAATTAGGGTCAGAAATTCATAATGATATCTGGACTAAAGGGCTACGTAATGTTAATTCCTGCTCTATCAACGCCCGACATAGGTTAATTCAGTTTAAAATTTTGCACAGATTGCACTACTCGAAGACCAGATTACATCGAATATTTCCTGAAACGTCACCCATCTGTGATAAATGTCAATGTGCAGAAGCTGATCTGCTTCACAGTTTTGTAATGTGTACCAAATTACAGAGTTTTTGGGCTTCAGTTTTTTTCTTTTTTTCCCCCAAACTTTTTGATGTGCAGTTAGACCCTGACCCCATTTTGATTCTTATTGGACTATCGGGACAATCTAAAAAACTTAAGAGCACACAGATCCCCCTCCTGGTCTATGGCCTGATGTGTGCAAAGAGACTGATTCTCCTCCTATGGAAGGGAAAAGAATTGCCCTCCTTGAAAGCCTGGATTTCAGTATTGACAGATACTCTTCATCTGGAAAGGATCCGCTACATTATAAATGACAAACTGGAGGACTTCGATCAGATTTGGAGGCCGCTCATTGAGCACCTGGAAATTATGAACAAATGAGAGTTATTATGTGGACTTCACCATTGCTTAAAATAAGCTGATAGCACTCTGGCATAAGGGAAGGGTGTAGGGAGGAGGGGTTTGGGGTTTTTTTGGGGGGTTTTTTGACCACCCTTTTCGGTACGTTTTGTTTTTTCCTGTTTGGGTTTGTTTTGTTTTTTGTTGCTATTGTTGTTGTTCGCTTTGTTTTTCCTTTTTTTTTTTTGATGCCAAAACTGTAAAAAGGAAGCAATGTCAGTCTATGGGACAATTTGTGATTGTTATTTGTGCTTCACAATAAAAATATTTAAAGAGGTCTCACTGTGATGGTGCTGAGGGTCAAGTGTTTCCTCTTTAGCTCGCTGTTGTGCTTAATCACTTGTGGTATCGTCGTGTCAGGAACATATCAAGATCATAAATGCAAGACTGTGCTTATATTGCTTTGTTATCAGTGCAATGGCTCTGTAATGTTCTGTGCTTATTATGAACAGTGAATGGTTGGTGTTAACGAGCCTCACAGAAGATACATAAGAATCCAAGGGAAAGTATGGATATGGGACAAAAGATTAGGAGACAATATTAAACCAATGCCGATGTTTAAAAACAAAAAAAAGAGTAATGGCCTGCAGTAAAAAGGTTTCAACATCAATGTTTTTCGTAGTGAGTTTGTTTCAACCTGACACACTGAAATTTAAGAAAAAAGAAAACTTAATCCTGTTGACCATTGTGCTCTTCAAACTTAAAGGTCTCTGCCTTTTCTTACCCACAATACTCTTTAAGGGTCATGGTTGTGTAGATACACAGGATAATACCACACAATGTTTTTTGCAAATCACCTGGCTGTTTCAATTAATTATTTAACTGTTGCCTTTTCCATTATTATTTTTTCATTCATATTGTTTTCATAATTGCAACTTTCTATTCTTTATTTTGTATATTTTTTTTAATTTGTGCCTAAATAAATTTAACCGAAGTATCCAAAAAACAAAACATGTGTTTTTGTTGT
>NW_005187418.1:5221797-5222620 GCF_000239375.1 Pundamilia nyererei
AATTATATCGTCGGTTTTTGTCATGTTTCTCCCTTCTTTAACCAACACTATTTATCCTGTATTTCTCTTTGTAACATTATTAAATCCAGCTATTTGATAATATGTTGAAAACTCACAGCATGTCTTTGTCGTGCTTAAAGTTGCCTGAAAGTGTCAGTGTTTGTGGATTATATAAATATAAATTATTGTAAGTGTTATGACCCAGTGATGTATTTGTTGGTATTGTGCCTCCCACCGGAGGATGGCTGGTGGTATTTTCCCTTTTTTCTCTCCTAGGAGGTGGACACCTGGGCGTGGCTGCTAGGTATCTGGGTGGAGTCTCTACCTACCTTCGGACTGGATAATTGATGGACCACCTTCAGTACTTAACGTCCGGATGACAGTCACCTGGCAGTGCTTTTTGGAACCCCGTTGACTCGGTCACGGAGTTGTGTGTGGTGTCATTATAGTGCAGGCTGGAGTATTCACGTGTACCTCTAGCCTTGCCATGTAAATAATTGTAAATAAGTTAACAAGTGGCGGTCACTTTTTGTTCTTTTGTTGTATAACTTTCACTGTCGCAGCCTAGTAGGCGTGAGAAGCCGGTTTCTTTTATTGAACAAGTTTTCTCCTGTTTTTTGTTAGATAGTTAGGTAAGTGACTTGTCTTTTGCTTTGGCTTCTTTTTATTTTGGTGTAGGGAAGTGTAGGGATTGTTTGTAGGGAGTTTTGTTTATTGTTTTGGCATTGCTCACTGCCGATGAAAAATAAATGGCTGCTTAAATACTTGAAAAAGGTGTCATTATTGTGGTTTATGCGTGGGTGGGAAGTGAGTGGGGCAAACT
>NW_005187418.1:5223242-5230750 GCF_000239375.1 Pundamilia nyererei
GAGAGGAGGAAGGAAAGTGTCAATAAGGATGAAAGCGAGAAGGACTCTGATTCCTCAGAGTCTCCTCCAGACACCACGGAGACTCAGGAGGTGGCAATAGCTCGAGAAAATCTGGTTGCACTCATGGCTGAACAGAAAAAGATTCACAAGGAGAAGGTGGGAATGTCTGTCTACAACTAGAAAAAAATAGCAGAAAACAGAATCGTTCTCATAAAACCTTTGACTGTAGTGCATACATAATATTTTTAGTGTCTGAAATACAGTCTGCTTTTTAAAATGTGCCTTTATACCTTTTGTTTAAAGGCGTTGCTTGAGCGTAGGTTTCTGGAGCTTCGGGATCAGGCCCGGCGCTTGGAGGAGCTGCTGCCGCGGCGGGTTAGCTCAGAGGAGCAACGCGAGGTCCTAGGACTTCTCTGTAAGGTCCACGAGCTGGAGATTGAAAACGCAGAGATGCAGTCCCACGCTCTGCTCAAAGACAACGTGATCCGACAGAAAAACTTTGTGGTGCAGCGTTTTGAACAGCACAGACACCTGTGCGAAGAAATTATTCAGCAGCAGAGATAGTTCATTGATGGTGAGTATGTGAGCATTATGTGTCATGATCCTGGGTCTTATGACCCAGTGTTTTGAGTTTTAGTTCATTTTGATGTTTTAGTTTATGTAAGCCCTTCAGGTTCCTAAGTTCATTTGTTATCATGCTTAAGTGTTTCTAGGTCTTATTATTTTCCCCTCGTGTTTCCAACTATGGTAAATCTCCCCTGCTCTTCATGTGTTTCATGTCTGTGTCTTACAATGTGAAGTTTGGGTTGTCATGTCTACGTCTCATTATGTTTCCTGTTTTATTGTGAAGAGGTCTGGTGTTTCTGTGTTCATCGTGTTCAGTTTTACTCTTCCCCTGTGGCGTTGTTATGTTCATGTTGATCTACTGTGCCTTTCTGTTCCATGTTTCAGATCCCTATGTTCTGTCTCCCACAGTCTGTTAAGTTCACATGTCTTGAGTTCCGTCAGTGTGTTTCCTGTTTTACTTTCACAGTCTGTTCTATGTTAATGTTTCTAGTTTTGCTTCCCTTGCTCGTCCTGCTTAATTACTCTCAGCTGTGCTCTCCTCCTGTGGCTCATCCCCCCTCGTTATCCCTCAGTGTATTTAAGCCATTATTATTATTTCATTCATATTGTTTTCATAATTGCAACTTTCTATTCTTTATTTTGTACATTTTTTTAAATTTGTACCTAAATAAATTGATCCGAAGTATCCAAAAAACAAAGCATGTGTTTTTGTTGTGCGTTTACTTTGCCTGCAAAGTCTGTAACATCTGTAACACTCGTCTATCTTGTGTAATATTCACATATGTCCAGTAGGGGGGGCGCGAAGGCCATGGTTGACCATTTAAATTGCAGTAAGGTATTTTTTTTCTTGTGTAATCACGTTTTATTTTTATACTCCAGTGTTAATCCAGTCTTTGCATGTATCCCCTGGAAAATGCGGGCGACTTTAATTGATTTTGTATTTATAATTCCGTTTTTAAAAAAAGTATTATAATCTTTTTAAATTGGTAATATTATGTATACTTCACTTTTTTTTATTGTTTTTTTTCTCAGATGCTTATGTGTACCTTATAATTTCGCCATACCCTAAAACTGTAGCCATTATACACACACACACACACACACACACACACACACACACACAGTGTAACAACTGGAGAATATGTTTTTCACTGAGTCATGACCAACCAACACTATGCTGAAGGATGTGTCTCTATATTTGGACATTATTTAACCATCATATATTCACGTATGGTTCAACCTGTAATAAAACTGGGGGGAAATCCGCTAACTAACCTATTATACTGTCAAAACTTCTGCTTCCAGCTAAAAGCAGAGAACTGAATATATCGTCCAGATTAAAAGAAAGTAGATTATTATAAAAACTCCTGGTCTTCTATATTTTACTAAATAGTTTTGTGGTAGAATTACATTTTAAAAGAAGAAAACAAATACATCTTCATACATGTGTATTTGATCAAAGAAAAAAAGCGAGTCGGAAATACCGCCCTCTGTGGGCTACTGACTACATTCTTGCCCAATAATAACTCGCTTGTTGTGTGATTGATGTGTGAGTTGACCAATGAGAGAGGGGATTACGGCTCCTGGGCGGTAGTGGACACAGCTGATTTGCAACCCGCTGAAGAAACTGCAGAGAAGAAGAGAAAATGTCGCTGGCTTCGACGCGGACCGTTCTAGGATCAGTGTCCTTTTAGGAAAAACTAGACGGCATTTCGGTGAGTGGGACTGCCGTCACTAGTTGCACCCAAGGTTAGGGCTTGTGAATTTGGTGTGTCCCGTCCAGAAACGCAAAGGTCTGCCTCAGTTTCGCCAGCTTTGTGTAACGTTTCAGGCTCGCCCCACGGAGAAACACAGTGGGAGCAAGGCAGCCATGATGAATGTTAGACACTTTAAATGCGGACGCGTTGATGAAATTGGCGTCTTTAGCTGGTAGCTTTAAAAGTCAGGCGCGGTTGCTACATCAAGTATCAGTTGTTTTTAACTTCTTCTAAACTTTCTGAAGTAAACTTTAAAAAAAAAAACTTGTTTGCACATCAACGCTGGCCATCCGTGCGAGTGGGCGCGAGACTCAAACTTATTCATCTCGATTGTTCCTGCCTTTCAAAGCTCTTATGAGTTTAATTGTTTTACGTAATCTTGAACAGAAACATATTAGCTCTTTGAGCTAAAATACGGATGTTTTAATTTGACTCCTCTCACAAAGCAGCCGAGCTGTGACCTCTAACTTGCACCATCACTTGGCTGCTGTAAGGTGACGTTGTAAGGTGTAGCACGTGCTGATGATGCAGTCCTTTCAGTTGCTAAACTGTACGTGAAGCCACAGGTCTGAGATTTTTTACATTTTGTTTATCCTTTAATAATTTATTTTCCACATCTTCCACACTCAAGTTGATGGTTGGACGTTGGAGAGCATTGTTTTTTCTCTTATTGTCTTTTTTCTCTGAATCGTCTCCTTGTGTCCCAGATCTCTAGATTGACATATATACTCATTAGCCTCTGTATTATTAGGTCTAGTACCGGGTTGGAGCCCCTTTTCTCTTCAGAGCGGCCTTTATACTTCAAGCAGTTGCTCAGGTGTACCTAATGTAGTGGCTGGTGACTGTATGTGCATCTATAGCACTTTGGAAGTGGTATTGTGATTTTCCAGGGGCTCTAAAAATCTGATATTTTTATCACATTCAAAAATAACATAACCAGTATCACATGTAAGAAACTAAAACCAGGAAATTTGGAGGTCATTTGTATCTCCCGCACTCAGAATATTTCAATCATTAATCAATTTTCTAATATATGTCTTGAACAATTATTTGGCTTGATAGTTTTGATATAACCAGGTTATTTCCAGCACTTTCCTAAAATACACTGACAAATGAAACTGTTTCTGTGAATCAGAAAAAAATTGGAAACATGTAAAAATGCAGTTCATCGAGTTGGTTTTTGTTTGTTTTATGACAATAGAAGTCTTCGTTTATTATGAACATTTCCTGCTTTTTGAATAATTCAAATGTCATTTGAATACATCTCACCTGTACATTTAACTCTGTGGACTGCAGCAAATGTACGTTATCCTATTTACTGACAGACTAATATGTCCTAATTTATCTTTTTCTTCTTATCTACAGAATGGCATTTCTGCTGTATTGTTGCCATGAGTGAATACAAGTGTCACACAGCAGGACAAAACAAGGGAAAAGTAAAAGTTTAGGTTTTACCTGAACGATAAGGGAGTCAGCTGGCATATGTTCCCGTTTTGTAAGGTCAGCTTTAACTATAACCATTTAAGCCCATAAGAGTATACTGTAACACTACATGGGCCTCTAGGGCAATCTGAACTGATAATTAAAGCCTCTTCTCCTTCTGCTGCAGTTAGCAAGGTAATATTTCAACAAAGACATGGACCCATCTGCCCGAATGGTGAGCCTGGATAACCAGGGGAACGTGGTTTTCACAGTTGTAAAGCCAGTTATGGGCATATTTCAGGTGTCTTCAGAGCAAAATGGCAGTGCTCCACAAGGGAGCATGGGTCTACAGGGTTTAGCTGAAAGCACATTAGTCCTCCCTCAGGCACAAGGTCAGCCTCCACTAGACCAGAACCAGATGGAAATGAACACCATACAGCCTCATATTCAGCCTCTGATGCAGGTTTCTGCCCCAGTCCAGACTGAGAATTTACCTGCGAATCAGGATCTCCCACAAAGCTCAAGCGAAAATACAGAGTCCGCTAGCCAGATCGCATTTGCTGAGGTTTCATCACTCCTGGATCCCAACATGAAAGGATCAAAAGCTCGTAAGTAGCCAGTTGTTTGAAATCGCACTGAATGTTTTTCAATCTTATGGCTCCAAGTAAAATACAGTGAAGTGAAAATTTTGCAAAGTAATGTAAAAAGAAAGTACACTGTCAGTTTTAGGTTTTGCATATCAGAACATTAAGTCCTTACCAGTTCTTAAAACAATGTAAATAATACAAATGAAAGATTGTGTTAAGTGTTAACAAAAACTAAAACAAAATACTGAAGCAGTGAAAAACTAAGTATACCCTATGATTCAGCAGCTTATAGAGCTACATTTAGCAGCAATAATTTGAAATGGTTGTTTACTGTGTGACTTTCAGCCTCTGGTATCATTATGGAGGACTTCTGACTAGGGGTGGGCAGCAGAAAAGGTAGAAACGATATAAATTTGGCCAACGAACGGTAGAGATTTTGACTATACCCCTCTACCGTGATAGCGCATGTTGATGGTGTCATTGAGCTGCGCCTGTTTTGGTCGAAAGCATTGCAGCGACTGCAAACAACATCATCTGCAAATTACTGCGGCTCCTCCACTTCCCTACCATTGATTCATTAATGCTGAATTCTCTCGCAGCTGCTCTATTCCCATGTTGTTGCAGTATATTAATAACTAACCTCGTATTGTGGATGGATTATCTCAGTTGTTCTCCTGACTGAAGTTTGGTCCGTTTATAGCATCCTGCTATGCAATTGCATTTGTCCCCAACCACCAGAAACCCTCACGTTAACTTTTATCGAGTGGAAAAAGGTTAGCGTTCATCCTTCAGCTTTACTGTGCTAATATTATGTTAAATAGGGCTGCCACGATTAGTCGACTAGTCACGATTACGTCGACTATTAAAATCGGCGACGAATGATTTAATAGTCGACGTGTCGTTTGAAGCTTTGTAAGATCACAAAAGACGCACGTAGTAGGATTTAAGAGTGTAATAACGGACTGAAACAGAAGATAGCAGCACTGCATGTACAAGGATGCCAGCTGCCGTTAAACCCCGAAGAAGAAGTAGCTCTGTCCCAGAATTCATAGCGCGGCCCAGCTCAGTTTCCAACAATGGCGGCAGCTAGTTAGTTTTAATATTACTCTTATTATTCTTTCTGGGTCACAAAATAAACGTTTAACATTTTCAGGTGAGAATGTAACTGTGTAAACCTCATATCTTATCAAGACACTACATATTTTCAAAAGCGCTCCGACGTTTTCGGAGACGTCTGTTACCCACTAGCTCAATAGCTAGCTGGGGGCAAGGTTCACTAGAGCCGCTGAGAACACCGGACTCCTGGCAAATCGTTTTCAAACCCACCGCCGTCTTTCGCTACTCAGGTTTAACATGAATAAGTCACTTAGATAACTTAAAAATGTTATTGTTTGGCTTTTTTTAGTATTTTATTTGTTCCTGAGTAAATCTGTTTGGCTGAAATTAAAGTTAGTTTTTACACAGCTGAATAAACATCAAGCAGACAGCTGATTATCAGAAGTGTGAGATGCTCGCGAATATACTCCGGTGTCCTGTTATATTTTAGATAGCAAGAAGTTAAACTTCACTGAAACAATCTGTAAATTTCATTAAAATTTAATAAACTATCATCTTGTCTTTATTTCTAGTTAGCACATACCTTAAACACTTAAAGCTGTAAGCTAATGATAGTTATATAAGAGCAGATGCTGCTGGTGCAATAAGCTGTACGCTGTACGTCCAATGGATGATGATCTGATTAGTTGACTAATCGCAAAAATAATCTGTGAATAGTCAACTATCAAAATAATCGTTTGTGGCAGCCCTAATGCTAACGTAGCTGTTTTGCTAGCGATCACGTAGGACATCATTATATATCAGCTAGTCTGATTTCAGTAACCCTACAAAAGTCACTGCTGTTTACTTTTTTGTCTTCATTTATGTTGGAAGTGATAGCAGAGCTGTATGTTTTAATTTTTTCATTAATCCTCAGTCAGAACATGCTATATCATGTTTAGGTGGAAACTAGTGAGCTAACTTCCTGCTAACTTCTCACTCCGTTGAATTTAATACATTCTGTTTTCATGGATGCCTGGATGTTAAACGTAATTGTTACACCTGATAAAGCAGCAACGCTGATCATTTTATTAAAGATGAAAGAATTTAGACAGTTTTTAACTCTCAGTGATGCCGCAGTTTTCGTTTGCCTATTTTGGACCCAGATTACTCCACAATGCTCCTGACTTCGGCAGCCGTAATGCTCTGGCAATCCATCAAGCAGTGCGCCTTCATAGCTTACCAAAGTCGTACTAAAACATTTTTGACAGATTTCTGCATCTGAAGAGGCGTGTACAACATAAAATTGGTTCGAGGTCAGTAAGCACAACCAGAATTCATACATAAGGCACAATGTCAATTTTTGAGAAAATTAAAGGATTTAAAGTGTGCCTTATAGTGTGTAAAATACGTTATACAGAAGAAAAGAATATATTGCGATATATATCGTTACCGCACATGCTTCAAATTATACCGCGATATGGATTTTAAGCCATATCGCCCAGCCCTACTTCTGACCTATCCTTCTTTACAACTTTGCTTAGTTGACTAAAGTCTGCAGGTCATTGTTTATGCACAGCTCTCTTAAGGTTCACACCATTTTAGTTTGGTTAAGGTCTAAGGACTTTGGGCCATTCTATAGATTTGCCCCTGTGCTTGGGCCTTGGCTGCTTTGCAGATAACCTCGCCTCTGACTTTATGGTTGAATCTGTGATTGCTCAGTTTAAAAATGGCCTTGTAACCCTTTCCATGGACATTAACGATTGCTTCTCTAAGACCGTTGCTGAGGTCTTTCCTTCTTAGCATTGTGTTACCGTGAACCTGAATGCTCCAGACCATCAAACTCCCAAAACATCTGCTTTTATACAGGTGCTCACACTTAATAATACTTATACTGTTAATTCCCAGAGAAAAACTAAGAGTTTGCTTATTTTTTAAGACACTCTAAGGATCAGAGCATTTTTCCTACATCCTGATATGTAAAACTTTAGAATCCAAAGAGGCTGTGCTTTCTATTTGCCACAACTCCCTGAAGTCATTTATTCAGCAAATGTATAATGTTTCCTTGATTCTAGCCCTTACAGTTTAAAATGTTAGATTTTAAAAAAACAATTTCCCTGTTCAGCTTTGATCAGATGCT